>NC_083435.1:31189957-31491892 GCF_020745735.1 Hemiscyllium ocellatum | reverse complement strand
ATTCTCCAGTTCCTGTCTAATATTGCTGTAGTTCGCCGTGTCACAATTTAACACCTTCAAACGAGGACGATTGTTCTCCCTATCAATGAGTATCTTAAAACACGCGTTATTATTCTCACTATCCCGCAACCCCCACTGAAACTTCAGTCACCTGGCCAGACACATTTCTTAAAACCAGTCCAGTATAATATCTTCCCTGTTGGACACGTTACACGTTGTCTCAAGAAACCCTCCTGATTGGTCTTTACACGTTTTCCCAAATCCAAGCCCAAAGAACCAAGCGATTCCCAGTCAACAGACGCTAAGTTAAAATCATGCACCACAGTAAACAAGCTGTGTTTACATTTTTCCACAATCTACCTAGATATTCTCGGCTTTCTCTCGCTGGCTGTTGGGAGGCCTGTAGCACACCCCCAGCATCGTGATTTCATCTTTTTTATTTCTAATTTCTAACAGTATTTTCACTTTGCACGAGTCCACTACCGTATTATCCCTCAGTACAGAAGTGACATACTTCTTTACCAGTAATGCAAGTACCCCATCCCTTAAGCATCCCTTTCTTTCAGACTTGAAACGTTTGAATTCTGGGACATTTACTGCCACTCCTGCCCCTCTGTCAAACAAATCTGTGTAACCGCAAAAATATCACAGTTCAAAATACTAACCAAAGCTCCAATTCATCTACCTTGCCTATTATACTTGTTGCATTGAAATACATGTATTTCAGACCACTGCCCCTGCTGTTTTCTGCCTCAATTAATTGGATTATAAATCAATCCCTTCACTTGATATTCAGCTGTTGACACTAAACTTATACTTTTGATCACCTGGAGACACTTCCTATTCAACCTGTAGATGCTCTACTCACACCCTTTGTATGACCATCTGATCTTTCAGCTTTCGATTCGTGCCGCTCTGCCTCTCTACACATCACCTGACAAATGGCAGCGCTGAAAAAGCTTGTGATTGCAAATAAACCTCTTGGACAACAAACTGGTGTCGTCTGAATTCTGACCTGTTGTTTTGAGGAGCGTTTTCCTGCCTGTTCTTAGTCTTCTGCCTGATTGTTTTGGTTACTACGTCAACCACAAAATCTGCGTCCATTGGTCTATTCTGCTGGTTCCGATACCCACGTCACAATTGTTTCAACTGTCCTCAACGATTCCATCAAGTACTGTGCCCCCTTTACCCTCACAGCCCAGAAATCAGTCACGGTTCTGCGCAGGTCAAATTTGTACATTTTCCATTTCCCCCCAGAACCGATCGTAATTCCTCAATTGTTGTTTCCCTCACACCATTGTTTCAGCTATATGTTCATTCATATCTTTGCTGTTTCTACTCTGACTAGCTTTGAGTCACCTTGCAATCACTACCTTTGAGTATGGACATTTTAACTTTCTTCCTAATTCTATACACGCTGCTTTTAGGACCTTGTTTTTATTTTTTGCTATGTTCGTGCCAACGAATGCAATGACCACAGGCTGTTGGTTCTCCCACTCCAGAGTATCTGTTGACCGCTGCAAGATCCAGGGTTCTCGCATGTGGGAGGCAACAGACCGCCCTGGCATCTCATTTGCGGATACAGAAACACCTGTCCGTTCCAATTACAATTGAATCCCCGAGAATTACAATCTGTAACTCTCTAGAAACCTTGCTGATCTTTGCTTCCGCAACGCGAAGTAAGTCTCCTTCTTCCTCTTGACTAGACATTCCACTGTTCTTGCCATTCAAGTTTTCATCACCCGACTATTCCTTCCTTGTCTCAGTGTGACAAACTAATTCAGCATGACCAGCAATTGCTTCCTGAACAATGTCATTTCTGTCGTGCATTTCCCTGAGAATATCTGTTCCCAATTTACTCTCCACAGCTCTTGCCTAATAGAATGGTAATTCTCCCTCCCCCAAGATAAATGTTTTTCCACTGTCTGCTCCTATTCGTTGCGAAGCCCCAAATCCAATATGGCCTCCCCTGTAGTCGCCTTATCTACAGAAAGAGTTAGGAATCCTTCCTGGACATACCTGACAAAGTCTGCTACATCCAGACTATCTGCACTAAGGAGTTTCCAATCAACATTAGGGAAGTTTAAGTCAGGCATGACAACCCTGTTACTTCTGCATCTTTCATCTTTCCGAAATCTGTCCCCCAATCTGTTCTTCGGTGTCTCTGTTTCTATTGGGGATCTACAGAGAACTCCCATAAAATGACTGCATTTTCCGGTTTCTGACTTTCACCCTCATGACTCAATATCCAAAACGTCCTCGACGACCTTCCTTTCTGCAGTTGTTATGCAATCCCTGATTAGCATACCAGTCCTCCACCTGTTTCACGTCCTTCTCTAATCCTTTTGAAACATCTAAAACCCGGAACCTCCAGCAGCCATCCCTGCCCCGTGATACCCAAGTCTAAATTATAGCCAAAATATCGTAACTCCAAGTACTGATCTCTGATGCTAGTTCCAGTTCCCCTCACCCGCCAAATTAGTTGAAACCCTTCCAAAGAGCTCTAGCAAAACCTCGCGCACAGGATAATGGTACCCCTCCAATTCGGGTGCAAAACGTCCTCCTTGTACAGGTCCCATTTTCACCAGAAGGTATTCCAACACGCCACATACCTGACGCCCCTCTCCTATACCAGCTCGGCAGTCACGTATTCAGATGCACGCTGTTCCTCGCCTCACTACCCCACGGCACTGGTAGCACTTCTGAATTACTACGTTGCTCGTACTGCCTTTTAGCTTCCAACCTAACTCAATACATTCACTTCTCAAATCCTCAGCCCTTCTACAATCTATGTTATTGCTGCCGATGTGTCCCATGACTACTGGCTGCTCCCCTCTCCTTTTAGAATCCTATAGATTCGATCTCAGACATCCCTGACCATCCCAAAATCTAATTTACAATCAGAAAATCTCCTGTTAGTTTCTCTCATGGTTGAATCTCCTATCATGATCGTTCTCCTATTCTCCCCCATTTCCTTCTGAACCACAGCGTCAGACTTAATGCTAGATACCTGACTGCTGAGACTTTTCCTTGGTAGGTCGTCCTCCTTCAAAAGTATCCAAAGAGATATTTTTATTTTTAAATGGAACAGCCATATAGTATCCCTGCACAGACTACCTATTCACTTTCCCTCTCCTGCCAGTCACCCAGCTACATTTATCCTGTAACATGGGTGTGACAACCTCCCTAATATGCCTCCCTATCAACTCTTCAGCCTCGTAAATGATCTAGAGTTCATCCAACTCCAGCTACAGCTCCCTAACTTGGTGTGTGAGGTGCTGGAATTGGGTGCAAATCTCGCAGTTGAACTCAGCTGGGACATGCCTGGCGACCCTTAACTACCACAGCCTGCAAGAGGATCATGTAACTGCCCTGGCTTCCATCCCCTCCACTCTAAATTTCCAAAAGAAAATTAAAAACAGCGTTTTCTCACCAACCGTCCACACAAAGTCTATTGTTTGGTTCGAGTAGTTAGACGGTAGGAAGAAATTGCACATGTAGTGTTTCAGGTTGAGCCATTGCCCGAATATATTTGTTCACTTATCCAGCAGTTGCGCTGTCCGATTCTGCTCCTGTTTAGCCTTGTCTCCTCTGATTCACAAGATCAATATTTCATATTCAAATTTACCTGCCCGGCAGTCCCTGGCTCACGCTCTCTCAACTCTTGCTGCCAGAATAGAAGATGCTGACTTGTTGTGGGTCAGCAGGATTTGCAGTTAATCAGCATTCCTTTTTCAATTCAACACGAAATACATGAACTTAAGGAGATACATGACAGATGTGACATCGAAGTTTACAATATTACATACAGAATGTGAAATACGAATTTGTTATAGACCATGACAGCGATGAACAGTCATATTGACATATTCAAGAAGTTGACATGATGAATTATAGGAACTAGGTTTCACAACAATAATACTAGATTTGAAATTTAACAAGTAGATACGTGTGGAAGTAGATATATCCGTTGTGTCAGCTAGGATTTACCCGAGGGTTCCCTGGGAGCCCAGGGAAGAGATTGCAGAGCCTTTGGCTTTGATCTTGAGGTCGTCATTGTCTACAGGAATAGTGCCAGAAGACAGGAGGATCGCAAAGGTTTTCCCCTTGTTCAATACGGTGAATAGAGACAACTCTGGCAATTATAGACCAATGAGCCTTACTTTGGTTATGGGGAAAGTGTTGGAAAAGATGACAAGATATAGGATTTATAACTCATCTAGAAAGGAATAAGTCAAATAGACATAGTCAATACGGTTTTGTGAAGGACAGGTCATGCCTTACAAAACTGATTGAGTTATTTGAGAAGATGACCGAACAGATAGATGAGGGTAAATCTGTTGATGTGGCGTATATGGAGTTCAGTAAGACGTTTGACAAGGTTCTGCACAGTAGATTATTGCACAAAATGCGGAGACATGGAATTGAGGGTGATTTAGCGGTTTGGATCATAAAAAGGCTTGGTGAAAGAAGACAGAGGTTTGTGGATCATGGGAAATGTTCATCCTGGAGTTTAGCTCATACTGGTGTGCCGCAAGGATTTGCTTTGGGTCCACTGCTGCTTGTCATTTTTATAAATTAACTGGCTGAGGGCGTAGAAGGATGGGTTAGTAAATGTGCAGAAGACATTAAGGTCGGTGGAGATGTGAACAGTGCTGAAGGATGTTGCAGGTTACAGAGGGACATATGTCAGCTGCAGAGCTGGGCTCAGACGTGGCGAATGGAAATTAATGCGGAAAAGTGTGAGGTGATTCACTTTGAAAGGAGCAATAGGAAGAAAGAGTACTGGGCCAATGGTAAGATTATTGGTAGTGTAGGCGAGAAGAGAGATCTCGGTGTCCATGTACATTGATCTGTGAAAGTTTCCACCGAGGTTGATAGGGTTGTTAAGAAGGCATACTATGTGTTAGCTTCTATTGCTCGAGGGATGGAGTTTCGGACTCACAAGATCATGTTGCAGCTGTAGAAATCTGTGGTATGGTTGTACTTGGAGTATTGCATACATTTCTGGTCACCTCATTGAAGGAAAGATGTGGATGCTTTGGAAAGTGTTCAGACGTGATTTGTTAGGATGTTTTATGGTAGAGAGGCTAGGTCTTATAAGGAAATGCTGAAGGACTTGGAGCTGTCCTTCAGAAAAAGGTTAAGAGATGACTTAATTGAGATATTTAAAGCAATCAGAAGGTCAGACAGGCTCTGCAGTGACAGCCTCTTTCCTTGGAACGTGATGGCTAGCACGAGGGGTAATAGATATGGGAAACAAATATCAGCGGTAGCTTCTTACCCAGAGAGTAGTAGGAGGACATTACACACTGCCTCCAACCGTAATAGATGCACCGAAATTAAGGGCACTTAAATGGTCATTGGATAAGCATGTGAGTGAAAATGGAATACTGCAGGATAGATACACTTTAAGGTTGGTTCCACAGGTCGGTGCAATGTTGAGGGCCGTAGGGTCTGCACTGCACTCTACTGGTCTATGTTATATGTTCATGTCATGTTCTAGCCTTTCTCGTTGGGGAAATTATTTACACGATGCAATGATTTTCTCGCACATTGGCCATCTTAATTTTAATTCAAAAATGGCATGTAAATATGCATTTTTTAAATTGCCTATGGCCGTGTCAGAATTCTGGGACTTATGAAATAGACGAGCAAGAGCAACCATTCTGCCTCTGACCAGATTTACTTTTCAGCTCCATCACTGATTTCCAAACTGCAAATTTTAAGCTTATGACACTTCTAATCATAAAGACGGCAAGAACGGTTTTAGTGATTCAGAATATTAATTATGTTTATAATTAGGACAATAAAGTGGAGGAGTCAATTCCCTTGAGGTCTTATCACTAGCCATTAATTCAGGGATACAGGCAATGTTCCAGGGAGCTGTGTTCAGATCATGCCAAGGCAGGTGGTGGAATTTCAATTCAATAAAAGATAGGAATTAAGAGCAAATGATGATTTTTTTTTAAAACTGTCTGCGATTGTTAAGTTCACCAATGTCCTATAGGAATCTAAAATGTCGTCGTTAACTGATCTGGTCGACATGTGAATCCAGAGACACAAAAACGTTGTTGACTCTTAATTGCCCTTAAAGCAATTAGGAATGAGAAATAAATGTTGGTGTAGGCAGTTTTGCCCACATTAAATGAATAAGGATATGTTGATGCCTGTTCCCGAGATTTATCATGTTTATTGAATATTAATAGAACAGAATAAGCGATGGGACAGAAGTGAAATTTCCTGATCCTTGTTGAGCATTCCATGTAGCAAGCGTTCCAAATGGAACATAAACATAGCATGCCACCTGCTTTCTAGAGCAGAAGATAACGTAGAATGTAGAACAGTGCTGCACAGGAATACGCCCTTTGGAACATCATGTTGTGAGATACATGACGCCATATTGAACTAATCCCTTCCACTTGTCCTTGGCCCATATCCCTCCATCTCCATTCATGTTCTGAATTCAAAGTCTCTTAAATGGCATTCACCACTGACTCCAACAGTAATTGACAGATTTCTAATACTCTCTGTTGAAGCAGAGAATGCTGGAGCTATTGACTAAATTTGTAAAGCATGCTGGAATATTTGAACAATAATTACAAAGATACTGACCAGTAGGACATTGCAGAAGGAGGCAAGATGGTATTTTGGCCGTTACTGCAGGAGCAGGTCAGGTAAGCTTTTATCCTTATCAAGAAAAAACACAAACTCAAAACACACGGACTTTTGACCATTGATGCAGGAGCAGAAGACAGCACATTCTTGGCTTATACGTATGGAACATTCTGTCAAAATGTGTAATTGTGTACCATGCTGTGCTTGGAGGTATAAAAGTGTTATTGATCACTGTAATCAGCGAGGCGTTACGGGCCCGGCTGGGAAATTTGACATTTTGATAAATTCTTTCTGTGTATTGGTCAACTTGCTAAATTGTAATATTCAAATTAAAGGACTGTGGGTGTCTGTGAGAAAGAGAGAAAAATGCATTTTGAAAAGAATCGGGAACAACTTCTCTCATGAGGCGCACCCTCAAAAGGAAACATATATGTTCATTACTGGCCTGATTTCAAAACAAGCCTTTGTCAACAAATGGCTGAAGTGGACACAAGGAACAGAGAAGCAACTTCTGCATGCTGGCACATTTAATTGGATCGCATCAAACAATTGGCAGACATTTTGAGAAAATTAGAAATGGAATAGAAACTGAGAGAGAGAGAGAGAGAGAGAGAGAGAGAGAGAGAGAGAAGATCCTGATGCTGCATTCTGAACTATGTACTAACTGTTTGTGGTCTGTTTTGAATGTTTTTTTTCTTCAGAAATTACATGCAGTCTTCTGTAATACTCGCTTTTTGTTTCCTGGAACTCGAGATCCGGGAATGTTTTGAATTAAGTCTATATTTTTGAATTTCATGGCAATTTAAAGATGTAGTCTGTGCATCAGTGTGGAATGGACAAACCGCGCACCAACTGAGCATAAATAACAAATTCTAAACAAAAAATAATGGAAGGCACCTCCGAGTGTGAATAGTGAATCTTTAAAGTCTATCATGAATGGTCACAGATTCCACAGATAGATTGATCTGGCGGGGCATTAAGGAAAAGATATGAGAAAAATCTCCGTGCAAAATAAAACCAAGAAAATCTGGGCGCCATGACAATGACAAAATCAAAACTCACTTGCTGCAATTGAGGCAAGACAGGTCACTTTGGCAATGAGTGTAGGCCCCAAAAGAGAACAGCACAAAGTTCGGGAGTGTCTGTTAACAACTGCGGCAAAAGGGGCCACTCTGAAGTCATTTGGTTGAGAAAACACGGCAAACCAACTACCCAGAACACATTGGACTGACATCCGGCAGCCCCACGGGCAAGGATGATAAGGAGGGTAAGTTTTATGTGTCTGCACTGGTGGGGGGCAGCCAGTGTGAAATGCTAGTCGACATTAGAGTGTCCACATGCATAACTGACATATCATCCCTGCCCACAACTGACAAGATTCCTGATGAAGGGCTTTTGCCCGAAACATCGATTTTCCTGCTCCTCGGATGTTGCCTGACCTGCTGTGCTTTTCCAGCACCACTCTAATCTAAACTCTGGTTTCCAGCATCTGCAGTCCTCATTTTTGCCAAAATGATTTATGTGACAGGGATGAACCGACAACAAACCCCTGCACAATTGAGAGATATATCAATGTGATTTTATGTACGTGAAAATAATGAGGGAACTATTATGCGGAATGATTTAATGAAGGAGTACGAACTCCTTATCGAATTACTTAAAATTGTGGGAACAGTGAATTAATCTGGCACAGACCCGATGCAATAAAGGAAGAAATGGGAACCTATGCGAGTCACCTGTGCATTGACAAGGTCACATGCGTTATGGGACGTGATTGGCAGCTAGAGGACAATAGCTTCACTGCCCTTTGTGCCTCTGTCCTAGCAGTATGGGAGGAAAGTAAATTGGATACAGGCCTAATCAAACTCGACCCCATTATTGCCGTGGGACTGAAATACAAACTGCACAGCCAATACCCGATAAAACACAACGCTGAGAGGGCTGTTGTGGAAATTTTGGAAGGACTAGTGGAGCAGGGAATTCTCCGACATGCTATGAGTACCAGTGATTCCCCTATCTGACCAGTCAGTAACCCTGATCAGAGTTACCGTCTCACAGTCGAATGCATGCCCCTATACATGGTCAATACTAAGTCGCACCCTATTGTTGCCAATCCAACCATAATTTTAAATAAATTTCAAAAGCATGCTGGGATAGTTGACTGATTCTCCAAAAGTGCTGACCAGCATGACTTTGCAGGAGCTGGCGAGGTAAGCGCTTTACCATTACTCCAGGAGCAAGCAAGATAAACTTTCTACCCTTACCAAGATCTATCACAAGCTCAAAGTATGAGGAATTTCAAACACTGATGTACTGTCAGCAGACATATTTCTTGGCTTATCGCCATGGAGTGTTGTATTAATATCTGTAACTATTTGCCATGATGTGGTTGGAGCACAAAGTGCTGTTGATCTCTGTAAATGGGTAGTCAGCATGTCCAAGATTCACTGCTAAGTCGTTTTGATATAACTGTAACATTAATAGTGGCCCTTCACTTTTGCCTTGAACTTTACACTTTCACCTCAAATACATGTCCTGTCGTTTTGCACAATTCCACTTTGGGAAAAGGATTTTGACCATCAACCCTATTTGTGTATCTGGTAAATATATAGACAACTACCAAGTCTCATCTCAGCCTCCTTCACGCCATAGAAAGCAGCTGGAGTTTTTCCAGTCTCTCCTCAATGTTGCTGCATCCTGGAGTAAAGCATTGAAGAGTAACACCACCTTGTATATGCCATGAGGTGACTTAGTAGCTGGCACATGCTTGAAGTCAATGTCCATTGAAGGGTGGTATACGTTTGTGATGCCCACGAAGGCTTTCTGGGATATTTGGGCCTAATGGATTTCCTTTGAATAGCAACATTGATTTCATTGGAACAAGTGGCGAACAGAATCCGTCAAAACCCATTTTGGTTCCCAAGTAAAAGTTTCCAAATAGCTAGTTCATTTGGTAAAGTGCGAGCTGAACTATTAACAAGCATTTACCAAGCAATAAATGCGTCAATACTGAAATCGTTGATCATTTTCGTCACGTGCTTGGGAAAAGTGGGAATTTTTGTCAGGAGATTATCTCCATGGTGAGCTGGTCATTGTGCCCAATTCTACAACTCAGTTCGCCAATGCTATGCCAATGAGAGATTAGAAAGTTTGTATGAAATAGATGTGCATCACTGACACATAATGTCAAGATTCACGTTTACAATTTGACTGTGAAAGCACATAACAACGAGATTTCGACTAGTCTGTCTTTCGTGTTATTGCGATTAGGAACTACTTTAATTATTTGTTCCCTTCAGAGAATCATAATGTCTTTCTTTGAGGAAATTCGAAACTTTGACTGTGTCACTTCATAAATGACCGCATTCAGTACTAGTTTGTTTGAATGTGCTCTGAAGGTCAAATTATTTATTGTTAAATTTGTTCTGTGTAAGCTGATTTTTTTTTCAGTTGAGAATTAATGTCATTATCGAAAATCGCAAGGCAAAATTCAGGCTGCAATTTAGTAGGGGTTCTATTGCTCGATCTCCTTGGATCTTTAGTACACTCCTGACTGTAATATGACTGGTGAAAGAGATAAACCATTCGAGAGGACACATTGCATTAACAGTTATTTGAACTAATTTACTTACAATCTTAGCTGGAATATTCTGTCAAATGAACAGAAAACAGACTGTTGTTATAATCACGACTACAATGGTTTTTTTTTCTGTGACAAATTTGATTCTAGGCTGCTGGATTCACATGAAAAAGACAATCAAATCTGAAAGCAGCAGTGAAAGCAGTAGGAGTCGTAATTTATAATAGAACTGAGGGTGAACCTAATTCAACAAACGAAAGTGTAATTCAGAACTGAGTTTAGGAAAATAATTTTCCTTCATGCAAAAAACTTGACTTCAGATATTTAGAAAAGGCAATTCGTTGCTGCCAATGACCACTCTGTAAGCCGTGAAGAATTTGTTAAGATTATTCTTCACACTTCTCTTCAGAAGCAGGAAGAAAGATGACACAAGAAAACGTCCTAATTTCTTCATAATAATGAGAAAATACACACTTATGAAACACATATTTGTCGTAACAATACTGGTGTTTTATGAGGTACAGTACCATTTATGATTATGATAAGAAATGTTCCTGTGAGAAAAAAATTCGCAGAATTTTATTTTATGATTTGGAGGTGCCGGTGTTGGACTGGGGTGTACAAAGTTAAAAATCACACAACAGCAGGTTATAGTTCAACCGGTTTAATTTGAAGCACTAGATTTCGGAGTGCTGTTCCTTCATCACAACCACCTGATGAAGAAACAGTGCTCCGAAAGCTAGTGTTTCCAATAAAACCTGTTGGACTATAACCTGGTGTTGTTGATTTTTATCATTTTCATGCATTATTGATGGTGTGAAAGCGTTGCTGGCTTGGTTGGCATTTATTGCCTGTCACAAATTGCCAAGACGACAGTTAAGAGTAAAACACATTTCATTGGGTCCAGAGTCACTTGAAGGCCAAAAAATGAATTCAGTTTTTAGGATCTGCCATGGTACGATCCGAATGTGGTTCCAAAGCATTGCCTGGGTCTCTGAGTTAGCAGTCCAGAGAGTCTATCACTCATCTGTGGTCTTCAGAGGCTCTGTCCAACGCGTGCCAATGAGAGATGAGGTTATAAATGGAAGTGCTGATTTTTCAATGAAAGTCACCTCGATGTTGAGATCATTTCCCAACACTGTGTGCACTTTTCACAAGCGACTGGATTGAGTTCCCAATTAACGTTCATTATTGCTTGTTAAACGCTTTATTAGCAGTCCAAATCACGACAGGTTTTGAGTTAATCAACCTCACCATATAAAGTATCTGTTTGCAAGGTTCTTGTGGCACAGTGTTCATGCCTCAAATCTTGAGTCAAAGTGGTCTTGATCAATTCCCACAATCATCAGTGGTGAGTCAAAGTGGATCTGAGCAGATTGATTAAAAATATGCACACCAGCTGGTGTTAAAACATGATGTGGTAACCAGAGTCGTTTATATATTGGAACAATCAACTCACCACTTGCTACGGTAGGCCCCAATACTGCTACTAATGTTTTAGGCATGATACATAAACGTCAGCAACGTTCACCCAGATCTACGTGCATTGGCGTGCCTTGTGTGAAGTCGCCTCGATGAACTGTCAAACGTTACATGGTGTTTCTGGACAGCAGCCATTGCACTTTTATGTGCACAAGCAACTATGAGTACAATCCGAAAGCAAAGACACTTTGTGCACAAGGAATTGTGTGCATCTCACGCACTGGGCGATATTGCATCTCTGCGCTGTTTATTGACTGTAACAGCGATCAGCCATTTTGAGCGGGAGTAGATGCTCACAAAATTCACGCCTTGCCTTGTGTTTCAAAGCATTACCCCCTCAGTCATTAACAATAGTTTACGGAATTGCCGCATCACTTAACATGCAAGCAAAACAAGGTTGCTTCCTTTAACTGTCAGCAAACTTGAATCTAATCAAATAGAATGGTATTCATTAAGGAATATGGCACAGTAAGACAAGTAAAGAATATGATATCAATGCAATACTTACTCAGGCTGTTAGGACCCGCAAACTTGCGAAAAAGGGTGAGAATATGAATAGCAGTTCGCCTACCATTCATCATGACTCCTTCAGTTCTATTCTAGTCTGGTTTGCTCGTGAAATGAGAAAAATGGGTATTATGGTAGATGAAAGTGGGCAGTAACACCTATTGCTAGTGTTACCTGTTGTGTTTCAGTCATCGACTGGGCTTGCAGGGTGAGTAGAGTCACAGATTGGGACTGGTGAAGGCAAGTTGGAGAGAACTTGCATGCATTTGCAATAGCGATCGTGTATCAGTCTTGCTGCCATATAGCTCTTGTAACAGAGACAGAAGGGGTGTGAGTTGCCAGAAACAAAGCGATGAAAGGTGATGGGAGCAGGGATAAACATTAAACTTCTTCCTCAACGCAGAGCATTCCTCTTGATTGTTAGGTTTGCTCTAGCCTCCGTGAAAACCTTGAAAAAGTGTACACAGACTGATATCATGGATTCCAATAATATTTCTGGGGGAGAAGAAGTAGTCTCGCCATTGTGTTATACCATCAATCAGGACCTCCACGATCCACTATTTCGAGGGCAAACATAAGAAACCAGAGTAGCTCCAAACTGGCAGTACTCTTCTTTTTTTTCATGAATGCAATGGCCAGTTCGATATGATGCAGTTGCCAGGAATGACGATTAATGTCAGGATCTCTAATGGATATCAAGTGGTTCTGGGAATTGCGTCCAGCAAATGGAGTGGGAATTAAATATAGTTATCGCTGTTACGGCTCAGGCACCAAGTATTGTGATGAACTTGGTGAAGATGTGGCGAGAATATCTGCCTCTGGTGGAAGCGAAAATCAGTCCACCAAACCCGACAATTCACACTGCAAAAGACCCAAAGTTTCAGCTTATTGTAAACTAATGGCACATGCACAATGACAGGCAATTATCTTCTCCCCTGTCTTAACCATCTTCTGAACAGCCATTGGTGTTCCCAAATATATCTCACCATCACAATTGCTCCTTAACTCAAATTTAGGTCACTCTGTGGGAGACATAATAATTTAAAACTCATC
Source organism: Hemiscyllium ocellatum (assembly GCF_020745735.1). Classification (NCBI taxonomy): domain Eukaryota; kingdom Metazoa; phylum Chordata; class Chondrichthyes; order Orectolobiformes; family Hemiscylliidae; genus Hemiscyllium; species Hemiscyllium ocellatum. Next base: position 31,478,652 of record NC_083435.1, on the reverse strand, counting down.
TCACTTCAACACAGTTGAGCGATAGATGGTGTTCGGATGAAACAATCGAATTTGGGCAACAAATAGAAATGAGCACTAACTTGCGCTAAGGAATGAGTATTCCTCGCTTTCTCTGTGGATGCATAAGATCCCACGAGGTCGAAATTACAACGGTTATTCAAGGCGCTGGTGAGACAACATATGAAGAGTTGCTTTTGGTTTAGGGAAAGGTACCTTTGGAAAAGAACATGATTTGGAAATATTCTATCTCTTAAAGTAAGTTTATCTCTGGAACTCAAGCTTTACATTGTGAGGGATGACCATATTAGCTATTAGTGCGTTCCTGATCTATTGAAATGTCGAGGCTGCTTCATAAAATACTTGAATTTCGTGTGCAGTTTCAGTGGGGCTGTGACTCAAGTGTCCAAATGAGTGTGGGAGCGGCGATATCCGAGCATATGAAAGATCAAAGCTTCGTTTCATCATGATTGGGAAAATATTTCGGACCAGCAAGGTCTCCATTGATCAATTCCGAGGCAGAAGGCATCAGAGTCATTGTCCAGCGTCGGAGGAGAGCAGTATATGTTCAACACAACCTTCTCTTCCTCGGAGATGGTGGAAATGTAAATAGCAGTGATCATGTCAGCAGAAAATGAGAATATTGCAAGACACCCAGGAACGACTGGAGGAGTGGAAACAATGAATTTTACAGAGAGGGCAAAATTAACTTTTGAAGCTTTCCATTAAAACTGAAACTTTTTAATTGAAGTAAAACTAAAATTAATAGAATAAAACAACGATCAAACTTGATTGCAGTAGACTGATCACAGGTAAAAGGACGGCTGCTAAGTGGAAGGCTTTCAAAAGTATAACCAGAGTTCAGGGTTAGAGTGAAAGTCAAGCCTACAAGATAAGACAACAATCAGTGAATGAAATATCGGGAATCCAGTTAAGATTTTAAAAAGCATCACAATTGAGTTCAAATGAATCCTTTGGAAATTGTAAGGAGAGTCGGGGCATTATTCGAGCTTGATCGGGAATACGTGCCCAGCTACAAGGTAGACTTGTTAAATAACGGTAATGATAATCCAAAGCGATTCTGCAAGTGCATAAGAGAAAGAGAGTAACTAGACAGAGAGCGTGGCCTCTTAAAAATCAACTAGGTCGTCTTTGTGCTGAAATTCGGGAGATGTGAGCAATATTAAATTATATTTTGTGATGAGACAGTGAGATCCTGAAAGGCTGGAGAATGCCAAATATTGTGATTTTCTGAAAGAAGGAATGTAAGGAGAAGCGGGGAAGTTATATACCTGTGAGTCTGACATCGGCGCTGGATGTGTTTTTGGGAGGATGGGTTTTGCGTGTATTTAGGGAGGGAATGGCGTTTGTTTTTTTTTATCCCTTATGTCGTGGGGCGGGGGGGGGGGGGTCAAGACAAGGGAATATATATTTTCGGATGAGTGGAGAAAGATTTTAAAAAAGCATGAGTGCCATTCCCTTTTACGAAGGGAGAGATTAATATGTTGAGATGAACGTCCAGAGAAAGTGATGGATGCGGTTACAGATATAAAGTTCAAAAGATATTTCGGTAAGTACATGAATATGAATTTTCGTGCAGTGATATGGGCGATGAGCAGGCAAGTGGAATTAAGATTGGCATGAACTGAATGGAATGACGTGTCTGTTTCCGTTCTGCATGTGTGAATCTAGATCAAGATCACCTGGTCAGTGGGCCAAGAAATGGCAGGTGGAGTTTTACTCAGATTAGTAATGGATAGACTGGGAATTGTTCTTTTAACCTAGAGAATAGGTGGCTGAGAAATGAACGGATTTGGGTTTATAAAACTGCGAGAGGCATTGCAGAGGTGAATAAACAAAATTTTTACCCCGTGCAGGGAAGTTCAAAGCTATTGGACACAGATTTAAGGCGAGTTTGGGAAAGATTGTAAAAAGAACTGATAGACACGATTTTTTCACATAGGGAAAATATGGAATAAGCTGTCAATGAGCAATAAAAAGACATTTGGGCAGGCGCATCGATCGGAAAGCAGGAGAGGGATATGCTCCAAATGCAGGCACATTGCACTAGTTCAGCTTTGAAAACCTGGTCAGAATGGACAGGTTGGGCCAAAGGATCTGTTTCCATGCAATCTATGACTATATAACACGTTGAGACACAACATAACAGAGCAGTTCGCAGTGGGGATGGCAAACATTTCGATACTCAAAAGGAAGCGGATTTTAATATAAAGGTCAAATTAAAATATGCAGCTGATTACTGTTGACAAATAATAGTACTAATCTGCAACTCGAAAAGGAAGGTATTTGTTCTAGTGGTTTTTTGGTTCAGGGTTGCAATTTATTTTTATTTATTCTTAGGATGTGGGCATCGCTGCCTGGAAATAAATTATTACCTGCCTCAAGTTTCCTTATGAAGGTAGTGGTGAATAATGATCTTAAACCAAATGCTGTAGCTTGATGCCTTAAGGGACAAAATGCCATGGCTTTGATGCAGCAACAGTGATGAAAGATGGCACAGTTCCAAGTCCCAATGGCAAGTGTTTTGGATGGGCAATTGCAGGTTAATATTTCACACGTACCTAATGTCCGTGTCCTTCTAAATGGATGTTGTTCTGTGCTTGGAAGATGCTGTCGAATGAACTTTGATGAATTTATGCAGAGCATCTTGGTGGGAGGACACACTGCTGTTGGAGAGCATCAGCAAAAGTGGGAATTAACGCAACTCCCAATCCAGCAAACTATATTGTTCTGGATCGTGTCAAATAACTTGACTGTTATTGGAACTGCACACATGCATGCAATGGGGGAGTATATTCCTGCCTTTTACTTTGCGGTTGGCAGGTAAACTTCGTAGAGTCAGGAAATGAGTTACACGCTGCTGTATTCCTAGCCTCTGACTTGTTTTTGTAAAATTTGTGTTGATGTGGTGAACCCAGATGAGATTGCTCAATGGTCAGATCCAGGATGTTGCTAATGAAACATTCAGTTAGGTGTAGCGTGGTATCTAGTGTACAAGTTGAGCTTGCCTATGCGAGCGGCAATTTCTGGAGTACATGAATTCAGTACTATTGACAGAATTTTGTCTTGGCGCATAGCCTTCACGGTTTCCAGTGCCTCCAATCGTTTGTAGAGAATTGAATTGGATGAAGAGTGATATCTGCGATGCTGGGGATATTTCTCCGAGATGAAGGTCGGTTATCCACTCAGCTGAACATTGCTGCAAATGTTTCAGCCTGAACTTCTGCACTGAAACGTTGAGTGTGGGGATGTTTATGGAGGCTCACCTTCCAGTGATTTGTTTAATTGCCCACAACTGAATCTGACTGGACTGTGAGCTGAGCTACGAATGTTTCTCACTTACTGTGCACGCCGTTTTACATATAAACACTTTTAGGAGCCTACTGGTCTATGACTTTTTAAAAGCTGTCCCAGAGAAATGTTTCAGTGAATAAGTTTAAGAGCAAAACACATAATTACATTATAAAACCAATGGTATTCAAGCAGCTTATATTTGTAGTCATAACATCACGAGTTCTCCACATGTGGGGAGTATCTTACCTTCAACGTTAAATATCACCCCATGCTTTGCCAGCTTAAATAAACTCCATTCCTCTAGGCTTATGCATATTGGTTAAACAACGGCAGAAAAAGAAACAAAAAGCGTGCTGGTGGATGTAGAAACAAGACGCTGCTTCATTCTCATCTACTGAATGGTAGAGACTCTCATGCAGGTTGCAACGTAAATCTATAGGTAGAGTTGGGATATATCTTGACTAGCCATTTGTTACAATTACACTTTCTGAAATGGTCACCATTAAAAATACGATCGTTATATAATTTGATGATGTGACTTTCTTTATAGTACATTGAGTGAGTAGTGCAGTAACAGCAGCGATTTGGTCGAACTTTTTCACTTTGCTCACAATAGAGCAATTCATAAGAAATTGTGAAACGAAAGTGAAAACAGCATTTACACTGTCTAAGAGAAGGAACTGTTTCATTGGAAAGTGTACTGTCATTCCAGCTTTGTTTTGATTGAACGTGTACTGTTTGGTGATGTCTGGAAGTCACTAGTGTACAGGATTAGCTTTCATACAGTGTGGAAACAGGTAATTCGACCCAAAGAGAACACACCGACTTCAATATCTGAGGAATCATGAATGGTGCTGACCATTATGCAATCATTGGGGAACATTCCTGAAGATATGTCTGAAGATATAATCGAAGCAAGGTCATTGGTGAAGTAATTTGGGCCTTAGATACCGTCTGAGGAACTGTTGCACTGGTCACCTGGTTACCCTCCTTCCTGAAGAAGGGTTTATGCCAGAAACGTAGATTCTCTTGCTCCTTTGATGCTGCCTCACCTGTTGCGCTTTTCCAGCAACACATTTTTAAGCTCTACCCTCCATCAACCACAACTATCTCCCTATCTGCCAGGTGTGTTTCAAACTCGCAAAACGTTTGCCATTGACTCCAGTTTGGTGAGAGCTCACTGATGCCACACCCGGTTGAGTGCCGCCTTGATTTCAATGGCAGTCACTCTGACCTCAGCACAAGAATTTAGCTCTTTAATCATTGTTTGAAACAAGGCTGTAATTAGGTCAGTGATTAGTGGTGGCGATGGAACCCAAAATGTGCATCCCTATGCAGGTTATTCCTGAGTAGCTGCTGCTTGATAACATTGCTGATGACATCTCCTATAGCTTTACACATGTTTTAAGAGTAGACTGGAGGTGCACTAACTGGCCAGTTTGGATTTGAACTGTGTGTGTGTGTGTGTGTGTGTGTGTGTGTGTGACCTCTCCTGGCAAATTTCCACATTGATAGGGAGATGCTAATGATTAAGTGTACTGAAGAGTTTTGACTGTGGGTCAGGCACGTTCTGAAGCACAGGTCCTCCGTAATATTGGTGAAATATAATCTTGTACGATATCCTTTGCAGTATTCAGTGCCTCCAACCGTTTCTTGATATCATTTGAAGGTAATAGAATTTGCTAAAACTGCTATCTATGATGCTGTAGATATCTGGAGAAGGCCGAAATGCATTACCTGTCGACATTTCTAGCTGAAGTTTGCTGGAATCCTTCAGCCTTATCTTTTGCGCTGGTATGATGGGCTGTTTCAACATTGACTTGGGAGATATTTGTGGCGTGTCCTTCTCCAGTGAGACGTTTAATTTTCCACAACTGCATGTGCTAACATTCCCGAGCTTAGATATGCAGGGCTGACTTTGGCATGTGTTACTTAAATGTGTTATTTGGTACGGAAAGAGGTTTTGGAGCCAACAGACCTTTAATTTTTCCAAGGTATTTCTTGAAAAGCTTTCCACTGATTTAAGTTGAAAGCAAAACACATAATACTTTGCACCCAATTTTATCCAGGTTGCTTAAATCTGTAGACATCACCGCATGGGTTTTCCTTTTGCTGACAATGTCTTAGCCATGACTTTATACAAGACACCCTGCTTTACCAGTTTAACTGCACTCAATTCGACTTGACTCATTCATTCTGACTTAACAATGACCGAAAAGAAAAACAAAGTGATTGAGAACATAGGAAAAATAATTTTTATCATTTGCATCTTCTGAACGGCAGTATTTCAAGAGCAGATTACATTTCAAAACGATCACTTAACTGATATTACTTTGATATATTTTAAGGGATAGAACTATCAGACATGTACATCATTGAACTACAATTTGCAATGCATGTGTCAAAATAAATACATATCAACAAATCTGTCTGAACTTGTATTGTTTGAAATTCAAAGAATAAAAAAATTAGCTGGGGCACATATGTGGCATGCAATTCGTCATAATCCCATCTTCTGAAAAATGTCAAAGTTAAGAGTACAATTTCGAACTGGTGTTGCAATTTACAAAGTGCAGATCCCGAGTATGTTTGAAAAAACTTGATTTGTTAAGTTATTTTCACCTTACGTTTAGCGGAGAAATTCATAAGAAGTAGGAAAGCGAACGTGCAAGCATTTATATTGTGTAAAAGGAACATGCTGTTTGGTTTGAAAAGGACTCTAATTGGCAGAGGTGTTGCCGTTGGTCGTGTATCATTTGATGATATCTGAAAGTCACTTGTTTACACTGCAAGCTGCATATATGAATATGCCCTGCTCTCTGCAGAGTCAAAGAAAGCACATGCACAATATTCCTGTTTTAATGTAACAAAAGGAGAAAGATATTTTGTGTATCAGTTTTCGGTTAACCAATCAATGGCATCTTGACTGGTTCAAGACACAACAAAGAAACTTGTCAATTTATTATGATCATCGTCAACTCAGTGCATTGTTGATCAGAACCTGTCTATCTTACAAGCTCTACTTGTCAAACGCTCAGAAACCCCACGAATGCAGTACAAATATCGGTTTCACTTAAATTTACCATTTCTTGTAAATTTCACTGTTGAATCTAAGACGTAAAGCTTCTACATGGCATGTTTTTTTTTCATGTCATACTTTATGTAACTTAACTTACATGAATGCATGATTAAAGAGAAGGGATGCTTAATTGTGTTATTTATTTCCTCTCGAAATTTGCGCTGGGGAATGCATAAATAAATGTGCTTATGGAGCAACTCATGAACCTGAGAATATATCCAGAATGCTCCAGTCAATCAGTAAACGGATCATTGTAATTTGACTTAAGAAACGCTATGTCTGCAAATTGTACCCGAAAGTAAGACACAAGTGTTACTGTCCACAAAAGAAAAAAAGCAGCCAGATATAATGAGCAATAAAATAATTGATTTTCTTCAGCTCTCTGTCACTGGATCAGTCTGAGCCTGACAATTGCTTTTTCCACGGACACCAATTCTTCCGCAATTTTACCCTTAAAATACTGTTGGTCAGTGCATTGAGCAAGAATATCAAAACAAATGGAACAGTTGGGTTTAGAATACTTTCAAAGCACAAAATTACAACCCATATCGGTAAGGTATAAAAACTTGCTTTTACAGTATAGGACCACGAGATGTTGTCAATTATTTCATGGCGGTCATATGTAAAATAGATGGAAGCGCTCTGCAAACGACTCAAACAAACCACGATGGTAAGTATTGTTCTTGCAGTTTTAGTCGTGCAGTATTTTCTTCATAGCTTCTAACAACATACAGCAACACGCTTATCACTGTTGAATGCAACAGTCAATCATACAGAACAATCAATTCAAACAAAACCCAAGATGAGGTTCAGACGCCAAATTGGAGTGTGGTTCAGGAAGGCTTATGGAAAGAAAGAACTTTTAATCTCATAAAGCAATATGACAATTACCAGCACAGATAAATCTGGAATCGAAATAGCTACCGGTTTGTCTTGATGCAATTCGAGAGAGTCACAGTGTCCACAGGACAGAATCACAATTGTCACCAGATTTGCTGCAAAGAAACTATAAAGAAAGTAATTTGGTAACTTTCCCTATAGGTGAGGATGATAAGTCAGCACACAGGTTTTTGCTCGAAATATTGTGCACTTACTATTATTGGTACTCACCAGATTGGCAGAGTTGATAAACAAGTTTCGTCATGTCTTTTTACTCACAATGGGTATTATCATGTGTAACTATGGCATGGAATAAATGCGTTACACTATGAAACACAGGATCGACTGAACATGTCAGTCCCCGGTAAGCTAGGGTGTTCAAATTTCTATCATAATAGAGAGATTGGCTGATGCATGGAAATAATTTTCTGTTCCAAGAATGTGCTTGCACGTGACCTTGTCATTGATTCATAGAGTCAGAGAGATGTTCAGCACGGAAACAGATCATTCAGTCCAATTTGTCCTTGCCGTTCTAATATCATGAACTAAGTTAATCTCATTTGCCAGCACTTGCTCCATATTCGTCTCAACATTCCTCTTCATATACCCATTTAAATGCCTTTTCAAATATTGTAATTGTATCTGCCTCCACGACTTCCTCTGGCAGCTCATTCTATGCATACTCCATCTTCTGCATGAAAACGTTGTCTTTTACTTCCCTTTCACAACATCGATGCGACAGACAGGAGAATAAAATTGCAAACAATTTTCCAAAGGTGGCCGAATCAATGTCCTGTGCAGCAGAACATGACTTCCCAACTCCTATACTCAATGCTCTGACCAACAAAGGAAAGCATAACAAATGCCTTCCTCACCACACTATGAATGGTCTATGAACCTACACTTCAAGGTTTCTTTATTCAGCATTAATTGTATCAGTCTTGCTCTGATTTGTCTTTCCAAAATGCAAACTCACATTTAACTAAATCTGTCACTCCTCAGCCCATGTCTTTTCGTTTGATTCACATAGTTACCAGGAAAACACATTAAATATTTCATAAAGGCCTGTCCGATATTATTCATAACTATCACTTGCATGTACAACCAAGTAAAATGTGTAAGTCGCAATAAATTGTGGATGTATCTCTGAAAAGGAGGAAGTCAAAGGATTGTTTTCATACATTTTTAGAATGGGCTGGGAAATGGAATTTCCATTCTGATATGTGTGTACTAGTTCATTTTATGGGGAAAAATAAAGTTGAATGTACATTTTAGAAATTAAATATGAAAATACTGTGAAGTACAAATGAATATATGTTTAATGATGCAGAATTCATTCACAAAGCTCCACAAGCTAAGAAGACCAAAAGTATGCGAAGAAATCCCATGGTTCCATGAAAATATTCTTATAGATACAAATGTTAAAGCAAACTTTTTATGCCAAATTAACATGAACTTTTATAATATCAAATCAGAATACTGCGAACAGCAGATGTCTCGTTAACATAGTAAAACAAAATTTACTTTACAAAAAGTAGGTATCATTATCCATGCAACGAAACTGAATTAACAGTCAGTATTCTCTCGTAAATATTTCAAGAGTTCGTTCCCACTGGGGACCGAATAGAGAAGTAAGACTGGAGACAGTTCAGAAGATCATGAAATCATCACTAAGATGTATACATTTACCTATGTATATGTGCTTATGTATATGTACATATACATCTCCAATTGCAGCTGTCAAAAATTGAAAAAAAAATACCAATTGTTCGAGAATTCATGGGTTTCTTTTTCATCAAAGCATTTTAAAAATGTAGAATAGTTTTCCATAAATGTTAATTGAAAGAAATGTTATGAATGCATCCAACCGCATCTAACTGACAACATGACTGAGAAAGAACTGTATGTGTCAAACTCAATAGACTGTTGGTGTGACAGAAATATTTACATCATTTAGTCAAAAGCTTGACAACATACAATATGTATAGACTGCAGACTGAAGGGAATTTCTTTTTCAAATTTTTCAAAAATGACCCCGACAATTGCTTTATTTGTCTTTGTCCACATTGGATGAGTTTCAGAACGTTTCTAGTATTCTTAGCTCTATTTGCTTCTCAAAATAAAATGAAACTAAACAAATATGCATCAATTTCTTGACGATGGGGAGGAACAGTGCTGCCAGAATTGTCAACCTACAGGGAGTCTTCTAACTTTTTAGAACAGAATCCCTACAGCGCAGAAACAGACCATTTGGCCCAACATGTCCACACCAACACTCCGTAGAGCAACCCATCCAGACCCATTCCCGTACATTTGCCCCTGACAATGCATCTAACCTACACATCCCTGAGCACTATGACAATTTAGCATGGCCAATTCACCGAACCTGCATATCTTTGAATTGTTGGAGGAAACCGGAGAAATCCCATTCAGACACGTGGAGAATGTGACGGTTCCACACCAACAGTTGCCTGAGGCTGGATTCGAACAGGGATCCATCGTGCTACGAGGCAGCAGTGCTGACCACTGAACCACGAGCCGTCCATAGACTTCATTTGATTGATGCCATTTAGTAATGACTACACATCAAGCTTAACTAAACCAACTGGTCATAAGGACAGAAGGAAAAGTACTCCAATTCAACAGAGATCAGCAAGAACATTACCTGATTGTACAATGCTTACCAGTAATACCAACTGTTGTAAGAATAGGGTAGTAGATATTTTTCAAGTTTACGACTACCGGTTACACAATGTTCACATAGCGATGTTCACAGCTTGCACTCTTCATAGCAAAATGTTATGCTATCAAAATAAGCTTGCTTTTAAAATTTTTCTCACGTGACTAATCAGGTTTTTCATAATAATTGGCATCAGTTTCAGTGGTTTGAACAAACACATTATCCCAAGTCGCATTCCCTTCCACTGTCGAAGGAGTACGATTATGTCAAATGGTTCCTCATATAAAAGAGTCGAATTCTGGATCATTGCTGTGATCATACATCTGAATTGCAATATTTTTACCATTGCACTCAACAAGGCAATGGCACCGGCTCTTCAAGCTGGTAGCTTTAAATAGTCAATGAATAAGAAATAAATGTTTTAATAAATGTATGTGTATCGGTGATCTAGCGACACCTGCAAATTCTGATAAGCATTATAATACATACTTAATGAGCTACCTGATTCATGCAATCAAAGACTGCTCACAAACTGTATAGAGACAATGAAACGTAATCAGTGACATGATTTAATAAGGGAGAAACTGAGAGTAAGGATTTTAGTGTCAATTGGCATTGGACAGGATATAGAGAAAAGAACAAATTTGATATTTCATTTCAGCAAAATTAATACATATAAATTAGTTAACATCCAACTGCAAAGTCGATGGGAGTTCATCACCCCAGAGTGACATGTTTCAAACGTTCTACACATTCTTGATATAGAAACATAGACGGAAAAATGAAAGTGAGACAGTTGACTAACTTATTTCACTTCGTCTCTTTTTTTGTGTGGCAAGTTTATCCATTTCTCTCCTCAAATTCACAATTAGCAATAATTCTTAAAGTTTGTAGGGTTGGGGGCTTTTAAGCAGGCGCTATTTGCCACAACTCTGTAAAGAAAACAGATTTGCTTTTAAATTCAATTGTTTCAAACACCAGGTTACAGCAGTAATTCGAAAGTACCCTTGAACATTTTGTGTAATGCTATTAATTGCATTATTGCCACGGGAGTGCCAACATTAGCTGTGTGGGCATTCAGACTGAACAAGAAGAAAAATCGAATTTGAACGATGCTTTAATATTTTATTTGGGTATTTTGTTGAGATCCAATTCAAAGAAATTTGGTAAATAAACGCCAAAATAACTGCGGATGCTGTAAATCAGAAGGAAAACAGAAGTTGATTGAAACACTCAACAAGTATAGCAGCCCCTGTGAAGAGAATTCAGTGTTAACGTTTTGAATCCAGTGACCCATCCTTGGGCCTCTGTACCTGAAACGTTAAATCAGAGTTCTCTGCTTAAGACCTGCTGAGCATTTCCAGCTCCTTCTGTTTTTCGACAGGAAAAATAGTGTTAAATGAAAAGAACATCTTACTTATAAATCAAAGGAATATTAACCAAAAACCAATGGAGTTGAATGACTTACTTGATCTAATGCTTAAATTTGTCAAAATTGCGATGAAATGTTCAGTGTGATTAGAATAGCATTCGACGTCGGAGAGTATAGACTAAGAGTTATATCAAACTTCTTACCATCAAAGTTATGTTTACTGAAGCGTGCATGTAAATTTCAATATCATATAATGAAGTATTCTGACCATCATGGTCGAGAGATGGCAAATATACATTTTCAACATACAGTTGAATTTTTCAGCTTGGAGCACTGTATGCTGATGCAATATTTCATTTTCATCAAAGTGAAACTGAAGGATTGAATTCAGTATGTTGTTCCTGTTTAATGGTTTATGCCATACCTTTGTGTAACCACTTGGCACATCAGTGAATTGCAGACCAATCTCTATTCTTTTGTCCATGTACTTAGTAAATAAATAAATTCTGAACATTAAGATACATTCTGTGAATTTACGTGGAGCTGCTCAATTCTCCCTCATTCTTATTATAGTAGGATAAGATAGGTAAATGTTTTGGTGGTCATTGTCTTCTCACAGTTTAACCAGTAAGCAGATGCGCACTGTAGGTTTTGACCTTAAGGTCAGTGGCAAGAACAAGAAAGGCTTCTGAAAAACCAAAAGTTGTCACTACTTCAAATTGACCGGAAAATGGTGGAATGCAGTTGGAAATCTGAGAGAGAACCAGCATTTATCTCAATGTGCAACTAAATCAGATGACATGAGTTAATCACATAAATCACTGCGGGATACGACATTAGCTTCAAATACGTGCCTGAGGTTATCAAGATTGGAGGACATTTGATCAAAGACTTCAAGTTTGTGGCCGGGTGTAGTGCCGCTTTAACTAAGATTTTAAGCAGCGAAAGCATAGCATATCATACAGGAAAGATGTTCAGACTGGAAATTCAGAACAGGTATCTGATAGTCCTCCTTTCACCAGGATATGAATGTCATTGCCCCTTGGAAATGGACAAAAATAGATGTTTGGTAAAAGTTATCAATCGAGGCATGATCCCCTCAGTCAAATCATCTACGGAACCCATCATTCAATGTCTAACATCTGAGAAGGTGCGGTAGGGCAGCAGTACTGGATGCGGAAGTGATTTCGCCAGTGGCTGTAGAGAAAAAAAGCACATTGTGAGGAGTTGATAAAGCGTGGTGCTGGGAAAAAGCACAGCAGGTCAGGCAGCCTTTGAATTACAAGAGAGTTGAGGTGTCGGTATAAGTGTCAAGAGTGTAGTGCTGGAAAAGCACAGCAGGTCAGGCAACATCCAAGGAGCAGGAGACTCGACATTTCCCGCATAAGTTTTCCATTAGGACCCTTCAGCAATTATTGTCTTTCCAGAACTACTACAACACACTCACAGCCATGCGGCGCCATCTACTCTCCCCGCAGTCAACAATCAGCCCTCGCTCAGCTCATAGCCACATTCTCCCAGTCTTCTGCTCCTCGGATGTTGCCTGACCTGCTGTGCTTTTCCACAATACTCTCTCTACTCTGACTCCAGCATCTGCTCTCCTCACTTTCTCCTAGTTTCAGGCACATCCCTTCTTCATATTTCGGGTAGGCAAAGGAGACTGACATATACATAAGGGAGGTGGTGTGGCGCTGGGAAAAGATAGCTGGGACAGCGATAAACGGCAGAAAGTTGGATGTCACAGTGATCCGTCGGTGGGAGGTGTTGAGCTGATAGGTGTGAGGACATTGCCAGGACTTCGAGAGCAATATAGGTCAGTGGTCACTGGAGGAGCGGAGAGGGTGAAGTTGATGGGCACGGAAGATGAATTTTTGGAGCTGTTTCAGTTTTAGTAAAATTCATTTATTCAATACTTTACAATTTAGATAATGTATTCAGTAATTTATTCAGTAATCCATGATGGTGCAGGAATGCAGAGACATTATTTACTTCTCACGATCCCCAGTTGCAAGTGACAATCTATTAAATACGTAGACAAAGTAAGTTGCTACGTTGATCTGATGTCGTTATTAAGAAGAAACTGGTGCCTGGAAGTTGTGTAATTGGGAATATAATTCTCACAGCTCTCAAAAGGGCAGAGGATGCCCACGAAAAGACCATCAACTTAGGGGAAATGGGGGCCTGGAACCGAGAGAAAGGGGCAAATATCTCTTGACAAAAAGAATACTACTTAAAACAGAGATGGGGTGAGGCTTCCTCAATGAGAAGCTTTGAAATTTTGTAAAGACTGGTCATAAATATATTCATAAATATAAACACATTTCTCAGTATTGAAGATACTTGCAGATACAAGAAAGGAAAACTCAGGAGTGTGGAGGGCAATGGTGGGCACTGCCTTGGAATTTGAAATTTGTTTATTCCTCGAGTCAGATCGCAGCTCTAAGTTGCAGATTACAAAACTGGAAGGGAATGTAAGTTCTTGGGCAACCAAAGATTCCCAAGAATTACAGATGCGTTAAGGCCAAAATCAGTGAATGACGGAGTATTTCCAGAATTAATATTATACATCAAGAGGCCATTCAGCCCATCCAACCTATGGCACTCCTTTGAGCAGTTTGACTTTCTACTAAACTCCTCCTGTGATTTTTCTGCATAACCCTACACTTTGATTTTATTTAAATAACCATCCAGTGTTCTCTTGAATATCTCAATCTAACCGTCCTCCACCACAATGCAGTGTAGTCAAAACCGACGCCATTCACTCCACACTCATATAAAGGATTACGATGACAATTTAGGAGGCATGTTGAGTAAGTGTGCAGATGACACCAAAATTGGTGGCATACGGAATAGTGAAGAAGGTTATCAATTTTTTTAAAAATTATACGCATAGAGCAGAGTCATTTTTAATATCGCTGAAAAGACCTTTTTTTAAAAACATCGTGGATAGAGATTCATTACTTTAAATGGAGGTGCGTTTAGAGAGCTATTGGACAGGGCTACAGGTGGATGGCCATGAAGTGAGACTTCTTTTTATAACAACAGATTGAAAGCTGTCTGCTAGACTTTATTTTTAATTTGATAGATCTAATAAGTGGTTGAATGTATTCAAGGTTCATATGCTTGTTTCTTTATCACATTTTCGCATAATTTGTATGAATCATTTGATGAAGAGAGAGTTCATTCAATGTTAAACGTGCAGTTGTATTTGCTTCTTTTTAGGCTTAATGAAACTGAGGGCATAAAAGAGTCACAGATTTGGATGACTAGTAGATTGTACTAGTCATTGTACTCTACACCCCTTCAATTTTCACCCAGAAATGGAGAAACAACTTTGTTAGGAGATCTCAGTTAACTGTAAGAATAATAGGGTGGAAATGGTGGGGAATTTTTACTTGCCAAAAACAGACTGGGGCTGCAGTTGTGTTTAGGGATGGACATGAATTTATTCGGTGTGTTGAAGAAACTTTTCTATTTCAGTGGAAGTACCTACAAGAGAAGTAGGGAAATACTGTTGAAAAGCATAGTCACTCAGCGGAAAATGGAAGAAACTGCAATATGTTGAGCACAGATTTGGTTTTAGGTGGGCTTTGACATTGCAAAGATTTTTTTACGTGCTGTCCTGTCAAAGGAACAGACAGGAGATTCTACAACCATGAGTGTGAGCCTAGGATAATATGCTGTCTTCTTGGTGCCAGGATTAAGGATTCCTCAAAAGGTTTCAAGCAAGTTGTTAAAGAGGAGAGTAAGAAACCAGATGTTATTGTACACATTGGCCGGAATGGCATTGTGAGGGAAAAGATTAAGACTTTACAGAGTGATTATAAAAAGTTAGGTAGAAGATTAAAAAAAATCTCAAATGTAGCAATTTCTGCATACACCCACTGACAAGCTCAAATGAGGGATAATGGAGATAAATTGCTGAAGATATGGTGTAATTTTCATTAATTCCGATTCTTGGATCATTTTGGTGTTTTCTGGGGTAGAAAACACCTGTTCAAAAAGGATGGCTTTCACATCCACTGGAATTTGTCTATTATCCGAGTAGGAAGAATTGCTAATCCTGTGAAGAAACACTGTAAACTATTAGAAAGAGGAGTTGCAAAGTAAATGGGAAAACAGATGAGGAGAGTTTTGATTCTGAAAGTAAGAAGTTAATAAAAAAAAGACAAACAAGAGCAAGTCAGAAAACGAAGTCGTGTTGAAGAATTAAATTTCGTTTATTGCAATGCAAGGTTCCTTGCAAGGAAGGCTGATAAGCTCAGGGCATATTTGGAAAACTGGGATTTTAAGGTACCAGCTGTTAATTCTTCCAGCAATAGAAAGGACTGGCAGCTCAATCTACCAGACTTCAAATGCTATAGGGGTTGAATAGAAAAAGATGCAAAAAAGGAGGGGGACTGCCAAATGACAGGATCAACGAACAAATAAAACAGGCAGCTGCATCGAGCCAGAAATCTTATAATTCATGGTCTCGCCTTATTTTTATTCATTCTTGGTTTGTCGGTATCGCTGACTGGAAAGAATTTATTGCCTGTTCCAAGTTGCCCTCGAGAATGTATTAGGGAATTGCCCTCTGAAACCTAATGTTGCGGCTTGAACTAGAATGCCCTGAAGGAGGAAGTTCCATG
The DNA here is from genome assembly GCF_020745735.1 of Hemiscyllium ocellatum. Classification (NCBI taxonomy): domain Eukaryota; kingdom Metazoa; phylum Chordata; class Chondrichthyes; order Orectolobiformes; family Hemiscylliidae; genus Hemiscyllium; species Hemiscyllium ocellatum. The sequence continues at coordinate 31,462,699 of NC_083435.1, read as the reverse complement.
ACTTTGATTCAGATGACCCAGAGCTGAGGTGGCTAACCTCCAACATCCAGAACCATCTGTCCATGTGCCACGGATAATTACAGCTGGCAGAATGTGCTTTCTGATGCACACAAATTGCATTTTGATGAGGCCTTCTAACTGTTACACTCGGTTGAATGCAGCCTCGTTGAAAAGGGCTATCACTCTCACCTCAGCCCGGAATTCAGCTATTTTGTTCATGCTTGAACCAAGTCTATAACGTGGTCAGGAGCTCAGTGGCTCTGGTGGAACTGAAACTGGGCATCGGTTATTGGATCGCACTGGTGATGACACCTTTCATCACTTTACAGATTGCTTGAAGTAGACTCCTGATAGGGCAGTAATTGGCCAGGTTGGATTTGCCCTCGAGTTTTTCATTTTGCACACAAGTGATACCTAGGCAATTTCCCATGTTGTCACTTGCAAGACATGTCTTAAATGTACTCGAAGCGCTTGTCTTTCGGAATAGGAAGTTCTGGACCACAAGGCTTCAATACTATTAAGGGAACGGTGGCGTGGACCATAGTCTGTACAGTATCCAGTGTCTCCAACCATTCCTTGACATCAATAGAGAGAATTGAAATGGTTGCGAACTGCTAACTTCGTTGGTGGGAACATCTGCAGGTGACTGAGACGGATTATCCATGCGATGTTTCAAGCTGAAAGTTGTTGCGAATGCTTCACCTTTACCTTTTGCGCTGATGTATTGGGCTCTTCCATCATTGAGTATGGGAAAATTTGTGGAGCGTTCTCCTCCAGTAAGGTGTTTAATTTTCGACAACGAGATATGGAAGACACTGAAGTTCAGGGGACTGCTGGCGATAAATTTAGGCAACGGCTGAACCCAAAGCACTACACATATTGTGTTTCCCAGCTGCCTTCCTCCTCTAACCAAACGCAGAAATCTGTGTTAGGTTGATAAGATAAAACATTTCCATTTCTTTTTTTTCTTCTGTACGAGGTTATTGGTTAAATTTTACTTTTTTTTACTTATCCATTAGTTTTTTTTTATAAGCCAATAGCAGAGAAGTACTAGAAGTTATTTCGCTCATAAATTTGTATAAAATAATTAACTATGTAGAGATGGCTGGGCAGTGGATGTGCTGTAGCTGGACGATGTGGGAGCTGCCTGATCCCATTGTGAATGGCAGTGGTCATATTTGCAGTTAGCATTTGTTGCTGGAACAACTGCGGCTCAGAGTTGATGATCTCAAATCTGAGCTTCAAACACTGCGGCACATTCAAGAGGGGGCGAATTACCGAGACGTTTTGCTTCAGGAGGCAGTCACGCCTGTTAGATTAAGTCATTCAAATACGATTTCTGATCAGGGACAAGGGATGAACGGGGGATCTGAGTTCAGGAGTAGAAGAGCCTCATCTTTTGACCTTATCCAAGGTATGAGGTTATTGGTCTCTGTGTGGAGGAAGAAATGGAATGTAGGGAGGGTAAGCTAACTGATATGGCACCATGACGCAATTCAATTCAAGAGGGGGGAGCAAAAACACAGGTCATTTTTTCGGGGATCCCATAAATGGGGGACGAATAATATCCTTTGCAAGTTGAATCGGCATTGTGTGTTGCATGCCAGGGACAGGATATCTCTGACGGGCTTGAAAGGATATTGGAGCGAAAAGGAGAAGTTCCAATTATTGTGGTCCACGTCGGGACTACCAATATAGGTCAGGCTAGGATGGAGGGCCTGTTTGGGGATTTTGAAGTACGAACAAAAAAATTAAGGAACAGCTGCTCGAGGGTCATAATCTCCATATTACTGACTGACACATGATCAAATTGGCTTCGGGATAAAAAAAAAAGGTAAGTAAACGCGTGGCTCAGGGATTGGCGTGGGAAAGAGGGTTTCCATTTCATGGGGCATTGACATCAGTTTTGGAACCCCTAGTATGTGTCCCAATGGGACTGTCTCCACCTGAATCGATATGGAACCAGTGCTACAGCAAAAAGGATAAATAGTGCGGTCCCTAGGACTTTAAACCTGTGACAAACATGAGATCTGCAGGTGCAAGTGATCAGAGTCAAGAGTGTGGTGCTGGAAAAACACGGCAGATCTGGTAGCATCCGAGGAGCAGGAGTGACATTTCAGACAACAACCTTTCTGATGAAGAATCCTTGCCCGAAACGTCGGTTATCCTGCTCCAAGAATGCTGCCTGAACTGTTGTGCATTTGCAAAACCACACTCTCGACTTTAACCTTGTGAGTCGGGTGGAAGGGAAAGAGAAAGCGACAGGAAGTATTATGATAAATAAAAAGGTAAGCAGGTTAGCATGTATGCAAGAGGGTTTGAGTTCAAGGCAGACAATTAAAGAAGGAAAAAAAGGAAGGATAATTTATGAAAAATTCAAGATGTTAGGATTCATGACGGTCAGAAAACTAGCATAAAAGCAATTGACCTGGATGCTCATAACATTCATAACAAGGTTGATGAGTTAACAGCACAAATCATCGTGACTGAACGGGATTTTGTAGCCATTATGGAGACATGCTTACATGATGGTCATGACTAGGAGTTAAATAACCAAAGGTACAAGACTATTCAGAAGGACAGACAATAACGTAAGGGAGGTGGAGGAGCTCTGATATTCAAGGATAACGTTAGGGCAGTGCTGAGAGATGATTTAGTCTCTAAGGAGAGTGCGGTTGAATCAATTTGGGAGGAAATTAGAAATTCTAAGAAGAAAAAGGCACTGGTAGGCATAGCCTATAGGCCAAACAAATAATAGCATCCCATTGGGTCAGGCAATGAACAAAGAAAAGCTGATGCCTGTAAAAATACTACGGGCTATTATCATGGCAGATTTTAATCTGCATGTAGATTGGTCGAAGCAGCTCGATCAGCATTGCCTAGAGGATGAGGTCATTGAGTGTATCTATGATTTTTTTTAACAGTCTGTAATGGAATCGACGAGGGAGCAAGCTATGCTAGATTTGGTCCTGTGTAATGAGACAGGAATAACGAATGATAACATGGTTAGGAATTCTCTTGGAAGAAGTGATCACAGTACGGTTCAATTTAGAATACAGCTGGAGAGTGTGAAGATAAAATTCAAGACCGGGGTCCTGTGCTTGAAGAAAGGGAGGACCTGCATAAGGTAGACCAGACAGAATTATTTTATGGTGGGACAGTTGAAGAGCAGTAGAGGACTTTCAAATACATGTTTCATAGTCCTCAGCAAATGCATATTCCAGTGAAAAGGTAGCTCTGTAAGAAGAGGGGTAATCTGCCATGGTTGTCAAAGGAAATAAGGCAGGCTGTCAAATTGAAAGAGAGGGGATACAAAGTGGCCGAAAGCAGCATGAAACTAGTGATGAGGAAAACTTTAAAGCTTTACAAAAAGCCACAAAAGGAGTTAGAAAGAAAAGCTAGATCGAGAAAGAGAAAATAGAACCTAGCACAGAATATAAAGACGGATAGCAAATGGATATATAAATACATAAAATGAAAAAGAGTGGCTCGAGTAAGGATTTATCCTTTAGAGGATGAGAAGAAGCATTTAGCTATGAGACATGATGAAATGGCCGACACATTGAACAGGTATTTAGTATTTGTCTTCACAGTGGAGGACACTAAAAACATGCCAGTAAATGATGAAGAGACTTAGTTAGGTAAGAATCTGGCAATTATCATTATTAAGGAAGATCTAGTGTTGGGCAAGCTACTAGAGCTGAGGATAGTTTCGTCTCCTGGCCCAGATGCAATGGTTCTCAGGGTGCTAAAAGAGATGTCCTGGTGATAATTTTTAGAATTTCTTGGACTCTGGGGCAGAACCAGCATATTGAAAAACAGCAAATGTGATGCCACTGTTTAAAAAGGGGAGATAAACCAAAGAAAGGGAATTTTAGACCAGTTAGTTTAACCTCTGTCGCGGGGAAGATTCTTGAATTTATCAATCAAGGAAGAAATAACAGGGCAACTAAAAAGAAATTGCGTCATTGGACAGAAGCAACATGTGTTCATCAAGGGCAGGTCATACTTGACAAACCTTCTGGAATTCTGCGAAGACATTTCGAGCAAGCTGGACAATGGAGACCCAGTGGACGTGGTGTACTTAGATTTCCAAAAGGCTTTCGGCAAGTTGCCACACGTGAGGCTGATGCATAAGATAAGGATGCATGGATTTAGGGGGAGAGTATTGGCATGGAAAGATGATTGGTTGACAACGTGAAAGCAAAGAGTGGGAATAAATGAGTGCGAGTTTGACTGGCATTCAGTGACTAGTGGAGTGCCTCAGAGATTGGTGTTGGCACTGTAATTATTTACAATTTATATGGATGATTTGAAATTGGGGAACACATGAACGGTGTCAAATGTTTGCATGTGACACCTAGATGAATGGCAGAGCAAGGTTTGCAGAGCAGCATAAATAGATTGATTGACTGGGCAATGGTTTGACATTTTGATAGGAACAACAGTAAAAAAAAGATTATTACTTGAATGGTAAAAGTTGAGGCATGCTGCTATGCAGAGGGATTTGGGTGTCGTTGTACATGAATCACAGAAATTCATCTGCAGGTACAACAAGGAATTAGGTAGGCAAAGTAAATTTCGTCTTTCGTTGCTAAAGGGACTGAGTTTAAAAGCAGAGTCATAGTGTTGCAAATTTACAAAGTGCTGGTGAGGCCACACCTGAAGTACTGTGTGCAGTTTGGTCTCCTTATTTGAGAAAAGATGCACTGGCACTGGAGGAGTCGAGGAGGTTGGCTTATGAGGATAGACTGAGTAGGTTGGGATTAAATTCATTGGAATTCAGAACAATGGGGGGAGATCTTAGAGAAACATAGACAATTATGAAGGGAATCATTAAAATAGAAGTAGATAGGATTTATCCACTAGGAGGTGAAGCAAGGACAAGAGAGCACAGCCACAAGATTATAGGGAGCATATATAGTACTGAATTGAGAATGAAACTCTTCACCCAGAGGGTTTTTAATGTATGGAATTTCTTGACAAGATAGTCGATGATGCTACTTCAGTAAACACGTTTAAAGCTAAGGTAGACATATTTTTGAAATATAAAGGAATTAACGGATAGAGTGAGTGTGCGGATAATGAAGCTGAGTCCACGAAATTACTATCCATGATCTGATTGAGTGACAAAATAGGTTTGAAAGGCTGGACAGCCTATTCTTCCTCCTAGTTCTTATGTTCTTATGTGGCAGGAACGGTGAGTTGAGATCTGGAGCGTTGGTTGTACGACATCTCAGATACGTCTGCCTACCACTGGCTGCCTATGCTGCTTGGCATGTAAACAAGTATAGGTGCAAACTGTTTATTTGAGTTTTCTGAGTTCTGATTTTAAACTGTTCAGTAATTGACTTTCAAAACAGGTAACTTAGTTACATCTTAAAACGAATATTATTCACGTAGTTTAAATCTGTAGTCATGACAGCATGGCTCTTCTTCTTGTTCTTGAGAATATGCTACCTACCACTTTAATGCCCACACCTTGCTTTACCAGTTAAATAAACTCAATTCCTCTTGATTTGTTAAGAAAAAAGAACGTGATGATGAGCATACAACGAAGGAATTGTTCCATTCGCATCTACTGAGTGGAAGAATTTCCAGAGCAGACTGTACTGCAAATTTATCATTTTAATACATGTTCTTTTGATACATTTGAAGGGATACAATTGTAAGACGTTCTCATCTTGTAATTCTCATTTGAAACGAATATTCTCAAAAGAATTGCAACCCGAAGACAACGTCTGATCTTGCATTGCTTAAAATTCAAGTGAAAGAAAAACTAGTTGAGATACATGTTAACATGCACTACATTACATTTTCGTTTTCTTAAATTGTCAAAACTAAATATAAAGCCTCTATTTCATTTAGTAATGTCATTTACTTTATAGTACAAAGCCAGAATATTGCTGAAACAAGACCAATTGTGACGAAGTTTTTCACGTTCCTCTCAACAGATCAATTCATAAGAAATAGTAATGTAAAAGAGTAAAGTAAAATGCTGTATAAGAGGAGGGTGCTGGTTGTTAGCAAGTGGACTCACATTGGTAGAGTCGTTTACATTGAACGTGATGATGTTTTAAAGTCATTTGTGCACATTGGAAGCTGCATATCTTAACAAACAAGGCTTTCTTATCTACAGTGAGAAAGACCGTATATAACACAGTGCCTGTTTTAATCGAAAATAAAGGATAAAGCGATTATCTGGTTCAGATCTCAAGGAATTGCCTTGACCAATCAATGTCGTCTTGCGTGATTTAACAGGCAAGCAATGCTTGTCGATAAATTACGGTCACCGTAAACTCAGTGCATTGTCCATGATCATACTTCTACGAACAGCATCCACTTGTCAACCTGTCAGAAAACCCCATTCACAGAGCATGAATGTTCGTTTCACTTGATCTTAACATTTAATCCAAACTACACTGATGAGTGAAAAATTTAAAGTTTTGACAAAATGAGCTTTCTTTTTCACAGTACTTCATTCAACCTTACTTACAGGACTGCATGATTAGAGTCACGGGACGCGTAATTGTGTTCTTTATTTCCTCTCTGAATTTACGCTGGGTAAATGCATAAATAAATGTGTTTATACAGCAACTCGTGGACTTCAGGATATATCCAGATTGCTCGAGAATACTAAATGGATTGTTGTAATTTGACTCTAAAAACGTTACGTCTGCAAATAACACGGAAAAGTAAGACACGAGGGTTAGACTCCACAAAAGCAAAAAGCTGCCAGAAACAGCAAGCAATAAAATGATTGATTTTCTTCGGGTCACTATCACTGGATCATTGTAATTCTGACTTTTGTTCTTTCCAATAACAATGCTTCTTACTCTATTTGCCTGTAAAATACTCCTGATGGTCAATACATTGAACAGGAAAATTAAAATAAATGGTAAAGCAGGGGTTAGAAGAGTTTCAATCCATAGAAATGCAACCCATATTGGTAAGGAGTAAAAGCTTGCTTTCACAGTACAGGACCATGAGATGTCATCAATTATTTCACGGGCTTCGTATATAAAATAAATGGGAGCGCTCTGCAAAGTGCTCACACAACACACCACGGCTATCACTGTTGTTGCAGTTTTAGTTGTGCAGTAGTTTCTTTGTAGTTTCTGACAACAAATAGCAACAAATCTATCAACGGTGAATGCGACAGTCAGCCACACAGAACAATCAACACAAACAAAGCTCAGGACGAGGTTCAGACGGCAAATTGGAGTGTAGTTTAGAAATGAATACGGAAAATACGAATCTTTAATCTCGTAGAGCATTACGTCAAATACCAGCACAGACAGATCTGCCACCGCCATGGCCACGAGATATGTGGTGATGCATTTGGAGAGTTCACAGCGTCCGCGGGAGAGAATTGTAATTGCCACCAGATTTGCTGCGAAGTGAAAAAAGTATATTTGCTATCATGGCCTATAGTTTCTGGATGATCAATCAATTTACAATTTTCTGTTCAAAATATCGTGCACTGTTTATGTTGGTACTCGCCAGCTCTGGAGCTTTGGGAAACGAGTCATGTCGTGACGTTTTGTCCCCATCAGTATTATCACACATCATGGCTGCATGGTATAAAATTGCTGCACTCAGAAGAAAGTGATCAAGTTTTCATGACAGTCTTCAGTAAGTGCGGATGTTCTAATTTCTACTCCATTAGGTGGACTCGCTGATGTGTCAAAATGAGTTTCTGTTCCCGGTTGTGTTGACACAAAACCTTTACTTTTCATTTGATTCCTTGGCAGAAAAGTAGATTAAATACTTCATAACGGCTTGTCTGACACAAGTATTGTCTGCACTTTACATGTACAATCAAGCAAATTTTTTAAGTTGCTAAAATTGTAATGTTATCTCATAAAAGGAGGAAATCAAAAGATTACTTTAATAAACTTATGGAATGGGTAGGAAAACAGAACTTCCATGCAGGTGTGTGTGACATATTACATATTAGCAGGAAAAATAAAGCTGTAGTGTAACTTTTAGAAATTAAATATCAAAACAGTGTGTGCTACAACTGGATAGGGGCAAATGGATGCAGAGTTCATCAAAGAAGCTACGTCCTAAGAAGGCTGAAAATATCCCAAGTTATCCCAAGGTTTCATTAATCCATATCTATAAATATAAACTTTAAATCGATGTTTTATATCAAAGTAACATGATATTATATAAAACCAATTGTAAAATACTGTGAACAACAGTTGTCTTATCACTGTTGTAATGTTAATGCTATTTGGAGAGCAAAACTGAATTAACAGACTGTATCCATCAATAGGTACTGATAGGATTCTTCACCATTGGAAATCCAAATCGAAGAGATAAGTGTGGAGACAGTTCACGAGATCATAAAATGACCACTCAGGTGCACATATATGAAGAGTCTCCAATTGCAGTTATCAAAAGTGGAAAAGCCAAACACCATTTGTTCGTGAATTCAAGAGAAATGTATTAAACATCGCATATTCAAAATATGGAATTGGTTTCCATAAGCATACCCTGAAGGAAATACTAAGAATGCATCCAATCTAATCTGTCTGACCTCATGAATGAGAAAGAAATATACGTTATCTAACACAATAACCTGAAATTATTTGATTTGTCTTTCTCCACAGATACTGGATTAAATTATGAATGATTCTAGTATCTTAGAATTCTACATCAAATTTCTAATCTTCGCAGTGTTTGCTTCAGAAAATACAAATGCACTCTGCAAATGACTTTAAGGGACTGTAGATCAATTTGTTGAAGGGAAGGAGGAACTGTGTTTCCAGGCAATTCATTCCATCTAGAATTTTCAACACACAGGGAGTGTTCTTACTATTTGTTTTATGACGGCAAATCACATCACACATCAACCACATCCAGGCAAACAGAACCTATCATCGGCAGAAGGTAAAGTACTCCAGTTCAACAGAGTTGACCATAAATTATAAATTATTATAAAATGCTTACCAGGAATACCAACTACTGCAAGAATAGGGTAGTAAATATATTCCACCTGTATGATTACAGGTTGAACCATGTTCATATAGTGATATTCACAACTTGTGTTCTTAAACAAAAATGTAATGTTATCAAACTAAGCTTGCCTTTATACTTCACCACACCTGATGACGCATTACACAATGATTGACTTCAGTTTCAGTGTTTGAATAAACACATTGTCCCAAGCCATACTTCCATCTGCTGCTGAAATAGTATGATTACATTAGATGGTTCCTCGTTTAAAAGAATCAAAAAGAGTCCATGTATGTGATCAATTGTCTGAAATGCACTTTAATCCCTACACTCTGAAAAATACCAAGACTCATGATTCTAAAAGTATTAAATAATAATTAATAATGCTTAGATAATTTAATAGATGTGCATGTTTCAGTGGAATAGCGTCACCGATTTCTGATAAATGTGTACACTATTATACATATTTAATTAGCTACTCGATTCATGTATTCAAAGAATCCCCACAAACTATACAGAGACCTATTATGATGCTGAATCAGTAATCTGATGGAATAAGGGAAAACTTCGAGTTTAAGGGTTTCGGTATGAACTGACAATGTTCATTGAAATTCTAGAAGATACATTCAGATAAAATTGATAATATTCACCTCAAAAGACAGCCGGAGTTTTTTTTTTCTTTTGCTGTAAATTATGATCGTCCAAACGTTCTACATATACTTGATAGTGAAAGAGAGAAGGAACATTGAAAGTGAGACATTTGACTCGCTTGTTTTGATTCGTCCCCTCTTCCATTTACTTAACAAATAAATGCATTCTGAATATTTAGATTCATTTGGAATACTTTACCTTCTGTCAATGATATGTTCTGTTTGCCTGGATGTGGTTGATGTGTGATGTTAATTGCATTGATATGATCTCCACCTCTATCCCAAAATTGATATTAGTAATGTGTCTTAAAGTTCGCATGTTTGGAGCTGTTTGGAGGTTCTATTTCTCATAAACGGAAAGTGAGGACTGCACATGTTGGAGATCAGAGTCGAAAAGTGTGACGTTGGGGCAAAAAAAAAGCAGTTCATTCCTGGTGAAAGGCTTATGCTCGAAATGTCAGCTCTCCTGCTTCTCACGTGTTGCGTGACCTGATGAGCTTTTCGAAGGCTACACGTTTTCATTTCTCATGATTTGGTTAAAAAGGAATGCAAGGATAGATTTGTGTTTCGATACAATGATTTCAAACAGGAAGACAAAGCATTCTACTGTTGCCACGGGAAATTCGATATTAATTGTGTCAGCATTCAGACTAATCCAGAAAAATTGATTTTGCACAAAGCTTCAATGTTTCCTTTGGGTATTTTTAATTGAATGAAAATGTTGTATAAGGCAGAGAACATCTTACTTGCAAAACAAAAAAATATCAAAGAGAAATGAATGGAGGTGACTGATTGGCTCAATCTAACCGTTGCTCACGTTTGGTTATTGTTGATGAAATGTCCAGTGCAGACAGAATAACACCCGGCAAAAATATTATACAGACCAGTAGGCAAATCAAAATGTTGTCATCAAGGTTACAGTAAATTGCAATATCGTATCTTAAGGTGGTTTGACTTTTATGGCATGGAGATTTCAAGTGTTTCTGTTTGAAATAAAATTGAATTATTCATATTGGAGAATGAGGATGAAATATTTCTTGTCAGTAAAGTGAATGTGAGTTAATGAATTCAGAATGTTAATCTGAATTGATTATTTATGTCATCCCTTTGTGTAATCACTTTGCTGATTAACGTTTATTCCACATTAATTTATCTTCTTCCGTCCATTTACTTAATAAGTAAACGCATTCTGGATATTTAGATTGATTTTGTGAATTTACCTGAAGCTGCCCCTATACCCCCTCACTTTCACCATGTTTAGGAAAGTACAGGGAAATATCTTGATGGCCAGTGCCTTCTCAATATTTGATCAATAAGCAGATGTGAAATTGTTCAGTTTGAGCTTAAATTTAATGACAAGAGCAAATAATGCTTGTGCAAAAGCAAAAGCAGTCGTGACTTCAAAATGTCAGCAAATTAGTGGAATGCTGTCAAAACTCTGAGAGTAGAGGAGCTCCATTTCACCCTGCGAGTTAATCAGATAACATTCAATGAACTCAAGCATGTGCAATTTAATGTTAAATCTAAATAACATTTTAGGGATTTTAAGCCTAGGAATATAACAGTTGTGCCTGCAACTACCATGCATCATTAGACAAGACGTGGTGGAAATAATCATGTGCGGCAGAAGAGAATCTCAGGTGGCAGTTCAAATGTTTGTTTCCACTCTGAAAAATGCAATGCATAGTGTCATTCATTCAAATAGATGTGGAGAAAGTGAGGATTGCAGATGCTGGAGGTCAGAGTCGAAAAGAATGATGCTGGAAAAGCACAGCCAGTCAGCCAGCATCTGAGCCGTATAGTCGACGTTTCGAGCATAAACTCTTAATCAGAAATGAAGCTGGTGCCCCAAGGGAGCTGAGAGATGAAAGGGAAGGGGCGTGAGTGTCTGGAGGTAAACCGGAAATGCGATTGATAGAAGAAGGTGATGATGATAAGTGGGAGAAGAGGATGGCTGATTCAGGACGTGGCTGAAGAGCTTCAGGGTGGAGAAAACGACGGGGAACAGTAAGAGAGAAACTCACTGAGATCCTTGCAGAGGGAGGAGAGAGCATCTTCAAGGTAGGCATCCTTGGAAGAGGCTTCACAGCAAGGTTATAATCAACTAGGAGAAAATGAGGACTGCAGATGCTTGAGATCACAGTCGAAAAGTGTGGTGCTGGAAAAGCAGAGCTGATCAGACAGCTACCCCTCGAATGCATCCTGACCAGCTGTGCTTTTCTAGAACCACACTTTTAGATTACCATGATAGAGTTGTCAATCCTCTTCTTGCATTTTGTGTGTGTGTCTGTCTGTGTGTTTTAATGTCTGTGTGTGTGTGTGTGTATTATTTGGAATGCATCAAAGGCTAGGGATATAGTGAAAACTTCAGTCCATATCCAATGATAGTTGCCCAGTGGTGAGATCTCTGTTTAATCAGTTATGCCTTATATCTTTTTGAAAGGCAAGAAATGGACGACTCCAACAGGGAGATAGCTATGATCAATCAAACATCACTCAAGTCCAAGTGGAGGAAAGAAATAAGTATCTGATTGTAGCTGGGCAATTGGATAAATTTATCAATGCCAAAACATTAAATCAAAGTCTTGAGCATATTTGAACATGACGTTGCCGCTTTTCGAGCATGATTCCAAGGAAGGGATATTATATTCAGACACCAGTTTAGATTCAATGACTCCAACAAAGTCAATTGTTCATACTGGACTAAATTTATTATTAATTTCTCTTAGCAGAAGATGACAACACTTTACAAGCCTTTTACAATTGGAATTGTAAGTCAAAACTACAAAATAGGAGAGTTTTTTTTAAAAAAGTGGAAAAGGTATGGACAATAAATTCAGACTAGGTCAACATTGTGCTCGCTTTCTTTCTTCTGACAAACCGGAGAATTTGTTTTGTGTAATTCACTCGTGCCCTGTTTGGGATTTGCCATTGTGCTTGTACATGAGTCCACAGGTCAAACAGTCACCACTGAAGATGAACTGTTACATTGACTGCTCTAATGTCAACTCATCAAACTACACGTTGCATGAATCATTCATCCAGATCTATAGGCATTGCATCCTTTGTCATGTTTTATCTTCTGCCTCGGTATACCTTTCTGTCAATTCTTTAGTCCAGATTTGTAATGTGGGTATAATTAGGTCATGTGTGGGGGTCTTGTCGAGTTGGCGTTGAGTAGTCGGTTGTCGCTCTGTTTAGTTTTGCCAACCAAGTACTACTACCTGAGATTGATCAATATAAACATTTCGCTTGTCATAATCCAGGTCGGGCTGAAATCAGCGCAAGAGGCTTCTGTGTAGTAGACGTAATAAACTAGTAATACATATCACTGAGTGGAAGGCTAAACTTTGGGGATTATTTCACACAATGTTTGTGTGCCTTGCTGCTTAACGTTTCAAACACGGTTCCACCACTTTTGCCCAGATTTTGGTGTTCTGGATATTAGGTATTCCAAAGCAACACATTTATTTGTCTATCACTTTTGGCCCCAATTCCGTTTTGACTTTCTCATTTATTATTTCGTTTCACTTTATTGCTGCTTGCATGAAGATTGTGGGTGTTGTTGATTTGGTTATGTTTGTAAAAAGAATTTAGTTCTATGTATACTTCCATTCTCCAATATTAACAAGGCAATGATGTTAAATATGCTTGCCATAAAGATTTCGATTGACACTTTTGATTTTACATCGGTCCTTTTCTTTCTGTTATACTAATCAGCTGTTGCAAAACTCTAAATGCACAATATATTTTCAAAAAGTAACGACACAATCGATGACATATTTTCCCACAGAGAGGATTTTGACATGGTGAATTCCAATTCAACACAAACTGAATTGATGCCTCATATTGTTGTATTTTCTCATTCAATTATAATGATTTCACATTCAACATCGTCTGAGTAAGAATTGAATAGCAACTGAACTTTGTTATGGACTCGGCCGGACCACACAAAACATTCTTCTGCAGCCAACCTAAACCATAACTTTGCAATTTATATTGGTATGTGTGCAGTGAAAACTACCCGGTTGAAGTTCGCTAGTTTGACTATCAGGTTTTAAAACTAACAAAATTAGACAATGACACACAAATAACAGACTAAAGAATACCTTCAGAACTCAGTCTATCCAAACTAAACTTAAATATGCTGTTTAGAAAGTACACAACAGCACCAAAAGCAAACCCATTCAACACAGTAAAAATGGGGGGAAAAAAGGCACAGAGGTCGAAATTAGAAAGGCAAAAGGAGAGAGTTTAACAGCCTATTTCCACACAGCTCACTGCTGAACTCCCTAACACGTTCTGGACTGAACCTTTCAGTTTAAGAGCTGGCCACGGCCCCTCAACTTATGCAGGTTATTTCTAAAACCAAAAATGCTTTGGCCAAAACACTCATCTGTTTCCATGTAAACAAAAAGATATTTCATCTCTGTATCAAATCAAGCCGTTGTGGAGCCCGGCCTGTTTAAAAATCTTCTGAAAAAAAATCTCAGGATACAGTATCTTTGAGAAAAGTAACAGCTTCGAGAAACAAGGATCAGCTTTGTGACAACTGAAATAGACAAATTAGTATCTATGTGGCTCAAAGAACAAGTGGGAGAAATCTTGCAACAAATACGTCACCTCTGAATTGTTCAAAACCTGTCCATAATCTGCAAAGTACAGGTCATTGCAGGTGGCATCTTCTTCCTGACCTCTCCGCCCACACTCCCACTCCGGGCTATCACCCTCACCTTAACCTCCTTCCGCCTATCACATTTCCAACGCCCCTCTCCCAAGTCCCTCCTCCCTATCTTTTATCTTAGCCTGCTTGGCACACTCTCCTCATTCCTGAAGAAGGGCTCATTGCCAGAAACGTCGATTCTCCTGCTCCTTGGATGCTGCCTGACCTGCTGCGCTTTTCCAACAACACATTTTCAGCTCTGATCTCCTGCATCTGCAGTCCTCACTTTCTCCTACATATCATCCCCACCTATTTTGCATCTGCATTGCTCCTTTAACGCCATTAACACTATCATTTCCTTTTGTAATAGGTACCCTCACCAATAAGAAAGTTTCCTACATTAAATACTTTGGAGGCATTTAAAACTGTTGTCCACAGCACTGACGATTGTTAAATTAATTGTCAATTCTACAATTAAATTCAGTTAGTGTCAGCATAATGTCAGGAATTTCCTCCATTAAAATCGTTTAATAAGTAAACGTACTAAAGCCACATACCCTTTTGAACAAAGACATCATTAACGAAACGACTTGCATAATCATGTTCTTCAGTTCATCTCTGACTATTTTTTTTCTCTACGGAACTGCGCAAATAAATGTGCTTGTGCAACAATTCAAAGTCCTGAAAATGTATCCAGGTTGTTCAAAAATAGGAAATGGGTCAATATAATTTGCTTTGAAAAACTGAGTGCCTCTAAGTTGGACACGTAAATGCAATACCAAATGCATAAAATTATAAAATTGCCAGAAATGGACAACAGTAAAATTATTCATTTGCTTCTGTTCTCCATCTCAGGATCATTGTAATTCTGACCATGTTTTTTTTTGCAGTCCGCTTCTCACTCTGCTTGCTCCCAAACTGAGCCACATGGTCAGTGCTTTAAGCAATCAAATCAAAAAAAATGGACGAAATGCAGTTAAAATCGTTTCCAACCAAATAAATGCGACACATATGAGAAAGCTATAAAAACGTGATTGCATCGACCAGGACCATGATACATTATCAATTATTTCCCAAAGTTAATAGTTTCAAAAATGCTCAAGGAAGAAACTACTGTGATTGCCACAGCTGCAGTTATAGCAGTACAATAATTTGTTTGTAGATTCTGACAACAAATGGCCACAACCCGTCGAAAGTGAAAACGGCAGTCAACCAGACAGAGCAATCAATGGAGATCAGAAGTAGGGCCAGGTTAAGGCAGAAAATTGTACTGCAGTTCAGGAATGAATATGTATAATAGGCATATTTATTCTCACAGAAAATCAGATCAAATATCAGGACAGACAGGGCCACTACTACTATTGCTACCAGATATTTCGTGATGCATTTGGAGAGCTCACAATGGCCATGGGAGAGATTCTCAATTGTTATCAAATTAGCTGCAATGGAAGGAAAGATAAAAGTTACCAATAATTGGAAAGATCTTAAGTCTAAACGTATCTTTTTCTGAATATTAGTATGTCCCTTAACTCTCACTCGAAGTTTCCTGAGGAATGAGAATCCAATAGTATTGAATGGACTGCTTCACTTGTTCTGCACCCAATAAACAAGACAATGATGACATCCCACATACAAACCCCAGCTGCAAGAGGAGGTCAAGGATTCAGATTTCTGCAGCCAATAAAGAACAAAGAACAAATAACAAATGAATGCATCTCTCTGTTTCCTGCCCATTCATGTATCTGTCTCGATTTATCTTAAATGACACTATAGCCTGCCTCGCTCACGTCTGCTGGCAACCCACCAACCTGAAATAAAGAACTTCCCATGCATATTTCCCTTAAACTTTTCTCCTCTCACATTGAACTCGTGAACCCAAGCAATTGAGTCCGGCACTCTGAGATACACCTGCTTGCTATCCACCCTGTTTAGGGATCTCATGATTTTGAAGACCACAATCAAGTCCCTCCTCAACCTGTGACTTTCTAATGAAAACAATCCGAATCCACTTAACTTCTTTTCATACTGAGTGTCCTCCATACGAGGCAACATTCTGCTTTATCTCCTCTCAACTCTCCCCAAAGAATCCACATCCTTCTGATAATGTGACGATCCAAACTGTATACATTATTCGAAATGTGTCTGAACTAAAGTCCTATACAACTGTATCATGCCTTGCCAAACTTGCACTCAATACCCCATCCAACGAGGAAAGCATGCCTTGCACATCGATTTTCCCCAGGCTTTTTCATTTACCATATAACTTGCTCTACAATTGTATTGCCCAAAATGTATCACCTCACGTTTGCCTGGACTGACTTCCATGCAACATTTCTCCACCAAACTCTCAAACCTATCTATATTCTGCTGCATTCTTTGACTGTCCTCTTCACTCTCTGCTACTCCACCAATCTTAGTGTCATCTGCAAACGTGTTCATCAGACCACCTACACCATCCTCCAGGTCGTTTATAAAAATATATATCACAAACAAGAGTGGGCCCAGCATGGATCCCTGTGGAACCCCACTGGGCACAGAAATTCCCTTCCATTTCTACTCTCTGTATCCTGTTACCCTGTTAGTTCTCTATCCATGTAGCTCGTACACCTTGGAACACATGCAACTTCATTTACTCCATCAGACTACCATGGTGAACCTAATTTAATGCCTTATTGAAGTCCACATACATGGCATCTACAGCCCTTCCCTCATCAATCAACTTTGTGATTTCCTCGAAGAATTCTATTAAGTTGGTGAGACATAACCTTCCCTGCACAAACCCATGCGGCCTTTCACTGATAAGCCAGTTTTCTCTCAAATGTACATAGATTCTGTCCTTCATTATATTCTCTAGCAACCTCCCTACCACTGATGTCAGACTCGTCGATTGATAATTACCTGGGATTATTCTTGCTACCCTCATGCAGTCAGAGATGTACAGCATAGAAACAGCCCCTTTGGTCCAACTCATCCATGCCGACCAGATGTCGTAACTTTATCTATTCGCATTTGCCAGCACTTGCCCATATCAATGTAAATCATTACCATCCATATACCCACCTGCATGCAATATAAATGATCGATTTGTACCAACCTCCACCACATTCGCTGGCAGCTCATTCCATGCACACGCCACCGACTAGTTGAAAATGTTGCCTTTTATATCCCTTTCACAACATCAATCCGAAGGGAGGGTGACCAGAATTGCCAACAATATTGCAAAAGTGGTCTATTCAATATCCTGGACAGCCAGAATATGACCTCCCAACTCCTATACTCAATGCTCTGCCCACAAAGGAATGCACTCCAAATGCCTTCGTCACTACCCTATGAAGGATCTAAGAACCTAAACTCCAAAGTCTCTTTATTCAGCAACAGTCCCAAGGACATTACGATTTATTTGCCTTTCCAAAATGCAGGAACTCACGCTTTTCGAAATTGGCCACTCTTCAGCCCATGTCTTTTCGTTTGCAGCAGGAAACGAAATTAATGAGGCTGATAAGTCTGCGACAACGTAATTAAAAAGGGCCGCTGAGTCTTGTAAAACTGTTCCGTTTTGTGTGCACCATATTTGTGAGATATTCTTGGGGGAAATGCTCCATCACTAGCTTAAGCATCCCATAAAACCTGGTGATTTTTCCAACGTCTAATTCATTAAATGTTCTTCCTCGCACAGTGGGTCAGAATGTTACACAACCTCATCACGTGTTCCTCCAGAGAGGACAAATTTTGCATTCCCAGAAGAAGAAATACTGGATACACTTTAACTTCAATCTCCAGGATGTCCTTTAACTCCCTTACTACAGAAATCCAGTATCTCTGGATCTTACAGCATGACCGGTAGCATAGTGTAAGAGTGCCTATACTCATTTTAAATTTCAGTAATCCTGGTGATGATCTTCGTTTGAACTTAGCTCGCCTCTCTTGCGCCAAATGAGCCCTGTGTAAACTTTTCAATTGCATCGCCCGCGCTGTGTGACAAACTGAAATTTTCTTTACATTTTCCCGTATATTTTCCCATGCCTCCAATGAGATATCTTCTCCTAGCTCTTGATTCCACATCCTACAGAGTCCATCCACATTTGCTAAAGCACGTCCTTTCTGCAAATAAAACAAAGTACTACCTGAAAGAGCGCCCGGACACCGGAGCACTATTTTCTCCACGTCTGACTTGTAAAATTGAGCCAGAAATGCAGTCTTCCTCTTCCTCTGCATGCAATCCCTTATCTGAAAGTATTGGAAATGGTCCCCATTGCACAATCTAAATTTCTCACTTAGCTGGCTGAAAGACCTCCCCCTCAAATAAATTTCCTCATTTGGATATTCCTTTATTATCCCATAACTTAAAGCCGAAGTCCATTGCCCCAGGTATAAATCTCCCAACAACGGTGTAAATGGCGAGTTCTTGCGCCAATTTCCCTCGTCTTGGCTCATTATCCTCCAGGGTGTCTCTGAATTTAAAATGATTGGACACTTACACAGCTTCGTCACAGACTTCATGAGGCTTCGACATCAAGCCAAATCCACTCTGAATTCCCTCATACCTAGTCAGCTAACAGGGCACTTATTGAATATCTCTTCAAGTCTGGAAGGCCACACCTCCCGCACGCTGTGAAAGCTACAATTTAGTAAGTTTAATTAAGGGGCACCTACAACGCCAAATAAAAGAAACTAGCCTCCAAACTACTCAAAGAGATAGCAACAATGGAAGCACTCTCATCGAGGACAACAGACGAGGAAGAACATTCATTTTAATCAGGGGCTCTTTGGCCTAACCGTAATTACCATGGGTGGTTAGAACACCTACCTCAGAGCACCGGAGACACAGGTTCAGTTCCCACCTCAGACGGCTGACTGTGTGGAGTTTGCACATTCTCCCCGTGCCTGCGGGTGTTTTGTCCGGGTGCTGCAGTTTGCTCCCACAGTCCAAAAATGTGCAGGTTAGGTGCATTGGCCGAGCTAAATTGCCCGTAGTGTTAGGTTAACTAGAAATGTAGGAGAATGGGGTCTGGGTGGGTTGCGCTTTGGCGGGTCGGTGTGGACTTGTTGGGCCGAAGTGCCTGTTTCCACACTGAATCTAATGTAAAAACAGTAATCTCTCCCACTGCTGCAAATCCTGTTTTATCCCCTCCAATAGTTGTATATAGATAGTTTTACGCAGCTGGTGGAAGGCAGGAGTAATAAAATTCCCAAGCACAGAAAACCTTCTGACGGCCATCTAAACAGGAAATGCATGCCATCCGTGAGTTCAGGCACCTCCAATAATATCTCATTCGAGGCATGGGAAGATATACGGGAAAATGTAAGGAAAATTTCAGTATGTCACACAGCACTGGTGATGCAATTGAAAACTTTACACTGGGCTCGTATGGCGCCACAGTGGCATTGCTTCCGATTTTATAAATTGATTTTATAGATCAAAAAACTATCAATAAAATTCATTGTTTGAATTAGTCTAGGAACAGACTCCTCCCGATTGGCCAACAAAAAGGACGTCATCAGTGTATAGAGGATTCTTACACACACCCATTCCCATATCTGGCCACTATTTCAGGATCCCTCCTGATAGCCTCAACAAACAGCGCAATTGTCAAGGTAAATACCAGCGGTGAAAGGGGACACCCCAGTCGACAACCTCTGCTCATATTAAATGTATCTGACTTAGTGCCGGTTATAATGGCCATCATCTCAGGATCATTAGACAATACTGGCACCCAACTGGAAAAGAATCCCGCCAGACTAAAGTGCTCTCGGACTCCAAACATGTGCGACCATTCTATCCATTCAAATGCCTTTTCTGCATCAACGGAAACCGCTAAACCCGCGATCAATCTTTCCTGGCACACCTGCACTCTGTTCAGTACCCCCCTGACATTGTTGAAAGATCTATGGCCGTTGCCAAAACCCGCCGGATCTTCTATTATACTATGGGTCATCACCTTTGCCAACCTCAGGGCCAGCATCTTGGATAGAATATTAAAATCTACATTCAACAGTGAAACTGGTCTGTATGAAGCACATTCATAGGATCCTTTCCCCTTCTTTAAAATGAGAGAGATATTAGCCTCCCGAAAAGAGGACAGCAGAACATCCTCTGCATATGAATAGCTAAACATCCCCAGAAGGGTCTCAAACTGCACATTATTGAATTTCTCATTGAATTCTCTTAGGAATCCATATGGTGCTGGATTTTTGCCATCCTGGAGCTGCTTTATTACTTTCTGCACTTCCAGGACTGTCATTGGCGCATTCAACAGGGAAATCTGTTCCGCATTTATACTGGGGAGGTCCAGGTTCTCAAAAAAGGCCTGCATCCTCGATGCAACGTGTTTCCCTCCCACTAATCGATATATCTCTGTCAAGAATTCCCAAAATCCAACATTGACCTTCTTCAACTCACGGGTTACCGTGCCAATCTTCTCTCTAGCACATATAGTATATTAGGAAGCATTTTACTTTTACGCCAGATGTGCCAGATATCTACCTGTCTTATCTCCAAATTTAAACCGTCTTTTTTTTTCGCAAAGAAGACCTCTTTTATTGCCTCCTGTATGTACAGTGAGTCAAGGACTGGACAGAGGACCTTCCCCTTCTGCAGCTTGACAAAGAGGGCCCATTACAGTATACTCCCACAGGTGTCTACCGCTGGGTCTCCAGCATCCGTTGTTGCTCCTCCCTCTGACTTCTTCAAGTCATGGAAATCGAAATAACTCGGCCTCATAGATGTGCCTTAGTGGCCTCCCAAATTATTGCCGGATAACTGGCTGTATCCGAGTTGATTTTGCAGAAGGCCCTGAACTCTCTTGTGATGTACTCAAAGAATTTGCAGTCCCTTACCAGGAATGGGTCTATGCCTCAGTGCCGTGCATCCATTTCAACACCCTTGGTTTTAACATCGACATACACGGGTGGAAGTTTTAGATAGTTATATCCCCAATTTTGCACGCCAATGTTTTGTCCAAACAATCTGATTGCATTACAAAAAATGTGAATTCACGTATGGCACTTGTGCGGGTTGGAATCGATAGTAAAGTCTCTTCAATTAGGGTGGAGGTGCCTCCGCACATTCACTGATCCAAACTCCTCACACACATACACCAACTGCTTAGGTCGCCCGGGTATATTTTCTGGGCCTCTTGGTATCCTGTCACCCTCTGGATGTTTTAGGCGATTAAAATCCCCTCCACTGATCATGCAGTGCACCCAAGACTCATTAATTTAGTGACTATGTAATTAGAAATTTAAGACTGCGTGCCAGCGGACCATACATATTCAGGAAGCCATACTCTTCTCCATGTCTTAGACCATTAAGAATGATGAACCGTCCATATTCGTCCTTAATTTATTCAATTAACTGAAAAAGGAAGTTCCTTCTAATCAGAAGAGCCACTCATTTGTGTTTCAGCTAAAGGAGGATAGGAATGTCCTGTCATAACCACACGATCCCTCCCGCCTCCCTCACACCCAACCCCCTGCAGTTTCAGATGTGCGAGGGACAAAACATTAACTGCATAAAGGCGAAACACTCCTCTGATAAAAACTACTACAACAAAGAAAAACCAATCACAACATTTAACTAAACCAAGCACCCAAAAAAAAACTCCAAGTCACTAGAGATCTCCCCCATTGTCCATAGGGGGCACTCCTCACAAACCTTGCTTCCACCCCAATGCTGTGCCCTTGCCACAGGCAATTAACAAATAAAGGAAACTTGTTATTTACATTCTGAGAATTAACAAATGATGCCCAACCACTGCACCCCACCCCTCCACACACATAAACATGCACGCACACACACACTTATCTTAACCACATGTGTACCCAACCCCAATCCACAAACAAAAGGACAGCAGTTAAAGAAAAAGCCACAGATAATAACAACCCAACTGAAACATGAAATAATCCCAGTTTTACAGCAAGGCATTACGGATAAAGCTGATAACCACTGAAAAAGGGGAAAGAGATGGGAAAAGAAGGGGCAACTAAAAAAAACATGTCATTGTCTGTAACGATGCTACTCCCCCACACCCCGACCTGAGTCCTTTAATTCGGAGAATTCACAAAGACCTTCACCTTTTCTGCAGGATCAAAATGATATGCCACTCCTTCATGAGCGAAACGCAACAGGTAATTTACTCTTAACTTCATCAAAAGCCCTTTCCTTAATTAGGGCCCCTGAGAAGTCCTAACAACTCACTGAACTTGATAATTTGTACATTAAAGCCTGTGAATATCTTTGCAGTCTTCTTGATGTTTCAATCACTAATTGTTTTTCTTTGTGACACAGACAACACACTGGGACCGTGTGGTGGCGTTGGTCCAACCCGGCCCTGCTCATTGCAATCCAGTGGGTCCGCTCGACAATCAGCAGGTCTGACTCCAACCCCAGCCCGAGGAACTTCAGGAGCCACTTCTCCAGGAAGCTGACGAGGTCTAGCAGCAAGACGCACCAGGATATGGTCAACTCCTTGCCAACTCCTGCGTGCAGATTTAAGTTTCCTATTCCCTACAATCGTTCCACGCTCTTCAAAATTAATACCATGCCTTTTTTTAGAAAAAAAAACTAACACCTCTGTTTTAGCTTGTAGAATTATTGTGTATAATTCTGGTCTCCTTCCTATTGGAAGGAAGTTATGAAACTTGAAAGGGATCAAAAATGGTTCACAAGGATGTTCTCAGAGTTGGAGGGTTTGAGCTGTAAGGAGCTGTTGAATAGGTCGGGACTCTTTTAAATGGAACATCGGTGGCTGAGGAGTGACCTTACAGAGGTTTATACATTCATAACGGGCATTGTTATGGTAAATATACAAGGTCTTTTCTCTGGGGTGAGAGAGTCCAGAAATAGAGGGCAAATAGAGGAGACAAATATAAGAAGGAGGGAACTTTGTCACACCGAGGGTGGTGCGAGCATGGGTTAAACAGCCAGAGGACGTGGTGAAGGCTGGTAGAGTTTCAACATTTAAAAGGCATCTGAACGGGTATATAAATCAGAAGGAATATGGGCTAAGTGTTGGAAAATGAGGCAAATTTAGCTAAGGTTTCTGGTCGGTATGGACACGTTGGACTGAAGGATCTGTTTCCGTGCTGTACTTGTCTATGACTTTCTGACTGTAAGTGATTACACAGCAGCATCAATCAGATCAGTGGGTGACTGTTAGGAAAGATAAGAAGGTAATTCAAATGTCTGCTGTCACTATTTTTATCTCTATAGATATTCAGTTTTGAGTACTGCTGAAAAGCATAATCTCTCAGAGGAAAATGGAAGAGACTGTGATAAATTGGGCACAAACTTTATGTGAGGCGAGCTTTGACAGTATTTGAAAGAGTAATTTTTAGGTTCTGCCCTGTCAAGGGAACAGGCAAGAGATTCTGCGGCAGTGAGAGTGAACCACGGATAATATGCTGTTTTCTTGGTGCCAGGATTAAGGATACCACAAAACGTTTCAAGCATGTTGTTAAAAGGGAGAGGTTGAAACCAGAAGCTATTGTACACATTGGTTGGAATGGCATTGTTAGGGAAAAGATTAAGATATTACAGAGTGAATATAAAACGTTAGGTAGAATATTAAAACAAAGAACCTCAAATGTAGCTATCACTGTGTATTCCCACTGACAAGCTCAAACGAACATAACACTAAAAAGATAATGGAGATAAATCAATTGCTGAAGATATGGTGTAATTTTCAGGAATTCGGGTTCTTGGATCATTTTGATGTTTTCTGGGATCGAAAAGACCTGTTCAAAAAAGGCGGCTTTCACCTCTACTGGAATTTGTCCATTATCCTTGCAGGAAGCAGTGCTAATCCTGTTAAGGGAAATTGTAAACTATTAGAGAGAGGAGATGGAGGGATCCTAACTTCCAGTAAAAATGGGTAATTACGTGAGAACAGTTTTGATTCTGAAAGGAACAAGTTAATAAGAAATGACAAACAAGAGCAAGTCAGATAATGAAGTCGTGCTGATGAATTAAACTTCGTTTATTGCAATGCAAGGTGTCTTACAGGTAAAGCTGATGAATTCAGGGCATGTTTGGAAACATGGGATTTTGATGTAATATCTATTACTTGCTACAACGATGGGCAGGAATAACAGCTGAATCTACCAGGTTTCAAGAGCTATCGGTTGAATCGAAAAAGACGCAAAAGAGATGTTCATAGCAAATGACAGTATCAATGAACAAATTAAACAGGCAGCTGCACTGATCGAGCCATTTTATCATTCATGATCTCACGTTTTTTTGATCCATTCTTGGGTCGTGGGTGCCCCTGGCTGGAACGAATTTATTGCCTTTCCCACGTTGCCCGCGAGAATGTTTTGTTGAATTGTCCTCTGAAACCAAATGTTGTAGCTTGAATCACAATGGCGTAAAGAAATGAGTTGCATGACTTTATCGAGAAACAGCAACATAATGGGGGGATCTTGCTGGTTATGGTGCTGCCATGCGCCTGTCTCCTTTATCCATCTAATTGAAAATTGGTGTGCGCTTGAAACGTGCTGTCTGGGGAAGGATAGTGAATTTGTGCAGTGTTCTTAATACACACGATTGTCCATGAGCATAGACAGTGGAGGACGTGGACGGTCCCAGCCAATCGAGTGGACTACATTGTCTGGAATAGTATCAAGCTTCTTGAGTGTTGTTGGAGCTACACCCATCCATGCTAGTGGAGCAGAATCCACCATATTCCTGATTTGTGCCTTTTAAATTACAGACAAGATTTAGCGAGTCAGGCTGTGAGTTACTCGCTGCAGTATTCTTAGCCTCTGACCTGCTTTTGTGGCATACATGAAAGGTAACCCACAGAACATGGTTATTGGGAGATTCATTAACGGATCGAAATGTGGCTCAGTGGTTACCACTGCTATTGCACAATAGCAGACAGCTGGCCTCAATTCACTATTGGGGTGAACTTTACGCAGTCTCGCCATATGTCTGTGGATTGCCATCTGATGCTCCAGTTGCCTCCCATGTTCCAAACTCGTGCAAATTAGTGAGATTGTTCATACCCAGTTGAGCCAGGGATGGGCAGGCTAGATGGGTTAACCATGGGAAATTCGGGATAATGCAGATATGGCTCATTGGGAGGTCAGTTTACATGCAATGGGCCAAATGGTCTATTTTCTGCATTGGCAGGACCCCATGATTCAGTGATATTAACGTCATTGAATGTTGGGGGCAGGGGTTAGACTGTCAGTTATTGAAGATTCTCTTGGATTTCTGTGGTATGAATAAATTATCATTTGTCTGGAGAATATTCAGATGCTTTTTTATTTTGCTTTTTAACATTAATTGCATCATCATATGGGAGTCACGAATGGTGCAGAGCCTTATGCAGTGGTTGGTGAACATCCTACTTCTGGTGATATGATGGAGCGAAATTAATTGATGAAGCAGACACTGCCCTGAGGAATTCCTGCACTGATGACCGGAAGCTAAGGTGGCTAACCTTCAACATCCAGAACCACCTGGCCATGTGCCATAGATAATTACAACTAGCAGAGCGTTTGCTTCCCGATGCACACTAATTGCAGTTTTGTGAGAGGTTCTTACTGCCATACTCGGTTGAATGCATCCTCGACATAAAGGTCGGTGATTCTCACCTCACCCTGGAATTTAGCTCTTTTGTCCATGTTTGAACCAAGGCAGAACTGTGGTCAGGATCTGAATGGCTTGAGTGGAAGCGAAACTGGGCATCACTGAACAGGTTATCATTGAACAGGTACTGTTTGATAGCACTGGTGATGACACCTTTCATAACTTTACAGATGATCAAACGTAGACTGAAGGAACAGTAATTGGCCAGGTTCGATTTGTACTCAAGTTTTTCTTTTTGGATACAGAGCATACCGAGACAATTTTCCATGTCAGTTTGAGGGCATATTTTAAATCTACTAGAAGAACTCGAGGCATGGGAATTTCTGGAACACAAGTCTTCAGTACATTTGAAGGAATGGTGGTGTGGACCATAGCCTTTACAGTATCCAGTGTCTCTGTCTGTTTCTTGATATCAATTGGAGAGAATTTAAATTCTTGAGGAAAGCTATCTGCTATGCTGGGAATATCTGCAAGAGGCCGAGTTGGATTATCCATTCAGCGCATCAAGCTGAATGTTTTCACAAATGCTTCAGCTGTACCTTTTGCACTGATGTGTTGGGCTCTTCCATCACTGAGCATGGGAAAATTTGTGGAGCGTCCACTTGCAGTGAAGTGTTTGATTTTCACCAACTAGATATTGAAGGCACCGAAGACAATGGGGACGCCAGGACTATATTTGTGCAGCGGCTGAACCCAAGACATTACATGTGCAGTGTTTCCCAGCCTACCTCCTCCTCTAACTTGTGTTCGGTTGATAAGGTAAGACTTTTCTATTTCTATTTTTTTGTCTTCTGTACTATGTGATTGTTCAAAAATTTGCTTGCATTTTTGTAATTATATATTAATCGGTTATTTGAATTAGACCATAGCAGAGTACTAGAAATTATTTAGATCATAAATTTGTGTAAATGAAGTAAATAAGAAGAGATGGATTGGCAGGGTATGTGATGTAGCTGTATGATGTGGGCGCTGTCTGATCCCATTGTGAACGGCAGTGCTCACATTTGCAGCAAATGTTGGTTGCTGGAAGAAGTCTGGTTCAGTGTTGATGACCTGGAATCTGATGTTCAAACACTGCAGCACATCCGGAAGGCGGAGAGTTACTTGGATGCTTTGCATCAGGAGGCAGTCACACCTGACAGATTAAATGATTCAAATTCAGGTAGTAATCAGGGACAACAGGGTGTGATTGCAAGTAAGGCATGTCGGGGGTGGTGTAGATTTCTGAGTTCAGGAGTGGAGGATCCTCTGCTTTTGTCCTTGTTCAAGGTATGAGATTCTTGCTCCCCATGTGAAGAAGAGAAAGGAGGGCGGGGAGGATGAGCCAACTGACCATGGCACGATTCAAGAGGGCGGAGCAAAAAGGCAAGTAATTGTTCGAAGAAATTCTATAATTAGGGGGACAGAGAGTATCCTTTGCAAGCCAGTTTGCGAGTTCTACATTGTGTGTTACCTGACTGGTACCAGCGTGCAGGATATCGCTGACAGGCTTGAAAGGATATTGGAGCGGGAGGGGGAAGATTCAACTGTGGTGGTCCACATTGGGATTAAACTTATAGGTAAGGCTAGAATGAAGGACAAGTTTCGGAATTTTGAAGCACAAGGAACAAAAGTAAGGAACATGTTCTCGAGGGTCATAATCTCTGTGTGCCTAACCAAGCCATGATCAAATCGGTTTAGGGATAAGAAAATTGGGGAAGCAAACACGAGGTAAAGGAAATGGCTTGGGAAAATGGTGTTACTTTCATGGGGTATTTGCATCAATTTTGGAACCCAAGGTATCTGTACCAATGGGATGGTCTCCACCTGAACTGAAAACGAAAAATAGGTTGATTGCGAGGACTTTAAACCTGTGAGAAAGTGAGGACTGTAGATGATGGAGATCAGAGTCGAGAATGTGGTGCAGGAAAAAGCACAGCAGGTCAGGCAGCATCCAAGGAACAGCAGAATTGACGTTTGGGATAAGAACCTTCCTGATGAACGGCTCTTCCTTGAAACATCGATTCTCCTGCTCCTTGGATGCTTCCTGACCTGTTGTGCTTTTCCAGCATCACACTCTCGACTTTAAGCTTGTGAGTTGGGTGGAAGCAAAAGGGAAAGCGGCAAGAAGTATTACGATAAATAAAAAGGTAAACAGCAGGTTCGCATGCACACAGCAGGGTTTATGTTAAAGGGGGACAATGAAAGAAGCAAAACAGAAGGACAATTCAGGAGATATTAGAGATGTTGTGAAACGTGACGCTGCTAAAGCTAGCATAAAGGCGCTTGACCTCAATGCTCAGAGCATTTGTAACAAAGTTTATGAGTTAACGGCACAAATCATCGCAAATGAAGGTGATTTGGTAGCCGTTACACAATGGTCACGACTGAGAGTTTAATATCCAAAGGTGCAAGACTATTCAGAAGGGCAGACAGTTATGTACGGGAGGTGGAGTAGCTCTGACATTTGAAGAGGACATTAGGGCGTTGTTGTGAGATGACGTAGGGCTGATGGAGAATGAGGTTGAATGCATTTGCGTGGAAATTAGTAATTCTAAGAAGGAAAACGTACTCAGAGGCATAGTCTATAGGCCACCAAATAATAATATCACATTTGATCAGGCAATAAACAAAGAAATAACCGGAGCTTTACCTGCTTCTAGATTGGTCGAAGCGGCTCTATCAGGGTTGCCTTGAGGGTGAGGTCATTGAGTGAATCCGTGGTAGATTTCTTGAATAGTCTGTAATGGAAACGACGAGGGACCAAGCTATCCTAGATCTGGTCCTGTTAAATAAGACAGGATTAATTAACGATCTCCTATTTAAGAATCCTCTTGGAAGATGTGATCAACCATATGGTTGAATTTAGAATAAGTTGGAGAGTGTGAAGATAAAATCCAATACTGGGGTCCTGTGTTTGAATAAAATAGAATGAGGGTGGTCCTGGCTAATGTAGACTAGAAACAAATATTTTATGGTGGGACAGTTGAAGAGCAGTGAGGACTTTCAAATAAATTTTTCAAAGTCCTCAGGAAAAGCATATTCAGGTGGAAAGGAAGGACTGTAAGAACAGAGGTAATCTGCTATGGTTGTCTACGGAAATAAGGCATGTTGTCAACTTGAAAGCGAACGCAAATAAAGTGGCCAAAACCAGCATGAAACTAGAAGGTTAGGAAAACTTTAAAGTTTGACAGAAATCCAAAAAAAAATGAATAAAGAAAAGTAAGATAAAGCACGTGAAAAAAAACTAGCACAGAATATAAGATGGATAGCAAAAGTATCTATAAATACATAAAACGAAAAAATGTGGCTAAATTAAATGTTGATCCCTTAGACAATGAGAAGAGGCATTTCGTTAAGGGACATGATGAAATGGCCGAGACATTGAACAGGTATTTTGCATTGGTCTTTGCAATGAAGGATACTAAAAACATGCCACTAAGTGACGAAGAGATGAAGGACGGTGAGGGCATGGAAACTATCATAATTATGGAACAGCTATTGTTGGGCAAGCTACTGGAACTAAATACAGATACGTCTCCAGGTCCTGATGGAATCCATCACAGTGTATTAAAACAGATGATGGTAGAAATAGCAGGTGCACTGGTTGTAATTTTCCAAAATTCCCTGGTCTGTAGGGCAAACCCAGCAGATTGGAAAACAGCAAATATGATTCCACTGTTTAAAAAGTGAGGTAGACAAAAGGTAGGGAATTACAGACCAGTTCGCTTGACTTCTTTATTGGGTTAGATGCTTGAGTCTTTTATCAAGGAAGAAATAGCAGGGCATCTCGAAGGAAATTGTCCCGTTGGACACAAGTAGCATGGGTTCATGAATGGCAGGTCATGCTTGGCAATTTTTCTGAAATTCTGTGAAGACTTTGTCAAAATGTTAGACAATGGGGACCGAGTGGATGTGGTGTACTTAGATTTCCAAAAGGCCTTCGATAATGTGCTGCATATGAGGCTGCTGCATAAGATAAGGATGCATGGCGTTTGGGGTAAATTATTATCATGGATAGAGGATTGGTTGACAATAAGGAAGCGAAGAGTGGGGATAAATGAATGCTAATCTGTTTGGCAATTGGTGACTAGTCGTGCGCCTCAGGGATCAGTGTTGGCACTGCAATTATTTACAAATTATACAGCTGATTTACAGTTGGGGACAACATACACGATGTCAAGGTTTGCAGTTGACACTAAGATCAGTGGTAGAGGAAAGTTTTCAGAAAACTGTTAGACTTTGCAGAGGAACACACATAGATTGAGTGACTGAGCAAAGGTCTGGCAGATGGAATACAATGTTAATAAATTTGAAGTCACACATTTGGTAGGAGTAACAATAAATAAGATTATTAGTTGAATGTCAAAAAGTTGAAGCATGCTGCTATGCAGAGGGTCCTGGGTGCTGTTGTGCATGAATTGCAGAACATTCGTCTGCAGGTACATCAACTAATTAGGTTGTCAATTTAAAGTTTGTCCTTCATTGCTAAAGGGATTGAGTGTAATAGCAGAGACGTAATGATGCAGCTATATAAGGTGTGAGTGAGGCCACACCTGGAGTACTGTATGCAGTTTTCGTCTTCTTACTTCAAAACAAAGGATGTAATGGCAATGAAGGAGGTTCACTCGGTGATTCCAGAGTTGATGGATTTCGATTATGAGGAGAGACCTTGTAGACTGGGATATATTCAATATAATTCAGAAGAATGATGGGGATATCATGGAAACATATTAAATGATTAAGGGAATCGATAAAATTGAAGTAGATAGAAGGTTTCCACTGGATGGTGAAGCAAGGATTAGAGGGCACAGCCGCGAGA
The DNA here is from genome assembly GCF_020745735.1 of Hemiscyllium ocellatum. Taxonomy (NCBI): domain Eukaryota; kingdom Metazoa; phylum Chordata; class Chondrichthyes; order Orectolobiformes; family Hemiscylliidae; genus Hemiscyllium; species Hemiscyllium ocellatum. The sequence goes on along the minus strand of NC_083435.1, from coordinate 31,432,028 downwards.
TTAGAGGGAGCAGATTTAGGACTGAATTGAGAAGGAACCTCTTCACCCAGAGGGTTGTTAATTTATGGATTTCCTTGCCCAAGGATGTAATTGACGCTACTTCAGTAAATGCTTTAAAGCTATGGTAGATACACTTTTGAAAAATAAAGGAATTAAGGGATATGATAAGTGGAGCTTAGTCCATGCAAAGATTATCCACGATCGGATTGAGTGGCAGAATAGGCTCGAAGGGCCGGAGGACTAACTCCTTCTCTTAGTTCTAATGTTCTTATGTGGCAGGACTGCTGCGTTTAGATCTGACGCTTTCGTTGTACGAAACCTCAGAGAAGTCTGTCTATCACATGCTGCCGATGCTGTTCGGCATGTAAACAAGTTTAGCCGTTCACTGCCTTATGTGTTTTCTTAGGCTGCCCTATAAAAATGGCCCAGTAATTGATTTTAAAAGAAACACACATATTTACATCATAAAAATGAATCTTATTCAGGTAGTTTCAATCTGTAGTCATGACAGCATGGGTCTTCCTCTTCTTGAGAATGTCCTACCTGCGACATACCTAACGCCCACACCCTGCTTTACCAGTTAAATAAACTCAATTCCTCTTGATGCATTGACACTGGGTAAACAACAGAGAAAGGAAAAAGAACGTGCAGGTGAACATACGAAGAAGAAAGTTTTCCATTCGAAGCAGCTGAGTTCAAGAATATCCAGAGCAGATTGTAGTGCAATTTTGTTATTTTAATTCGTATTCTTTTGATACATTTGGAGGGATAGTATTGTGGAACATTGAACTCTCATTTGCAGCGCATGATAAGAAAAGAATTACATATCGAAGACAATCCCTGATCGTGCATTGCTTCAAATTCAAGCGATAGAAAACTCGTTGGGATACATTTTAACCTGCATTTAGTTACAATCCCATTTGCTTAAATTGTCAAGATTAATAATAAAGTCGTTCTTTCGTTTAGTAATATAATTTCCAGTACAAAGCCAGAGTATTGCTGAAAAAAGACTAATTTTGACAAATGTTTTCACGTTGTTCTCAACAGTTCAATTCATAAGGAATAAGAAAGTAAAAGAGAAAACAACATTTACGCTGTACAAGAGGAGGGTGCTGGTTGTTTCATAAGTGGACTGTCATTGGAAGAGGCGTTTCCATTGAAATGAAGATGTTTGAAAGTCACTTGTGTACACTGGAAGCTGCATATATTAATAAACCAAGCTCTGTCATCTGCAGAGAGATAAACCATAGATAACAATGTGCCTGTTTTAATACAATAATAAAGGAAAAAGCGATTATCTGGTTCAGATCTCAAGGCTTGCCTTGATCAATCAATGACATCTTGAGTACTTTAGGAAGCCAACAAAGTTTATCTATTAATTATGGTCATCGTCAAATCAATGCAATGTCCATGATCATACATCTACTTGCATAGTCTACTTGTCAAACTGACAGAAACCCCCACTCATAGACCACGAATGTTACTTTCACTTGGTCTTAGCATTACTCCAAATTACACTGATGAGTGAAAGGTAAAATGTTTAACATCACTTGCTTTCTTTTTCACAGTACTTCGTTCAATCTGCCTTATCGAGTGCATGATTAGAGTCACGGGATGTGTAATTGTGTTGATTATTTCCTCTCTGAATTTGCGCTGGGTAAATGCATAAATAAAAGTGTTTATGCAGCAACTAGTGAACTTAAGTATATATCCAGATTGTTCGACAATAGTAAACGGATTGTTGTAATTTGATTCGAAAAACGATACGTCAGCAAATTGTATCCAAAAGTAAGACACGAGTGTCAGACTCCACAAAAGCAGAAAGCTGCCAGAAATAGCAAGTAATAAAATTATTGATTTCCTTCGGTTCTCTATCACGGGATCGTTGTAATTCTGACCTTTATTCTTTCCAATGATACTGCTTCTTAGTCGATTTGCCTGTAAAATACTCCTGATGGTTAATACATTGAACAGCAATATTAAAGCAAACGGTAAAGCAGGGGTTAGAATAGTTTCAATCCACAGAAATGCAATCCATATTGGTAAAGTATAAAAGCTTGCTTTCACAGTACAGGACCATGAGATGTCATCGATTATTTCACCAGCTTCATATGTAAAATAGATGGGAGCGCTCTGCAAAGTGCTCAAACAACACACCACGACTATCATTGTTGTTGCAGTTTTAGTTGTGCAGTAGTTTCTTTGTAGCTTCTGACAGCAAATAGCAACAAATCTATCAACGGTGAATGCCACAGTCAACCACACAGAACAATCAACACAAACAAAGCCCAGGACGAGGTTCAGACGGCAAATTGGAGTGTAGTTTAGGAATGAATACGGAAAATGCGAATCTTTAATCTCGAAGAGCATGACGTCAAATACCAGCACAAACAAATCTGCCACCGCCATGGCCACTAGGTATGCGGTGATGCATTTGGAGAGCGCACAGCGTCTGCGGGAGAGAACTACAATTGCTACCAGATTTGCTGCGAAGTGAAAAAAATATATTTGATAACATTGCCTACAGTATGAGGATGATCAGTCAATTTACAATTTTCTGATCAAAATATCGTGCACTGTTTATGTTGGTACTTGCCAGCTAGCGAGAGTTGGAAAATGAGTCACATCGTGGTGTTTTACTCACCATCAGTATGACCATGCTTCACAACTGCATGGAATAAAGTTGTTGCACTCTGAAATAAAGGGTCGACTGGACATGACAGTCTCCAGAAATTTGCAATGTTCTAATTTCCGCTACATTCGGTGGATTGGCTGATGTGTGAAAATGAGTTTCTGTTCCAAGGTTGTGCTGACACAAAACTTTGTCTTTTCATTTGATTCATATACTTGGCAGGATAGTTGATTAAATATTTCAGAAGGGCTTGCTTGATACAAGTATTGTCTACTCTTTGCACAGACAATCGAGCAAAATTTTAATTTTGCTAAAATTCTACTGTTATTTCACAAAAGGAGAAAATCAAAAGATTAGTTTAATAAATTTATAGAGTGGGTAGGAAAACAGAACTTCCACACAGGTGCGTGTGACATAGCACATCTTAGCAGGAAAAATATAGTTGTAATGGGCCATTTAAAAATTAAATGACAAAACAGTGTGTGGGACAAGTAGATATATGCGAATGGTTGCAGAGTTCATTAAAGAAGCTACACACTAAAAAGTCCGAAAATATCCCAAGAAATAACAAGGTTTCATTGATGCACGGCCATAGATATGAACTTTAAATCATTTTTTTATATCAAAGTAACATGACATTTTATAATATCAATCTTAGAATTCTGCGAACAGAGTTGTCTCATTAATATTGTAAAAGAAAAGAGGCATTGCTAAGATTAATGTTATTTGGAGAGTGAAACTGAATTAACAGACTGTATCCATCAACAGGTATTGATAGGTTTCCCATTGGAAATCCAAATCGAAGAAAGAAGTGTGGAGACAGTTCAGGAGATCATAAAATCAACACTCAAATGCACATATATAAAGGGTATCCAATTGCAATCAAAAATGGAGAAACAATTCACCATTTGATCGTGAATTCAAGAGAAATATTATTTAAAAAGGCATATTCAAGCTAAGGGTGGCACGGTGGCACAGTGGTTAGCACTACTGCCTCACAGCGCTAGAGACATGGGTTCAATTCCTGACTCAAGCGACTTACTGTGTGGAGTTTGCACATTCTCCCCGTGTCTGTGTGGGTTTCCTCCCACAGTCATAAAGATGTGCAGGTCAGGTGAATTGGTCATGCTATATTGCTCGTAGTGTTGGGTGAAGGGGTATGGGTCCGTGTGGAACTGGTTTCCATAAGCATACGCTGAAGGGAATATTAAGAATGTATCCAATCGAATATAACTGACCTCGTGAATAAGAAAGCAATATAGGTTTCCAACTCTACAATCCGTTTTTTTAACGGAAATTGTTTTATTATTGTGTGAAAAGATTGGCAAAATACAATATTGGTGCACAGTAAAACGAATTCTTTTTTCAGGTTAATCAACATTCATAAAATTTCCCAATAAAATTATTTGATTTGTCTTTCTCCACAGAAACTGGGCGAATTTGGGAATGTTTCTAGCATCTTAGAATTCTACATCAGATTTCTAATTTTCACAGTGTTTGCTTCTGAAGATGCAAAAACAATCTACAAATGAAACTAAGGGACTATGTACCGATTTTTTAAAAAGGAGAAACTGTATTTCCAAGCAAATTATTCTGTCCAGAATTTCTAACATACATGGAGTGTTCTTAGTATTTAATTTATGAATGTAATTAACATCAATGGCCTATAGGCAAACAGAACATATCATTGACAGAAGGAAAAGTACTCCAGTTCAACAGAGTTGATCATAAATTTTAAATGATTACAAAATGCTTACCAGGAATACCAACTACTGCAAGAATAGGGTAGTAAATATTTTCCACCTGTATGATTGCTGGTTGAGCCATGTTCGTATAATGTTCTCAAACCAAAATGCAACTAAGCTTGCCTTTATACTTCACCTCACCTGACGACACGAATATTACACAATGATTGACATCAGTTTCAGTGCTTTGAACAATTAGATTACCCCAAGGTGTATTTCCATCTCCTGCTGAAGGAGTCTGATTACATTCGACTGTTCCTCGTTTAAAAGAGTAAAATTCATTTAAAAGAGTCAAAAAGAGCCCATGCATGTGATCAATCGTCTGAAATATATTTTAATCCCTACACTCAATGAAAATGACAAGACTCTTGATTCTAAAAGTATTAAATACTAGATTAATAACAATGAATTAATTTCATAGATGTGCATGTTTCAGTGCTCTAGCGTCACCAATTTCTGATAAATTTGTACACAATAATAAATACTTTATAAGCTACCTGATTCATGCATTCAAAGAACCCTCACAAACTATACAGAGACCTATTATGATTATGAAATCAGTAATTTGATGCAATGAAGGCGAACTGCGAGTTTAGGTTTCGGTATAAACTGACAATGGACGGGGTATAGAGATAGGGATTGGTTTAATATTCATTGAAATTCAGGAAAATGAATTCAGATAAAGTTGATAACATCTATCTCAAAAGTCAATGGCGGTATTTATTTTGAGCTTCAAATTAAGATCTTCAAAACATTCGACACATCCTTGATAGTGAAAGAAAGAAGGAAAATTGCAAGTGAGTCATTTGTTTCGATCCGTCTCCTCTTCCTGGATTATGTTGCATTGATATGATCTCCACATCTATCCCTAAAATGACATTAATAATGCTTCTTAAAGTTCGCATGGTTGGGACTTTTAGCAGGTTCCATGTCTCATAAAGGGTAAGTGAGGATTGCACATACTGGAGATCAGAGTCGATAAGTGTGGCGCTGGAAAAACAAATGCAGGTCATATCCTGATAAAGGGCCCGAAACGTCAACTCTCCGGCTCCTCGCGTGCTGCCTGACCTGCTGAGCTTTTCCAGCGCCAGACATTTTGACTATATTTCTCATTTCTTGGTTTAAAAAGTGCTAGGATAGATTTGTGTTCAGATACAATGATTTCAAACAGGAAGTTAAAGCATTCCACTGTTGCCTCGGGAGTGTCAATATGAATTGTGTCAGCAGTCAGACTGAAGCAGAAAAATCGAATTTTCACACAGCTTCAAAGTTTCATTTGTGTATTTTTTGGGAATCAATGAAATGAAAATGTTGTTTAATGAAAAAAAATCTTACAAACCAAAAGAATATCAATGAGAAATGAATAGAGTTGACTGATGACTCAAACTAACCGTTGCTGAAATTTGGTAACTTGGTGATGAAATGTCCAGTGTAGACAGAATAACACCCGGTATCAATACTGTATATATCAATAGCTATATCAAATTGTTATCATCAAGGCTACAGTAAATTGCAACATCATATCTTGAGGTGGTTTGAACTTTATGGCATGGAGATTTCTGTTTGGTATAAATTTAAATTATTCAGATTGGAGAATGATGATGAAATATTTCTTTTCATTAAAGTGACCGTGAGTTACTGAAGTCAGATGTTTCTCCTGGTTAATTATTGAAATCATCCCTCTATGGAATCAATTTGCAGATTAACGTTTATTGCACATTAACTGCTCTTCTTGCATCCATTTACTTAGCAAGTAAATAAAATCTGAATAATCAGATTTATTTTGTGAATTAACCTGAAGCTGTCCTATTCAACCGCACTTTCACTAGATTTAGGAAAGAACAGGCATATACCTTGATGGCCATTGCTTCCTCGATATTACGTCAGTAGGCAGATGCACAGTTCTTCACTTTGAACTTAATGTAAATGACATGAACAAGTAATGCTTGTGCAAAAACAAAAATAGCAGCGACTTCTAATTGTCAGCAAATTGGGTGGAATGCTGTCAAAAATCTGAGTGTAGAGGAGTTTCATTTCACCTTGCTAGTTAATCAGATAACATGCAATGAACTCAAGAATTGCAATTTAATTTGAAATCTAATTCACATTTATAGAGTTTTTATTGCTTGGAATATAGTAGTCTGTTGTGGAAAACTGTTTCCAGTTGTGCCGGAGACCATCATGCTTCGCTAGACAAGACTTGGTGGAAATAATCATATGTGGTAGAAGAGAATCTCACGTGGCATTTCAAATGTTTGCTTGCACTCTGAAAAATGCAATGCATAGTGTCATTTATTCCAATAGATGTGGAGAAAGTGAGGACTGCAGATTCTGGAGATAAGAGTCGAAAAGTGGAAAACCACAGTCGGTCAGACAGCTGCTTCTCGGATTTTGTCTGAACGGCTGTGCTTTTCCAGCACCACAATTTGCGATTCGAGTAAACGTACCCACATGGTGGAGTTGGCAATCCTCTTCTTGCGTTTTGTGTGTGTGTGAGTTTTTGTGTATGTGTGTGTGTGTGTGTGTGTGTGTGTATACGCATGTTTGCGTGTGTGTGTGCTTGTATTATTAGGAATACATCACAGATAAGTGATATAATAAACGTTTCAGTCCATAACTAAGAACAGTTGACCAGTAATGAGATCTCTGTTTATCAGTTGTGCTTTATATATTTCTCGAAGTCAGGAAATGGGCCAACTCCTAATGAACACAGCCATGATCAGTCAATCATGTGCCTAATGGTCAGTGCATTAAGCAATAAAATCAAAAGACATTGAATAAATGGAGTTAAAATGATTTCCAAGCAAAGAAATACGACCCAAATGGGTAAGCTATGAAAGTTTGATGATATCGAACAGGTACATTATCAATTATTCCCGAGGTTCACATACAAAGTAGATTGGGGTGCTTTCTAAAATGCTCAAGGAACACACCTCTGTGATTACCACAGCTGCAGTTTTAGCAGTACAATAGTTCGTTTGTCGCTTCTGACAACAAATGTCCACAAACCCGTCGAAAGTGAAAATGGCAGACCACCAAACAGAGCAATCTCTGGAGATAAAAAGTAGGGCCAGGTTAAGGCAGCAAATTGGAGTGTAGTTCAGGAATTAATATGTATAATGGGCATAGTTAATCTCACAGTAAAGCACATCAAATATCAGGACAGATATTGCTAGTAGGTATTGCATGATGCATTTGGAGAGCTCACAATGGCCACGGGAGAGAATCACAATTGTTATTAGATTAGCTGCGATGAAAGGAAAGATAAAAATTACCAATTATTGAAAAGATCATCAGTTTATAGTTATCTTTTTCTAAATATTTGCATATTCCTTCAAGTGTTCATCAAAGCTTCCTGAGAAATGAGAATCCAATGGCAATGAATGGAATGCTTCAGTTACTCTACACCCAATAAACAGGACTGTGACATGATTTCACATACAAACTCCAGCTAAAAGAGTGGGTCAAGGACTCGGAATTCTGCAGCCAATAAAGAACAAAGAACAAAGAAATTTATACCAGAGGAACAGTCCCTTCAGCCCTCCAAGCCGGCGCTGATCCAGATCCTCCATTTAAACCTGTCACATATTTTCCAAGGATCGACATCCCTCTGTTCCCTACCCACTCATGTATCTATCTCGATATATCTTAAATGATACTATTGTGCCTGCCTCTACCACCTCTGCTGGCAACATATTCCAGGTACCCACCACCCTCTGAGTAAAGAATTTCCAATGCACATTTCCCTTAAACTTTTCTCCCTCAGCTTGTACTCTTGACTCCTAGTAATTGAGTAACCCATTCTGGAGATAAAGCTTCTTGCTATCCACCCTCTTAGATTTCTCATGTTTTTTTGTAGACCTCAATCAGGTCCCACCTCAAAATCTGTCAATCTAATGAAAATAACCCTAATCCACTCCACTTCTCTTCATACCTAGCGCCATCTATACCAAGCAACATACTGGTTAATCTCTTCTCCACCCTCTGCAAACATCCAAATCCTTCCGGTAATGTGACGACCAAAACGCTACACATTATTCCAAATGTGGCCAAACCAAAGTCCTATACAACTGTACCATGACCTGTGAAACTTGTACTCAATACCCCGTCCAATAACAGAAAGCATGCTTTGAGCTTTTTCTACCACTGTATGAACCTGTGTTGTCACTTTCAGAGTACAATATACCTGAATGCCTAGATCTCTTTGCACATCAATTTTCCCCAGGATTTTTCCATTTACGGTATAGCTTGCTCTACAATTCAATCTTACAAAGAGCCTCACCTCACATTTGAGTTCCATGCATCATTTCTCCACCCAACTCTCCAATCTATCTATATTCTGCTGCAATCTTTGACAGTCCCCTTCACTCTCTGCTACTCCACCAATCTTAGTGACATCTACAAACTTTCAATTAGACTACTTATACCTTCCTCCAGGTCGTTTTTATATATCACAGACAAGAGTGAGCCTAGCACGGATCTCTCTGGACCACCACTGGACACAGTTCTCCATTTGAGACACTCCCTTCCACTAATACTCTCTGCCTCCTGTTGCGAACCAATTCTTTATCCATCTCACTAGTACACGCTGGACCCCATGCAACTTCACTTGCTCCATCAGCCTGCCATGGGGAACCTAATCAAATGCCTTATTGAAGTCCACATACATGGTAGCTACAGCTCTTCCCTAATCAATTAACTTGATCATTTCCTCAAAGAATTCTATTAAGTTGGTACGACTTAACCTTCCCTGCACAAAACCATGCTGCCTTTCACTGATACGCCCATTTTCATCTAGATCCTATCCTTCATTACCTTCTCTCGCAGGTTCCCTTTCACCAACGTCAGCCTCACCGATCGATAATTACCTGGATTATTCTTGCCACCCTCATTCAGTCATAGAGATGTACAACACAGAAACAGGTCTTTTGGTTCAACTCATCCATGTCAACCAGATATTATGACTGAATCTAGTCCCATTTGCCAGCACTTCGCCATATCACTGTCAAGCATGCCCATTCATATACTCACCTAGATGCCTTTTAAATTATCTAATTGCACCCGCCTCCACCACTTCCTCTGGCAGCTCATTCCATGCACACACCATCCTCTGCATGTAAATGTTGTCTCATAAATCCCTTTCACAAATTCGATCCAATGGGAGCGAGACCAGAATTGCAAACAATATTCCAAAAGTGGCCTAACCAATGTCCTGCTCCGCAAGAATATGACCTCCCAATTCCTATACTCAAATGCTCTGACAAAGGAAAGCATACCAAATGCCTTCTTCACTATCCTATGAAGGATCTATGAACCTGCACTCCAAGGTCTCTTTATACAGCAAAAACCCCAGGACGTCACCATTTATTGTATCAGTCCTGCTCTGATTTGCCTTTCCAAAATGCAGCAACTCACACTCATCTAAATCTGCCACTTCTCAGCCCATGTCTTTTCGTTTGATTCATATATTGACAGGAAGACAGATTAAATACTTCAAAAGGGCTTGTCTGATATAATTATTCTGGATGAGTGGTGCTGGAAGAGCACAGCGGTTCAGGCAGCATCCAAGGAGCAGCGAAATCGATGTTTCGGGCAAAAGCCCTTCATCCAGAAACGTACATTTCGCTGGTCCTTGGATGCTGCCTGAACTGCTGTGCTCTTCCAGCACCACTAATCCAGAATCTGGTCTCCAGCATTTGCGGTCATTGTTTTTACCTCTCTGATATAATTATTGTCGACCACTTGTACGTACAATCTAGCAAAATGTGTCAGTTACAAAATATTGTTGGTGTATCTCATAAAAGGATGAAATCAAAGGATTGTTTTAATAAACTTTTAGAATAGGCTGGAGAATAGAACTTCCATCCTAATGTTTTATCTGGAAAAATAAAGTTGCAATATACGTTTTAGAATTTAATTGTGAAAAAAAGTGTGAAGGACAAACGGATTTTTTATATAAATGTTTTTATTGGAAACCTTTTAAAATCTTTCACAAAACATCTGTTTACAAAAAAGAGTAATATCAAAATACAGAAAGATAGAGGCTGTACAACAATGTCATATCACGATACTATTAATAATGAACGACTATTCTACAAGAACAAAGGTGTCAACTTAAACTAAACTACAAACATGTTAAATAAAATTTTAATTAAACTAAATTCAAATTAACTTAAATTAAATTATATCTCACTACTTTATTCTGTTTCACTCATCACACCTCCACTGACGCTCCCATACTTGGGAGCACCAGTAATTGTACTCGTATTCATTTCCCCAGCCTCCCCCTCCCAGGGCTCTATGGGCTCTGCAGACTGATTCCCACGGCTATACCATGGGCCTAATAAATATTGCTGATAAGTCTGCGTCAGCATAATTTGCCACGTCTTGTAAAACAGCTCCATTTTGTGGTGCACTATATTTGTGAGGTAGTCTTGAGGGAGTTGCTCCGTCACCAGCTTACGCCACTCCCTAAAACCTAGTGGATTTTCCAACGTCAAATCCATGTCCCCTAAAGCACGTCCTTTCTGGAAATGATACAAACTACTAACTGAAAGAGCGCCTGTACACCGGAGCACTCTTTTCTCCACGTCTGTCTTACAAAACTGAGCCAGGAGTGTGATCTTCCTCTGCATTTAATCCCTTATCTGAAAGTACTGGAAAAGGTCCCCACAAAGCAATCTATATTTCTGACATAACTGGCTAAAAGGCATCAAGATCTCCCCCTCAAATAAATTGCACAGACAGGAGATTCCCTTATTCTCCCATAACTTAAAGCCTGGAGTCCATTGCACCAAGTTTACATTTTGGGCTGCCACCAGCGGGGAAAACGGCGAGGCTTTGCTCCAATTGCCGTTGTCTTGCCTCATTATCCTCCAGGCTTTTTATTGTATTTGAAATGGTTGGACTCTTCCACTGCTTGGTCACGGATTTCATGAGGCTTCAACATCAAGCCAAATCCACTCTGAATTGCCTCATACCTAGTCACCGACACATGGTAACAGGGCTTATGGAATACCTCTTCAAGTCGGAAAGATCCACACCTCTCGCAACGTTTGAAAGCTGCAATTTGGTAAGTTTAATTAAGGGGGCGCCTGGGACACCAAATTGAAGAAGCTAGCCTCCATAATACTCGTCGAGGTAGCTACAATGGGAGCATTCTCAGAGGGTACAACAGACAAGGAAGAACGTTCATTTTAATCAGTGCTATTCGGCCTAACCATGATAACAGAGATCCCTCCCTCTGCCGCAAATCCTGCTTTATCCTCTCCAATAGTTGTACATTGTTAGTTTTATGCAGCTGGTGGAAGGCAGGGGTAATAAAAATTCCCAAATACAAAAAAAACCTTTAGACGACCATCTGAACAGGAACTGCATTCTATCCTTGAGATCAGGCATCTCCACTAATCGCCACACCTGTATGGCTTTCGATTTTGTAAAATTGATCTTGTAGCCCAAAAAAGCTACCAAATAAATTTATTGTTTGAATTAATCGACGAACAGATGCTCCAGATTTGCCAAAAACAAAAGCATGTCATCAGAGTATAGAGTGCTCATCAATTCCCATCCTGGCACCACTATTTCAGTATCCCTCCTGATAGCTTCAGCTAACTGCTCAATTGCCAAGGTAAATAACAGTGGTGAAAGAGGACACCCCTGTCAACTACCTCTGCCAATAATAGTTATCTGACTTAGTGTCGATAGTAATGACTGCCATGCCACCCATCTGGAAAAAGATCCCCCCAGACCAAAGTGCTCTAGGACTCCAAACAGCTACGGCCATTCTATCTGTTCAAATGCCTTTTCTGCATCTAGGGATACCTCCAAACCCGCGATCAATCTTTCCTGATATATCTGCACTATGTTCAGTGCCCTCCTGATATTGTTGGAGGATCAACAGACCTTGAAAAAACCCGCCCGATCTTCTATTATAAAATGGGGCAACATATTTTCCAACCTCAGGGCCAGCGTCTTGGAAAAAATTTTAAAATCTACATTCAAAAGTGAAATTGGTCTGTATGAGGCACATTTTCGGGGTCTTTCCCCTTCTTTAAAATGAGAGAGATATTAGCCTCCCTAAGAGAGGGCAGCAGACAATCCTGTGCATATAAATAGTTTTGCATCCCCAGAGGTGGTTTAACTGACATATTAATGAATTCCTTATAGAATTTACTCGGGAATCCATCTGATGCCGGGGCTTTTCCACCCTGGAGCTGCTTTATTGCCTCCTGCACTGTCATTGGCGCATTCAACAGGGAAGCCTATTCTGTGTTGAAACTGGGGAGGTCCAGGTTCTCAAAAAAAAGACTGCATTCTCACTACACCGTGTTCACCTCCCTCCAACTGAGGTAACTCTGTGAAGTATTCCCTGAATCTAACATTGATCTTCTTCAACTCACAGATAACCGTGCCAGCCTTCTCTCTAACATAACAGATTAGGAAGCATTTCCTTTTCTCGCCAGATATGCCAGATATCTACCTGGCTTATCTCCAAACTCAAATATACTTTGTTTAACGAAGGAGACTTCTTTTATTGTCACCTGTGTGTGCAGTGCATCGCGGGCTGCCCGGAGGGCTGTAATCCGTTGCAGCTTTACAAAAGAGTGCCCATTACAGTATACTTCCTCAGCTATCTGCAGTCTGGTCCCAAGCATCCGTTGTTGCTCCTCCCTCTGCCTCCTTCTAGTCATTGAATGTGAAATGATCAGGCCTCGTAAATATGCCTTAGTGGCCTCCCAAAGTATTGGCGGATTACCGTCCGTGCCCGAGTTGCTATCCCAGATGGCCCTGAACTGTCTTGTGATGTACTCAATGAATTTGCTATCCCTGAACAGGAGTGGGTTCATGCGCCAGTCTCATGCATCCATTCCACCACCCTTGATTTTAACATCTAAATACGCTGATGATCGTTATATTCCCAATTTAGCACGCCACTGTTCTGTCCAAACAATCTGATGGCATAAAAAAACCATGTCAATTCACGTATGGCATTTGTGTTGGTTGGAATAGAAAAAAAAAATTCAATGCGTGGGGGTGACCCCACACATCCCCTAACCCTAACTCCTCATACACATACACCAACTGCTTAGATTGTGTGGGTGTACTTCCCGGGGCCATTGGCACCCTGTCAACATCAGGATCCATTAGGCGATTAAACCCCCTCCTGTGATCATGCAGTGCACTTCAAAACTCATTAATTTAGTGGCTGCATCAATTAGAAATTTAATGGAGTGCGGCGGCGGAAAATTCACATTCAGGAAGCCATACTCTTCTCCATGCATTAGACATTCAAGAATAATGAACCGCCCATGTCCGTCCTTAATTTGCCCAGTTAACTGGAAAAGCAAGTTCCTTCTTCCCAGAAGAGCCACTCCTCTGCTCCTAGAGCGAAGGGAGGTGAAGAATATCCTGTAGCAACGAACGCCTCAACCCACGCTGCGGTTTCAGCTGTTCCTTATCAGTTAAATGCGTCTCTTGCAGCGGGGCGATGCCCACTATTTCCTTCCTAAAGCAGCATTTTATTTCTTTTAATAGGCGAATAGCTCCTATTTTACATTCCAGGTGCACCACCTGAACAAGTCACTCGTCATGGTCGTCCAGGACAGCCCATGGTTTCCCAAGAGGAGGAAGTTGATCTGAGGTGTGGCGAGCGACAAAGACATTAACTTGATAAAGTCTAAAAACTGCTCAGCTAAAAACTACTACAACTAAAAAACCCATCACTACATTTAACTTCAGTAAACACCCAAATAAACCCCAATTCACTAGCGATCGCCGCCTTTGCCCACAGTGGGCACTCCTCCCAATCCTTGCTAACATCCTAGTGCTGAGCACTAGCCCCAGACAATTTACAAATGACGATAACTTGTTATTTACATTCCGAGAATTCATAATGTATGCCCATCTTCCCCCCCACCCCGCCCCCACCCACACACATCTTAACCAAAGGTATAGCCACGCCCAATCCAAAAACAAAACGACAGCAATACAACAAAAGCCTCAGATAATAGCTAACGCGACTGATACATGAAATAATTCTGGTTTTACAGCAAGGCAGTACGTATAAAGCCGATAACCACAAAACGGGGGAAGAAAGGAGAAACGAAAGGGCAGTTTATAAAGCCACTTCTGTAAAGATAGAACATAGAACATAGAAGGATACAGCGCAGTACAGGCCCTTCGGCCCTCGATGTTGCGCCGACCGAATCCTACCTAACCTATTCTAGCCCAATAACTTCCAAATGCCTATCCAATGCCCGCTTAAATGACCATAAAGAAGGAGAGTTCACCACTGATACGGGCAGGGCATTCCATGAACTCACAACCCGCTGTGTGAAGAATCTACCCCTAACATCTGTCCTATACCTACCACCCCTTAATTTAAAGCTATGTCCCCTAGTAACACCTGACTCCATTAGCGGTAAAAGGTTCTTAGTATCTACCCTATCTAAACCCCTAATCATCTTATACACTTCTATCAGATCTCCCCTAAACCTTCTCTTCTCCAATGAGAACAGCCCCAAGTGCCTCAGCCTTTCCTCATAAGATTTTCCTACCATTCCAGGCAACATCCTGGTAAACCTCCTCTGCACTCGTTCTAAAGCTTCCACATCCTTCCTATAGTATGGCGACCAAAACTGCACACAATACTCCAGATGAGGCCGCACCAGAGTCTTATACAACTGCAACATGACCTCAGGACTCCGGAACTCAATTCCTCTGCCAATAAAGCCCAGTACACCATATGCCTTCCTCACAGCACTATTTACCTGGGTGGCAACTTTCAGAGATCTGTGTACATGGACACCAAGATCCCTCTGCTCATCCACACTACCAAGTAGCCTACCATTAGCCCAGTAATCCATCATCTTGTTATTCCTACCAAAGTGAACGACTTCGCACTTAGCTACATTGAATTCCATTTGCCACATTTCCGCCCAGCTCTGCAACTTATCTATATCCCGCTGTAACCTACCACTTCCTTCCTCACTATCCACAACTCCACCGACTTTTGTGTCATCCGCAAACTTGCTTACCCAGCTTTCAAGTCCTTCCTCTAGATCATTTATAAAGATAACAAAAAGCAATGGTCCCAAAACAGATCCTTGTGGTACACCGCTAGTAACTGCGCTCCAAGATGAACATAATCCATCAACTACTACCCTCTGTCTCCTTCCAGCCAGCCAATTCCTAATCCAAACCTCTAATGTATCCTCAATGCCATACCTCCGAAGTTTTAGCATTAGCCTACCATGGGGAACCTTATCGAACGCCTTACTAAAATCCATATACACAACATCTACTGCTTTACCCTCATCCACTTCCTTGGTCACCTTCTCAAAGAACTCAATAAGGTTTGTGAGGCACGACCTTCCCTTCACAAAACCATGCTGGCTATCCCTGATCACGTTATTCCTACCCAGATGTTCATAAATCTTATCCCTTACTATTCTCTCTAAGACTTTGCCCACCACTGAAGTCAGACTCACTGGCCTATAGTTGCTAGGGCTATCCCTACTCCCTTTCTTGAACAATGGGACCACATTCGCTATCCTCCAGTCCTCTGGTACTATTCCTGTTGACAACGACGACATAAAAATCCAGGCCAATGGCTCTGCTATCTCCTCCCTAGCTTCCCATAGGATCCTGGGGTAAATGCCATCAGGCCCAGGAGACTTATCTATATTCATCCTTTCCAATATTCCCAAAACCTCTTCCCTGCATATTTCCAGGGCATCCATTCTAATTATTTGTGATTCCATATTCACATCAGCAACAGTGTCCTGTTCCTGAGTGAATACTGATGAAAAGTACTGATTTAATGTCTCTCCAATCTCCTCCGCCTCCACACACAACTTCCCACTACTATCCTTGACTGGACCGATACCTACCCTAGTCATCCTTTTATTCTTGACATACCTATAGAAAGCCTTTGGGTTTTCCCTAATCCTACCAGCTAAAGACTTTTCATGTCCCCTTCTCGCTTCTCTTAGCTCCCTCTTTAGCTCCTTCCTGGCTACCTTATAACACTCAATCGCCCCTACTGAACCTTCACGCCTCATCTTTACATATGCCGCCTTCTTCCCTTTCACAAGGGACTCCAATTCCTTACTAAACCACGGCTGCCTCACAAGGCCCTTTACACCATGCCTGACTGGTACATACCTATCGAGGACACGCAGTAGCTGCTCCTTGAACACTCCCCACATCTCATTAGTGTTCTTCTCTTGAAGCCTGTTTTTCCAATCCACACATCCTAAGTCATGCCTCACTGCATCATAATTTCCCTGCCCCCAGCTATAGCTCTTGCCCTGCGGCACACGATTATCCCTCTCCATCACTAAAGTAAAAGTCACCGAGTTGTGGTCACTGTCCCCGAAGTGCTCACCTACCTCCAAGTCTAACACCTGGCCTGGTTCATTACCTAGAACCAAATCCAATTTAGCCTCCCCTCTTGTTGGCCTGTCGACATATTGTGTCAGGAAACCCTCCTGCACACATTGTACAAACACCGACCCATCTAATGAACTCGAGCTATAGCTCTCCCAGTCAATATCTGGGAAGTTAAAGTCCCCCATAACAACCACCCTGCTACCTTCACTCTTTTCCTGAATCATCCTCGCAATATTATCCTCTACTTCTCTAGGACTATTAGGAGGCCTGTAGAAAACACCTAACAGGGTGACCTCACCTTTCCTATTTCTAACCTCAGCCCAAACTACCTCAGATGGCAAGTCCTCTTCCATCGTCCATTCCACTGCTGTGATACTGTCTTTGACAAGTAATGCCACGCCTCCCCCTTTTTTACCCCCATGTCTGATCCTACTAAAACATTTGAACCCTGGAACGTGCAACAGCCATTCTTGTCCCTGTTCTACCCACGTCTCTGTAATGGCCACAACATCGAAGTCCCAGGTACCAACCCACGCTGCAAGTTCACCTACCTTATTCCTTATACTTCTGGCATTGAAGTATACACACTTCAATCCACCTTTCTGGTTACAGGCACCCTCCTTAGAGATCGCTGCATTATTCCTAACCTCCCTACACTCAAGGTCCTGTACCCTAAAGCTACAGTCCTGGTTCCCATGCCCCCGCGGAGTTAGTTTAAACCCTCCCAAAGAGCACTAGCAAACCTCCCCCCAAGGATACTGGTGCCCCTCAGGTTCAAGTGTAGACCATCCTTTTTATAGAGGTCCCACCTTCCCCAGAAAGGACCCCAGTTATCCAGAAACCGGAATCCTTCCCTCCTGCACCATCCCTGTAGTCACGCATTTAACTGCTCTCTCTCCCTGTTCCTCGACTCTCTATCACGTGGCACGGGTAACAAACCAGAGACTACAACTCTGTTTGTTCTAACTCTGAGCTTCCAACCTAGCTCCCTGAAAGCCTGCCTTACATCCTCACCCTTCTTCCTACCTATATCGTTGGTGCCAACGTGGACCACGATCTGGGGCTGCTCCCCCTCCCCCTTAAGGACCCGGAAAACACGATCAGCGACATCACGTACCCTTGCACCTGGGAGGCAACATACCAAACGTGAGTCCCTGTCGCCCCCACAAAACCGTCTGTCTGTACCCCTCACTATCGAGTCCCCAAGAACAATTGCTCTACCTTTCTCCACCCTACCCTTCTGAGCAACGGGGCCAGGCTCCGTGCCAGAGGCCTGAACCTCGTTGCTTACCCCTGGTAAGTCATCCCCCCCACAAGTATCCAAAACGGTATACTTGTTCTTGAGGGGAATGACCGCAGGGGGTCCCTGCACTGGCTTCCTCCTTCCACTCCCCCTCACTGTCACCCATCTATCTTGAACTTTCGGAGTAACTACTTGCCTATAGCTCCGATCTATGACCTCCTCTGCCTCCCGAATGATCCGCAGTTCATCCAACTCCAGCTCCAGTTCCCTAACACGGGTTTGGAGGAGCTGGAGATGGGTGCACTTCTTGCAAGTGTACTCAGCAGGGACGCTAATGGCTTCCCTCACCTCATACATGTTGCAAGAGGAACATTGCCCTCTCTGCACTGCCATCCCTCTAAAAGTAAGCTTTCCTTAAAAAAAAACAAAAACCAACTAAATCTAAAGAAACAAACAAGGATGATGTCCCTCCACACACCCCTCCCCCACACCGCCGCCACCATCACGACCCAATTCCTTTAATTCAGAAAATAAACAAAGTAATTCGTCTTTTCTGCAGAATCAAAATTATATATCGTCCCTCCACGAGCGAAATGCAACACGGCTGGATACCTCAAGGAATACTGAATGTTCAGATCCCTTACTATTCACTTAACTTCATCAAACGCCCTTCTCTTCTTAGTTAGGGCTCCTGAGAAGTCCTGAAAAATCATTATTCTTGAGACTTTGTACATTAAGGCCTGTGAATGTCTTCCCAGTCTTCTGGTTGTTTCAATCAATAACTGTTTTTCTTTATTATGCAGAAGTAGCACTGGGACTGTGCAGGGGCGCGGGTCTGACCCAGTTTCCTCCCACGTTCCAAACACGTGCAAATTAGACAGATTGTCGATGCTAAGTTAACCCGTGAATCCAGGGATGTGTAGGCTATGCGAGGTAACCATGAGAAATTCTTGATAATGCAGATTTGGCCCCTTGGACGGTCAGTATACATGCAATGGGACAAATGGTCTCTTTTCTGCATTATAGGGATCTCATGATTCAGTGATGGTAACGTCATTGAATGTCGGGGGAAGGGATTAGACTGCCTGTTATTGAAGGTTGTCTGGGATTTCTGTGGTATGAATAAACTTACCACTTGTCTGGAGATTGTTCAGATGCTTTTTTTTTGCTTTTAAACATTATTGTTTCAACATATGAGGAGTCCCGAATGGTGCCGAACCTTATGCAATGGTTGGTGAACATCCCCACTCTGGTGATATGATGGAGAGAAATTCATTGATGAAGCAGGCACTGCCCTCAGGAACCCCAGCACAGATGACCTGGAGCTGAGGTGGTTAATCTGCAACATCCAGAACCTTCTGTCCATGTGCCATATATAATTACAACGAGCAGAGAGTACGCTTTCCGATGCACAGTAATTGAAGTTTTGTGAGGGTTTCTAACTGCCACACTCGGTTGCATGCATCCTCGATATAAAGATCGGTGACTCTCACCTCATCCTGGAATTCAGCTGTTTTGTTCATGTTTGAGCCTGTGGTCAGGATCTGAGTGGCTCTGGTGGTACCGAAACTGGGCATCACTGAACATGTGATTACTGAACAGGTACTGCTTGATAGCACTGGTGATGACACCTTTCATCACTTTACAGATGATCAAAAGGAGACTGACGGGGCAGTAATTGGCCAGGTTCGATTTGTACTCAAGTTTTTCTTTTTGTATACAGGGTATACCGAGGCAATTTCCCATGTGATTTAGAGGGCATGTTTTAAATGTGCTAGAAGAAACTAGGAATGGGAATTTCTGGACCACAAGTCTTCAGTACTATTCATAGAATGGTGGCATGGACCATACCCCTTACAGCATCCAGTGTCTCTATCTGTTTCTTGATATCAGTTGGAGAGAATTGAAATGCCTGAGGACTGCTATCTGTGATTTTGGGAATATCTGCAGGAGGCCTACATGGATTATCCATTCAGCGTGTCAAGCTGAGCGTTCCTGCGAATGCTTCAGCTTTACCTTTTGCACTGATGTGTTGGGCTCTTGCATCATTGAGCATGGGAAAAGTTGGGGAGCTTCCTCCTCCAATGAAGTGTTTAATTTTCAACAACTGGATACTGAAGACACCAAAGGCAGGGGGCTGCCAGGAAGAAATGTGGAAAGCGGCTGAACCCAAGACACTCCACATGTACTGTTTCCCAGCCTATCTCCTCTTTTAACTCTGTGTTAGGTTGATAAGGTAAGGCTTCTCTACTTCCATTTTTTTTTCTTCTGTACTATGTGATTAGTCAGAAATTTACTTACATTTTTTACTTTATCTATTAATTGGTTATTTGAATAAAACTTTAGCAAAGAAGTACTAGAAATTATTTAGATCATAAATTTGTATAAATTAATCAACTGAGAAAAGATGGCTGGGCAGGTGACGTGCTACAAGCTGTATGATGTGGGAGCTGTCTGATCCCATTATGAATGGCAGTGACCACATTTGCAGTAAATGTTGGTTGCTGGAAGAAGTCTGTTTCAGAGTTGAGTTTATGGAATCTTGGCTTCAAAAACTGCAGCACATCCGTGACAAGGAATGTTACTTGGTTGCTTTGCTTCAGAAGGCAGTCACAACTGGTAGGATTAAGTAATTCAGATTTCAGTTAGTGATCATGGACAACAGGGTGTGATCCTGACCTCTCCGCCCCCACCCCACTCCGGCCTATCACCCTCACCTTGACCTCCTTCCACCTATCCCACCTCCATCGCCCCTCCCCCTAGTCCCTCCTCCCTACCTTTTATCTCAGCCGGCTTGGCTCTCTCTCTCTTATTCCTGATGAAGGGCTTATGCTCGAAACGTCGAATTCTCTATTCCTGAGATGCTGCCTAACCTGCTGTGCTTTGACCAGCAACACATTTGCAACAGGGTGTGATTGCAAGTGAGGCATGTGGGGTGGAGGTCCTGAGTTCAGAAGTGGAGGAACCTCAGGTTTTGACCTTACCCAACAGGAATGCGATTCTTGCTCTCTGTGTGAAGGAGGAAAAGGGATGCGAGGAGGATAATCCAACTGACTATGGCATCATGGTGTATAGGGCCAGATTTGGAGACCTACATTGTGCTTTGCCTGCCCAGTGCCAGGGTGCAGGATATCTCTGACTGGCTTGAAAGGATATTAGAACGGGAGGGGAAAGATTGGGATCTGTTATGGTCCATATTGGGACTAACAATTTAGACAAGGCTAGGATGGAGAACCTGTTTGGCGATTTTGGAGCACTAGGGACAAAATTAAGGAACAGGTCCTCGAGGGTCATAATGTCCGCATTACTGCCCAAACCTTAATCAAATTGGCTTAGGGATAAGAAAATTAGGGAAGTAAAAACGTGGCAAAGGAAATGGCGTGGGAAAGAAGGGCTCTATTTCATGGGGCATTGGCATCAACTTTGGAACCGAGGAGGATCTGCACCAGTGGGACAGTCTCCACCTGAACCGAAAAGGATAAATAGTGCAGTCACGAGGACTTTAAACTCGTGAGAAAGTGAGACTGCAGATGCTGGAGTTCAGAGTAGAGAGTGTGGGGCTCGAAAATCACAGCAGGTCAGACAGCATCCGACTAACAGGAGAATTAATGTTTTGGGCAATAAAAATCCTGATGAAGGGCCTGAAACATCAATTCTCCTGCTCCTCCGATGCTGCCTGACATGTTTTGCTTTTCCAGCACCACACTCTCGATTTTAAGCTTGTGAGTCGGGCGGAAGGGAAAGGCATAGCAACGGGAAGTATTATGATAAATAAAAAGGTAAGCAGCAAGTTAACATGCATGCAGAAGGGTTTACGTTCAAGGCGGACAATGAAAGAAGCAAATAGGAAGGATAATTCAGGAGATATTAGAGATGTTGTGAATCATGGTGATAAGGAAGCTAGCATAAAAGCACTTGACCTCAATGCTCAGACCATTCCTAACAAGGCTGATGATTTGGTAGCCATTATAGAGACATGCTTACACAATGGTCACGACTGGGAGTTAAATATCCAAAGGTACAAGACTATTCAGAAGGACAGATAGTAATGTAAGGGATGTGGAATAGTTCTGATATTCAAGGACGACATTAGAGCGGTGCCGGGAGATGATGTAGGGTTGCTGGAGAATTAGGTTGATTCCAATTGAGTGGAAATTAGAAATTCTATGAAGAAACGTCACTGACCGGCATAGTCTATAGGCCACAAAATAATAACATCACATTGCGTCAGGCAATAAACAAAGGAATAACTGATGCCTGTAAAAATGGTATGGCCATTATCATGGCAGATTTTAATGCAGATTCGTCGAACCTGCACGATCAGGGTTGCCTTGAGGAGGAGGTATTTTAGTATATCTGTGATAGTTTTCTTGAACAGTCTGTAATGGAACCGACAAGGGAGCAAGCTATCCTAGATCTGGTCCTGAGAAATGAGACAGGAATAAATAATGACCTCATCGTTAGGAATCCTTTTGGAAGAGGTGATCACCACATGGTTGAATTTGGAATGCAGTTGGACAGTGTGAAGATAAAATACAATACTGGGGTGCTGTGCTTGAAGAAAGAGAACTAATATATAATGGGGGGGGTGGGTCGGGACCTAGATAAAGCAGACTAGAGACAAATATATTGTGGTGGGACAGTTGTTGAGCAGTGGAGGACTTTCAAAGAAATTTTTCAAAGTGCTCAGCAAAAGCATATTCCTGTGAAAACGAAGGACTGTAAGAAGAGGGGTAATCTGCCATGGTTGTCTGAGGAATTAAGGCAGGTTAACAAATTGAAAGAGAAGGCATACAAAGTGGCCAAAAGGAGCATGAAACTAGAAGTTAGGAAAACTTTAAAGGTCAACAGAGATCCACAAAAGGAGTTGTAAAGAAAAGTAAGATCGAGCATAAGAGAAAAAAAAATAGCACAGAATATAAAGACGGATAGCAAACGTATCTATAAAAAACATAAAACGAAAAAGAGTGGTTCAAGTAAATGCTGACCCTTTTGGGGGATGAGAAGGGGCATTTAGTTATGGAACATGATGACATTGCACAGGTATTTTGTATCGGTCTTCACAGTGGAGGACACTCAAACCAGGCCAGTAAGTGACAAAAAGACGGAGGTAGGTGAGGACCTGGAAACTGTCATTATTATGGAAGAGCTAATGTTGGGAAAGCGACTGGAGCTAAGGATAGATACGTCTCCTGGCCCTGATTAATGCATCTCAGGGTACTAAAAGACATGGTGGGAGAAATAGCAGGTGCACTGGTGGTAATTTTACAAACTTCCCTGGACTCTAGGGAAGACCCAGCAGATTGGAAAACAACAAATGTGATGCCACTGTTTAAAAAGGGAGTAGACAAAAGGTAGGGAATTATAGACCAGTTAGCTTAACTTCTGTAGTGGGGAAGATGCTTGAGTCTATTATCAAGGAAGAAATAGCAGTGCATCTCGAAAGAAATTGTCCCACTGGCCAGAAGCAGCATGGTTTCATGAAGAGCAGGTCATGCTTGACAAATCTTCTGAAATTCTATGAAGACATTTCGAGCAAGTTGAACAATGGGGACCCAGTGGATGTGGTGTACCTAGAATTCCAAAAGACCTCCGACAATGTGCCGCATGTGAGGCTGCTGCATAAGATAAGGATGCATGGCATTAGGAGTGGAGTAGTAGCATGGGTCGTGGATTGGTTGACAATAAGAAAGCAATGGGTGGGGATAAATGAGTGCAAATCTAGTTGGCAATTGCTGACTAGTGGTGTGCCTCAGGGATCGGTGTTGGGACTGCAATTATTTACAAATTATATAGAGTTGGGGACCCCATGTAGGTGTCAAAGTTTGCAGATGACAGTAAGGTGAATGGCAAAGGAAAGTTTGCAGAGGACTGTGAAACTTTGCACAGGAACATAGATAGATTGAGTGACTGGGCAAAGGTCTGGTAGGTGGAGTACAATGGTAATATGTTTGAACTCATATATTTTTGTAGGAGTAACAGTAAAAACGATTATCAGTTGAATGGTAAAAAGGTGAAGCATGCTGCTATGGAGAGGGACCTGGGTGCCATTGTGCAGGAATCAAAGAAGGTTCGTCGCCAAGCAATTAGGCAGGCAAATAAAATTTTGTCCTTCATTTCTAAAGGGATTGAGTTTAAAAGCGAAAACGTAATGTTGCAGCTATACCAGGTGTTGGTGAGACCACACCTAGAGTACTGTGTGCAGTTTTGGTCTCCTTACCTCAAAAAAAAGGATGTACTAGCACTGGAGGAGCTTCACCAGATTGATTCCAGAGTTGATGGGGTTGGCTTATGAGGAGAGACGAAGTAGACTGGGATTATATTCATTGGAGTTCAGAAAAATGAGGGGGGGGGGGTCTTATAGAAATATATAAAATAATGAAAGGACTCAAAAAAAAGTTGCTTGTTTCCACTGGGGAGTGAAGCAAGGACAAGAGCGCATAGCCTCGAGATTAGAGGGAGTAGATTTAGGAGGGTTGTTAATCTATGGAATTACTTGACCAAGGATGTAATTGAAGCTGCTTCTGTAAACGCTTTTAAAGCTGAGGTCGATCCATTTTTGAAAACTAAAGGAATGAAGGGATAGGGTGAGTGCGTGGGTAAGTGGAGCTGAGTCCACAAAACGATTATCCATGATCTGACTGAGTGGCAGAATAGGGTCGAAGGACCAGACGGCTTATTCCTGCTCCGAGTTCTTAAGATTTTATGTGGCAGGACTGCTGAGTTTAGAACAAGCGTTGGTTGTACGACCTCTCAGGTACATCTGCCTCTCACTTGCTGCCAATGCTGTTTGGCATGTAAACAAGTTTAGGCGCTAAATGCCCTGTGAGTGTTCTAAGGCTCCACTATAAAAATGTTGCAGTAATTGATCTTAAAATGAATAGTATTCAGGTAGTTCAAATCTGTAGTCATGACAGCAGGGGTCTTCCTCTTCTTGAGAATATACTACCTGCGACTTCAAAGCCCATAACCTGCTTTACCAGGTAAATAAACTCAATTCTTCTTGATGCATTGATACTGGTTAACCAACAGAGAAAGGACAAAGAACGTGCGGGTGAACATACAAAGAAGATTTTTTTTTCCATTGGAATCAACTGAGTTGAATAATTTCCAGAGTAGATTGTACAGCAAACTTGTCATTTTAATTCATATTGTTTTCATATATTTGCATGGGATAGTACTGTGGGACATAGGACGAAGAGAACAAAGAAAATTTACAACTCACGAATACGTCCTTCGGGCCTTCAAGTCTGAGCCAATCCAAATGCAGTCTCAACCTGTCGGTCAATTCCTGAGCATTTGCATCCCTCTGCTCCCCACCTACTCATGCATCTGTCCAGACGCATTTTACATGAATCTACCATGCCTGCCTGTACCACCTCTGCTGGCAACGTGTTCCAGATGCCCACCACCCTCTGTGTGAAGTACTTGCCGCGTGTATCTCCCTGAAACTTTCTACCTCTCACCTTGAAAGCGTGACCTCTCGTTATGGAATCCTTCACCCTGGGAAAAAGCTCATCTCTATTCACCCTGACTATACCCTTCATGATTTTGTAAACCTCAATCAGATCCCCACCCCCCCAATCTCTTTTTTTCTAATGAAAATAAACCTAACCTACTCAACCTCTCTCCATAGCTAGCACCTTCCATACCAGGCAACAGCCTTGTAAACATTCTCTGCATCCTCTCCAAAGCGTCCACATCCTTTTGGTAATGTGCGACCAGAACTGTACACCGTACTCTAAATGCAGCTGAACCAATGTCTTGTACAATGTTAACATGACTTGCTAGCTCTTATACTCAATACCCCGTCCAATGAAGGCCAGCGTACCATAAGCCTTCTTGACCACTCTATCCACCTGTGCAGCAACCTTCAGAGCACAATGGACCTGCACTCCCAGATCTCTCTGCCCATCAACTTTTCCCAAGGCTCTTCCGTTCATTGTATAATTCGCTCTAGAATTAGTCTTGCCTCAACGTATCACCTCACATTTGTCGGGATTGATATCCATCTGCCACTTTTCTGCCCAACTCGCCAGTCTTTCTATATCCTCCTGTAATCTTTGACAGTCCCTTATGCTTTCTGCAACTACACCAACAGTGCCCTCTTCCGGGTCATTTATGTATATTACAAACAACAGTGGCCCCAACACTGACCCCTGCAGAACACCACTGTTCACCTTCCTCCATTTCGAGAAATTCCCTTCAACTACTACTCTCTGTCTCCTGTTGCTCAACCAGTTTTTTATCCACCGAGCTAGAACACCCTGCACACCTTGTGACCACTTTCTCCATTAGTCTACAATGGGGAACCTTATAAAACGCCTTACTAAAGTCCATGTATATAACAACAACATGCTTTCATCTATCAACTTGGTCACTTCCTCGAAGACCTATGTTAAGTTGGTAAGGCACGACGTCCCCCGCACAAAACCATGTTGCCTATCACTGATAAGCCTTTTTTTGCCCAAAAGAATTAGATCCTACCCCTCAGTACCCTTTCCAGCAACTTTCTCACCACTGACGTCAGGCTCAAATGTTCATCGTTGAACTCTTATTTGCAACGCATGTTATCAAAAACATTGCAACTTGAAGACAATGCCTGGTCTTGCATTGATTAAAATTCAATGGATAGATAAACTAGTTGGGATACATCTTAACATGAACTTCGTTCCAATCCCATTTTCTTAAATTGCCAACATTAATAATAAAGTCGTTATTTCAGTTAGTAGTGTAATTTCCAGTACAAGGCTAGAGTATTGCTGAAACTAGACCAATTTTGACCAAGTTTTTCACATTGCTCTCAACAGACCAATTCATAAGAAATAATAAAGTCAAAGAGAGAGCAACGTTTATGCGGTATAAGAGGATGGTCCTGATTGGTTAGTAAGTGGACTCTTGTTGATACAAGCGTTTCCGTTGAAAGTGATGATGTTTGAAAGTCACTGGTGTACACTGGAAGCTGCATATATTATTAAACCAAGCTCTGTTATCTGCAGAGAGAAAGACCTTTTATAACATTGTGCCTGTTTTAATACAATAATAAAGGATAAAGCGATTATCTGGTTCAGATCTCAAAGGATTGTCTTGTTCAATCAATGTCATCTTGTGTGACTTAAGAGGCAAACAAAACTTTATCATTAATTCTGGTCATCGTCAACTCAGTGCATTTTCCATGATCATACATCTACTAAAAGAGTCACTTGTCAAGCTGTCAGAAATCCCCATTCATAAAGCACGAAGGTTAGTTTCACTTGATCTTAACATTTATTCAAAATTACACTGATGAATGAAAGACTGAAAGTTTTGACAAAATGTGTTTTCGTTTTCACAGTACTGCGGTTAATCTACCTTACACGATTGCATGATTAGCGGCACCGGATGCGTAATTTCCTCTCTGAATTTGCGCTGGGTGAATGCATAAATAAATGTGTTTTTGCAGCAACTCGTGGACTTAAGAATATATCCAGATTGTTCGAGAATAGTAAACGGATTGTTGAAATTTGACTCTAAAATCGTTACGTCTGCAAATTGTACCCAAAATTAAGATACTAATGTCAGACTCCAGAAAAGCAAAAAGCTGCCAGAAATAGCAAGGAATAAAATAATTGATTTACTTCGGTTCCCTCTCACCGGATCGTTGTAATTCTGACCTTTGCTCTTTCCAAAGACACAGCTTCTTATTCTATTTGCCTGTAAAATACTCCTGATGGTCAATACATTAAACAGGAAAATTAAAACAAATGGTAAAGCAGGGGTTAGAATTGTTTCAATCCACAGAAATGCAACCCATATTGGTAAAGTATAATAGCTTGCTTTCACAGTACAGGACCATGAGATGTCACCAATTATTTCACGGGCTTCATATGTAAAATAGATGGGAGCGCTCTGCAAAGTGCTCACACAACACACCACGACTATCACTGTTGTTGCAGTTTTAGTTGTGCAGAAGTTTCTTTGTAGTTTCTGACAACAAATAGCAACAAACCTATCAACGGTGAATGCCACAGTCAACCACACAGAACAATCAACACAAACAAAGCCCAGGACGAGGTTCAGTCGGCAAATTGGAGTGTAGTTTAGGAATGAATACGAAAAATACAAATCTTTAATCTCGTAGAGCAATACCTCAAATACCAGCACAGACAGATCTGCCACCGCCATGGCCACGAGGTATGTGGTGATGCATTTGGAGAGCTCACACTGTCCGCGGGAGAGATTTACAATTGCCACCAGGTTTGCTGCGAAGTGAAAAAAATATATTTGCTAACACTGCCTATAGTTTGAGGATAATCAGTCAATTTACAATTTTCTGTTCAAAATATCGTGCACTGTTTATGTTGGTACCCGCCAGTTAGGGGGAGTTGGAAAGTGAGTCACGTCATGACGTTTTACTCCCAGTCAATATTATCACGCATCACGGCTGCATGGAATAAAATTGCTGCATTCTGAAGTAAAGGGTCGACTCGTCATCATAGTCTCCAGTAAGTTGGGACGTTCAAACTTCAACTATATTTGGTGGATTGGCTGATCTGTGAAAATGAGTTTCTATTCCAAGGTTGCGCTGGCAAAAGCTTTGTCTTTTTTTTATTCATATACTTGGCAGGAAAGTAGATTAAATATTTCAAAGGGGCTTGTCTGATGCAAGTATTGTCTCCTCTTTGCACATATAATCAAGCAAAATATTTAAGCTGCTAAAATTGCAGGGTTATCTCATAAAATAAGGAAATCGAAAGATTACTTTAATAAACTTATAGAATGGGTAGGAAAACAGAATTTCCATACAGGTGTGTGTGACACAGTACATTTTAGCAGGAAAAATAAAATTGTAATGTACCTTTTAGCAAGTAAATATCAAAACAGTGTGTAGAACAAGTGGACATAGGCAATGGATGCAGAGTTCATCAAAGAAGCTACACGCTAAGAAGGCCAAACATATGGCAAGAAATCCCAAGGTTTCATGTCTGTAATGCATGTCTATAGATATAAACTTTAAATCAACGTTTTATATCAAAGTAACGTGATATTTCATAAAACTAATCTTAGAATACTGCGAACAAGAGTTGTCTCGTGAATATTGTAAAATAAAAGAGGCATTGCACAAATTACTGTTATTTGGAGAGCCAAACTGAATTAACAGACTGTATCCATCAATGGGTATTTGTAGCTTCTTTCCCACTGGAAATCCAAATCGAAGAGAGAAGTGCGGAGACAGTTCAGGTGCATATATTTAACATGCATCCAATTGCAGTTGTCGAAAATGGAAAAACAATACATCATTTGTTCGTGAATTCAATAGAAATGTTATTAAACAAAGCATATTCAAAATGTGGAACTGATTTCCATAAGCATACGCTGAAGAATGCATCCAATCGAATCTAACTGACCTCATGAATAAGAAAGAAATGTACGATTCCAACACACTAATCTGCTTTTTATGACAGAAATCGTTTTATTATTTTGTAAAAGGGTTGGCAAAATACAATGTTGGTGCACAGTAAAACGGATTTTTGTAGTTAATCAACTTTAATAAAATTTGTCCCTAAAATTATTTGATTTGACTTTCTCCACAGACACTGCATGAATTCGTGAATGATTCTAGTGTCTTCGAATTCCACATCAAATTCCTATACATCGCAGTGCTTGCTTCTAAAAATACAAAAACAATCTACAAATGAAACTAAGGGACTAAATACCTTTTTTTTTAATGGAAGGAAAAACTGTGTTTCCAGGCAACTCATTCTATCCAGAGCTTCCAACATACAGGGTGTTCTTCCTATTTGATTTATGATGGTAATTAACATCAACCGTATCCAGGCAAACAGAACATATCATCGATGGAAGGAAAAGTACACAAGTTCAACAGAGTTGACCATAAATTATAAATTCTGGATTAGTGGTGCTGGAAGAGCACAGCAGTTCAGGCAGCTTCCAAGGAGCAGTAAAATCGACGTTTCGGGCAAAAGCCCTTCATCAGGAATACAGGCAGAGAGCCTGAAGAGTGGATAGATAAGTGAGAGGAGGGTGTGGGGGGTTATGGGGAGAAAGTAGCATAGAGTACAATAGGTGAGTGGGGAGGGGATGAAGGTGATAGTTCGGGGATGGAAAGGGTGGAGTGGATAAGTGGAAAAGAAGATAGGCAGGTAGGACAAGTCACGAGGACAGTCATGGGGACATAAATTTTAAATGATTATAAAATGTTTACCAGGAATACCAACTCCTGCAAGAATAGGGTAGTAAATATTTTCCACCTGTATGATTACAGGTTGGGCCATGTTCGTACAGTGATGCTCACAGCTTGCGTTCTCAAACCAAAATGTATTGTTATCAAACTAAGCTTGCCTTTATACTTCACCACACCTGACGACACGAGTATTACACAATGAATGGCATCAGTGCCAGTGTTTTGAACAAACGCATTACCCCCAAGGTGTATTTTCATTTACTGCTGAAGGAGTATGATTACATCAGATGGTTCCTCGTCTAAAGAGTCGAAGTCATTTAAAAGAATCAAAAAGAGTCCATTTACGTGATCAACCGTCTGAAATACATTTTTATCCCTACACTCAAAAAAGACAAGACTCTTGATTCTAAAAGTATTAAGTAGTAGATTAATAATGCTTAAATAATTTAATAGATGTGCATGTTTCAGTCACCAAATTCTGATAAATGTTTACCCTATAATACATACTTAATAAGCTATCTGATTCATGCATTCAAAGAATCCCCACAAACTATACAGAGACCTATTGTGATACGTAGTCAGTAATCTGATGCAATAAGGGAAAGCTGCAAGTTTAGGTTTTGGAATGAACTGACAATGGCCGGGGTATAGAGATAGGGATTGGTTTAATATTCATCGAAAATAAGGAAATTTGTCTCAGATAAATTTGATAACATCCATCTCAAACGTCAACGGGAGTTTTTGTTTTGCTACAAATTAACATCTTCTGAAGGTTCTACACATCCTTGATAGTGAAAGAGAGAAGTAAAATTGAAAGTGAGACATTTTACTTGCTTGTTTTGATTCGTCCCCTCTTCCTAGATTATGTTGCATTGATATGGTCTGCACGTCTATCCCTAAATTGTTATTAGTAATGCTTCTTAAAGTTCGCATGGTTGGAGGTGTTAGCAGGATCCATTTATCATAAAGCGAAAGTGAGGACTGCGCATGTTGTAGATCAGAGTCGAAAGGTGTGGCGCTGGAAAACAGACAGGTCATTCCTGATGAAAGGCTTATGCCTGAAACGTCGACTCTCCTGCTTCTCTCATGCTGCCTGCCCCGCTGAGCTTTTCCAGCGACACACGTTTTGACGTTCTTTCTCATTTCTTGGTTAAAAGAAATGATAGGATAGATTTATGTTTCGATACAATAATTTGAAACATGAAGTTAAAGCATTCCACTGTTGCCTCCAGAGTGTCAAAATTAATTGTGTCAGTATTCAGACTGAAGCAGAAAAATTAAGTTTGCACAAAGCTTCAATGTTTCATTTGGGGTTTTTTTTGGAGGAATCAATTAAATGAAAATGTTGTTTAATGAAAAGAACATCTTACTTACAAACCATAAGAATATCAAATAGAAATGAATGGAGTTAACTAATTGACTCAATCTAACCGCTTCTCCAGTTTGGCAAATTCTGTCTACACTGGCATTGTCCATTGGCCCTTCAGCCCAAACAGTCCACACTGACCCTCCGAAGAGTAACCCACCCAGACCCATTTCCCTCTGAATAATGCACCTAGTACTATGGGCAATTTAGCTTGGCTAATTTACCTAATTTGCGCATATTTGGACTGTGGGAGGAAACCGGAGCACCTGGAGGAAACCCACGCAGACACGGGGAGAATGTGCAAACTCCACACAGGCAGTCACCCGAGGCTGGAATTGAACCTGGGACCCTCATGCTGTGAGGCAGTAGTGCTACCGTGCCGCCCCTAAACAGCACCACACTTTTAAATTGCCATGGTGGAGTTGGCAATCCACTTCTCGCAGTGTGTCTGTGTGTGTGTGTGTGTGTGCGTGCGCGCGCGCGCGCGTGCATGTTTGTATTATTTGGAATACGTCACAGGTTGGAGATACAGTAAACGTTTCAGTCCGTAACTAATTACAGTTGCCCAGTAATGAGATCTCTGTTTATCAGTTGTGCTTTATATGTTTCTGAAAGGCAGGAAATGGCCCGACTCCGGCCCCACAGCCGTGACCAATCAAACATCACCCAAGTCTACCTGAAGGTAAGAAATAAGTATCTGATTGTAGCAGGGCAGTTGGATAAATTTATCAATACTAAAGCTTTAAATGAAAGTCTAGAGCATATTTAGCGGTAGATGACAACATTTTACACGCATTTTGTGATTATACCTTTCTGCTAATTCCCTTGGTCCAGATTTATAATATGGGCAAAATCAGGTCATATGCGGTGGTCTTGTTGAGTTGGCATTGAGTGGTCTGTGGCTGCTCTATTCAATGTTGCCAACCAAGTACTAGCTTATACCTGGATTGATCAATATAAATATTTTGCTTGTCATAATCCAGGTCGGGTTTTGAACATATGGCCCGAGTCCCTGAAACTGAAAGCAGTGTAAGGGGCTTCTGTGTAAGACCACGAGTCATACAAAATCACCGACAGGAAGGCTAAACTTTGGAGATTATTGCACACAATGTTCTTTATGTCTTGCTTCTTAAGGTTCCAAACACGGGTCCGCCACCTTTGCCCAGATTCTTCTGTTCTGGATATCAGAAGTTCCAAGCCGTTTTGTTGAAAGATCCTGCGCTCCCTAACACACTGTACCCACTGCCACCCTCCGACCACCGCAACCCTGCCCTGAACCCACCATGTAGCTGAGCTCTTCACCTCCTGGAATGCCATCGCCCAATACAACGTCTTGTGCAAAACATTGGTTAATTGTAAACCAGATGGTCAGTAAAATTGTTTCCAGCTCCCCATGTTAGTTCCACATTTCTTTGATTATATTCTAATTGATGTGTGTACATCTCGGCTATACTTTTTAAAAGGTTGAAACTGAAGCAACACGATTATTTGTCTATCACTTTTGGTCCAAGATTCATTTTGACTTTCTCATTTTATTAATTCTTTTTACTTTATTGTTGCTTGCACGAAGATTGTCGGTGTTATTGGTATGTTTTTATTTATAAGATTAATTTAGTTCTATATACGCTTCTATTCTCCAATATTTACAAGTTAAATATGCTTGCCATAAGGAGTTGGATTGACGCTTTTGATTTTACATCGGTTCAGGTTTTTTTCTCTCTGTTATGATAATCGCCTGTTGCAAAACTCTAAATGTATAAAGTATTTTCAAAAACACAACACAATCGATGGCATATTTTCCCCCAGGGAGAATGTTTACAAGTGAATTCAAATTCAACGCAGATAGAACTGATGTCTGATAGTGTTGTATTTACACACCTAATTATAATAATTCCACAGTCAACATATTTTGCGTAAATATTGACCAGCAACTGAACCATGTTAGGGATTGGCCAGAACACTCAAAACATTCTAAAGCAGGCAGCCCAAACCATAATTTTGAAACTTGTTTTGGTAAGAGTACAGTGAAAATTACCCGGAATTAGTTAGCTAGGTTGACTACCAGGTTTTAAAATGGGCAAAAATGTATTCACAAAATTACACAATGAAACTTAAAGAACAGAATAAAGAATATAGAACTCAGTCTATCCAAACTGGACTTAATAATGCTGTTTAGAAACTACATAGCAGTCCCAACAAGTAAACCCTTTAAAAGCAGTAAAAATTCAATAAAGGCTTCTGAAGTTAGAAATGCAGGAGACAGAGGTTAGCAACCTGTTTCCACATAGCTCATTGCTGAAACTCCCTAAATAGTTCTGGACTAAACCGCTCAGCTGGAGAGCTAGCCACGCCCACTTGATTTATACAGGTTACTTCTAAAATCATAAATCTTTGGCTTAAAGACTAGTCTTCGAGGAGAAAGTGAGGACTGCAGATGCTGGAGATCAGAGCTGAAAATGTGTTGCTGGAAAAGCGCAGCAGATCAGGCAGCATCCAAGGAGCAGGAGAATCGACGTTTCGGGCATGAGCCCTTCTTCAGGAATGAGGAAAATGTGTCCAGCAGGCTAAGATAAAAGGTAGGGAGGAGGGACTTGGGGGGAGGGGCGTTGGAAATGCGATAGGTGGAAGGAGGTCAAGGTGAGGGTGATAGGCCAGAGTGGGGGGTGGGGGAGGAGAGGTCAGGTCAGGAAGAAGATTGCAGGTTAGGAAGGCGGTGCTGAGTTGGAGGGATTTGACTGAGACAAGGTGGGGGGAGGGGAAATGAGGAAACTGGAGAAATCTGAGTTCATCCCTTGTGGTTGGAAGGTTCCTAGGCAGAAGATGAGGCGCTCTTCCTAGGCGAAAGATGAGGCGCTCAGACTAGTCTGTTTACACTTAAATGAAAAGGCCTTTCACCTCTGCACCAAACCCAGACCTTTTGGAGCTTGGCCTGTTTATGACCCCTCTGAAAAACTCCACAGACACATTTTTTTTAGAAAAAGAGCCGGCTTTGTGACAACTGAAATAGTTAAGTAATTATCTATATGGCTACCAGAGCAAGTAGGAGGAATCTTGCAGCAAATAAGTCGCCTCCAAACTCTTTAAAACCTGTCCGTAATCTGCAAAGTACAAGTTATGAGTGCGACAGAATGTTTCCCACTTACATGGATCTCTACAGCTCCAAAAACATTCCAATGGCTTGACACTATCCAGGGTAAAACAGCCTACTTGATTGGCCTCACAGCCACAAACATTCACTCACTCCAATGTCATCTCTTAGTAACATTAGTGTGTACTATCACTAACTATCACTGAACTAACAGAGAGCAATGTAAGAAGTGGAGATTAAATGAGTGTTTGATGGTTACCAATCAGTGGCTAGTGGTGTGCCTCAAGGGTAAGTGTTGGGACCACAATTGCTTACAGTTAACACAAATGATTTGGAATTGGGGACCAAATATATTGTGTCAAATTTGGCAGATGACACTAAGCTGAATGACAGAGCAAAGTGTGCAGTGGAAAGTCTGCAGAGGGATGTTGATAAGTTAAGTGAGTGGGCAAGGGTCTGGCAGGTGGAGTACAATGTTGGCAAATGTGAGGTCATCCATTTTGATAGATATAAAAGCAAAATGGATGATCATTTATAATATTGTGCCATGCTGCTGTGCGGGGGTGGGGAGATGGCAGCGTGTCCTTGTGATAAAAGCTTAGTTTGCAGGTGCAGCAGGTAATTAAGAAGACAAATGGAATACTGTTCTCTATTACTAGAAGGGTGGAATTTAAAAACAGGGACATTATGCTGTAGTTGCATAAGGTACTGGTGAGGCCACATCTGGCGCACAATGTACAGTTTTGGTCTCCTTACTTGAGAAAGGATATCCTGACACTGGAGGAGATGCAAAGATTCTTCGTTGAGAGGGTTCGCTTATGATGAGAGATTGAGTAGAATATGTCTATTCTCATTGGAATTTAAATAATAAGAGGGGAGCTTATACAGATATAAAGTTATGAAGGGAACAGATAAGATAGAAGCAGGCAGGTTGATTCCACTGGCAGGTGAAATTAGAACTAAGGGGCATAGACTCAAAATAAGAGGGATCAGATTTAGTACTGAGTTGAGAAATAACTTAGATATACTTCTAAGTTTTATTGTCATGTGCACTTTAGCACAGAGGTATAGTCAAACATTGACAATGTCGCCTCTCATGGTGCCATCTTAAGTACAAAGTACCTGGATGCAAATCTCAAAGAAAAAGAAATAAAGCAAAAAGTTACATTATGAACCACTGTAAAGCAACGTAAGTTAGAAAATAGGCATACAATTAAGAGGACAAACATTACAGTCAGATAACCAGATCACGGATAAGCATTACATTGCAGTTGGTCACGGGGCTTCCACAGACAGGGTCTGACTGATTTCGCAAGCTGCTGACCACTTGCACCAGTGTCTAGTCCAACATCCATCTCTGCTCCATTCCATGGTTACAGTCTACTTCACTTTGGTTCTCAGCCACTCCCACCCAGCTTCTGCTCCATCTTTTTTCACCCACAGGGTTGTGAATCTGTGGAATTCACTGCCCAGTGAAGCAGTTGAGGTTACCTTGTTAAACATTTTAAGGCAAAGATAGATGGATTTTTGAACAGTAAAAGAATTAAGGGTTACGCTGGGTGACTGGGTAAGTGGAGCTGAGTCTATTAAAAGATCAGCCATGTTGTTATTACAAGATGAAGCAAGCTCGAGGGGCCAGATGGCCTACTCCTGCTCTTATTTCTTATGATCTTACCTGCAAAATGTAGAAAATCTCCCAAAGCTCCTTATAAATCGTCTTCTAAACTTATAATAATGATTACCATCTCGGAAAATGAGCAGATACCTGGAACCACCAATATTTACAAGTTTCCCTCCAAGCTACTTATTTATCTTAGACAGAAATACATTATTATGTGAAAAGCCTGCAGTTCTCTACCCAAAAGGTATGGTCAATCTAAATACATCAAAATGACTGCAGCGCCTGGAGGCGTCCACACATCGCTTTCTCAAGGGCAG
Organism: Hemiscyllium ocellatum; assembly: GCF_020745735.1. Lineage (NCBI taxonomy): Eukaryota > Metazoa > Chordata > Chondrichthyes > Orectolobiformes > Hemiscylliidae > Hemiscyllium > Hemiscyllium ocellatum. Next base: position 31,395,439 of record NC_083435.1, on the reverse strand, counting down.
CTAGTAATTGGCCAAAGGAAAGGCTTCCTCAGTGTCCATTCACAAACTGGCTGAAATAACAACTAGGTATTTCCCACTATTAATTGTCATCAGGATGGCTTCCAAAGATCTGCAGAAACCAGAATATCTTTCTGCCCTGTTTCACCACAGGACGCTGAAATCACTAGTGCTCTGATTGAATCCTAAAATCCAAATCAAGTAATTTTAAACGGTATATCGTGTTTCAGCTTTTCTACATGTTGAATCCCCTCTCCTCTTGACAGCATATCATGTCAGTCAATGTTTTAGGAATTAACAGGGATCACGCTACCAATCAGGCAGAGCCGTTCCTTTATTGTGGTTCTTCCTTTCAATTACTTAATGTGGTGGCAGTTATAAGTGATTGGGGATTGATTTGAGACCATGCGCAAATAACCTGTTATGACACAGACTCCAGCCCCACCAAAACAAAGCAAAATATCCGGCAAGACTGGAGGACAGGTGTCATAATAGAGTGATCCAAGGCCTGGAATGCGAAATAACCAGATTACATATCATCCCCACCTATTTAGCATCTGGCCTGCTCCTTTTTCACCATTAACACTACCATTGTCTTTTGTGCTTGGTACCTTCACCACCAAAAGGAAACATTTCTACATTAAAGACGTTGTAGGCATTTAGAACTATTGTCCACAGAGTTGATAAATGTCAAATTAATTGTCAATTCTATAAATGCATTCAGCTAGTGTCAGCAAATTGACAGGAATTTCCTTAATTAAAATCCTTTAATAAGTTAACTTAGTAAAGCCACATAGCCTTTTGAACAAAGACATTATTAAAGAAGGGAGATGCTTAATCATGTTCTTCAGTTCATCTCTGAATTTTTTCTGGGAAACTCCATAAATAAAGGTGTTTGTGCAACAACTCAAAGTCCTGAGAATGTATCCGGATTGTTCAAGAATAGTAAATGGGTCATTATAATTTTCTTTATAAAATTGAGTATCTGTAAATTGGACGCATATATATGATACTAACGTTACCATCCATAAAAGTATAAAACTACCAGAAATGGCCAGCAGTAAGATGATTGATTTTCTTCTGCTCTGTATCTCAGGATCATTGTTATTCTGACCATTGTTATTTCTTCGCAGTCCACTTCTCACTCTGCTTGCTTGTAAAATGTGCCGAATGGTCAGTGCATTCAGCAATAAGATCAAAACAAATGGAAGAAATGGAGTTAAAATGGTTTCCAACCAAAGAAATGCGACCCATATGGGTAAGCTATAAAAACGTGATGATATCGAACAGGACCATGGTACATTATCAATTATTTCCCGAGGTTCATATACAAAGTAGATTGGGATGCTTTCTAAAATGCTCAAGGAACAAACCACTGTGATTACCACAGCTGCAGTTTTAGCAGTACAATACTTTGTTTGTAGCTTCTGACAACAAATGGCCACAAACCGGTCAAAAGTGAAAACGACAGTCATCCAGACAGAGCAATCAATGGAGATAAAAAGTAGGGCCAAGTTAAGACAGCAAATTGGAGTGTAGTTCAGAAACGAATATGTAAAATAGGCATCTTTAATCTCATACAAAAGGACATCAAATATCAGCACAGATAGATCCGCTGCTGCCATTGCTACCAGGTATCGCGTGATGCATTTGGACAGCTCACAATGGCCACGAGAGAGAATCACAATTGTCACCAGATTAGCTGCAATGAAAGGAAGGATAAAAATTACCAGCTGTTGAAAAAAATCACAAGTCTACAGTTATCTTTTTCTGAATATTAGCATTTTCCTTATACTGTTACTCAAAACTTCCTGAGGAATGAGAATACAATAGTATTGGATGAAATGGTGCACTTGACAGAACAATGACAAGGTTCCATATACAAACTCCAGCTGCAAGAGTAGGTCAAGAACTCAGAATTCTGCAGCCAATAAAGGATAAAGAACAAATAACAACGCAAATTGCAGCACAGGAACAGGCCCTTCAGCCCTCCAAGCCTGTGCTGATCCAGCTCCTCTATTTCAACTTGCTGCCTACTTTCTGAGGGTCTGATTCCCTCTGTTCCCTGCCCATTCATGTATCTGTCCAGATACATCTTAAATGATGCTATTGTGCCGGCCTCTACCACCTCTGCTGACAACGTACTCCAGATAACCACCAACCTCTGCATAAAGAACTTCCCAATGTCTGTATGAACGCAACATGACTGCCAACTCCTATACTCAATGCTGTGACCAATAAAAGAAATTATACCAAATGTCGTCTTCACTGCCCTGTCTACCTGTGGCTCTAACTTCAAGGAACTGTGAACCTACACTCTAAGTCCTACTCTGATTTGCTTGGTCAGAATGCATCATGCTACTTTTATCTAAATTAAATTCCATCTGCCTCTCCTCAGCAACTGGCCAAGCTGATCAAGATCTCACTGTGATCTGAGGAATCTTCTTCACTGTCCACGACACCTCCAAATTTGGTGTCATTTGCAAAATTTCTAACTTATACCTCCTATGGTCACTTCCATATCATTTATACAAATGACAAAAAGTAGTGGACCCAGCACCAATCCTTGTGGCACATCAGTGGTCACAGGTCTCCAGTCTGAAAAGCAAACCTGCATCACCACCCTCTGCCTTCTACCTTTGAGCCACTTCTGTATCAAAATGGCTAGTTCTCCCTGCATTCCCTGAGGTCTAACCTTGCTAACCCGTCTCCCATGAGGAATCTTGTTGAACGTCTTACTGAAACCCATATAGTTTACATCCACTGCTCTGCCATCATCAATTCTCTTTCTTACTTATTTTAAAATCTCAATCAAATTTGGGAGATATGATTTCCCATGCACAAAGCCATGCTGACTATCCCTGATTAGTCCTTTGCTTTCCAAATATATATACATCCTGCCCCTCAGGATTCCCTCCAATAACTTGTCCACCATCGACATCAGGCTCACCAGTCTGCAGTTCCTTGGCTTGTCCTTACCATATTTCTGAAACAGTGGCACGACATTAGCAAACCTCCAGTCTTCTAGCACCTCCCCTGTGACTATCAATGATACAAATATCTCAGCAAGGGGCCCAGCAATAACTTGTCTAGCTTCCCACTTTTGGGGAAAACTGATCCAGTCCTGGGGATTTATCCACTTTTATGCATTTCAAGACATTCAGCACCTCCTCCTCTGTAATATATACATTTTTCAAGATGTCACAATCAATTTCTCCATGTTCTATGTCTTCTATGTCCTTCTCTACAGTAATCTGGAGTACCGAACATGGGTACCCATGGGGATGGCCTCAACCGGGACCTTGAGTTCATGTCACACTACAGGTGAACCCATTGCACTGTATACAAACACAGAAGACACACACGCACAGACATTTGCATACACACAGAAAGATGCACATACGCAGACATACAGACATTCCTACACATACACACACACATTCCTACAGACACGCACATTCTCCTACAGACCCATACACTCACGCAGACCCTCTCTCATATGCTCACACATATACACCCACACTCACGTATGCGCCCTCTTATAGACTTATACCCCTTTACACTCACACTCACACACATGCACACACTCTCACAGACACTCATAACCCCTGCCCCACCTCCATGCACACACACCCACATGCACACAAACACATATAAGTTTGTGGGGTGAATTTGTATTTGCAGAATCACATTTTCTTTTGCTCAAAAACTGCATGAATCCATGTAAGATTCTGTAAATCCATTTTTAGATTAGAATCGGTCTGACCATTGTGGCACAGACAGTCTCACATAGGGCAGCTCACACCATCAATGCATTATCTGGGCCGACATGACACCAATTGTTAAAGTTCACATGAGACTGTAACTTTTAAATGTTCTGCAATTTATATATGAAACAACTGAAACCAATATGTTCATTCTAAAAGGTAAGAGACTTAACAAATGATCCAGGCCTTTTCATTATATAATTTCAGTTACATCACTGTAAACATTTGCTATAATTTCTGTGTCTCATGATCTTATACTTCACAATCACCTGATGAAGGAGCAGCGCTCCAAAAGCTAGTATTTCCAAATAAACCTGTTGGACTATAGCCTGGTGTTGTGTGATTTTTAATTTTCTATCCCCCAGTCCAATGTCGGCATCTCCAAATCATGACTCCCTTACTATAACTGCCACTTATCACACCTTGTAACTCCTGTAAATTCCTTATTGTGTCTAACTGTCCCTCCAAACAATCAATGCAATCCAACAGAATTCACAGCCAAACACACGTAGTGCAGACATAATCAACAGTAACATGGAAATTCTCCCTAAACTCCCACATCTGACAGGAAGAGCATATCACTGCACGAAAGGCCATCTTTGCTCCTTCATAATCTACAGACCCACACAAAGCACCATCTGTTTGCCCTAACAATAGTGCCCTAACTTAATACATATGGTTTACATTTCTTTTTAATTTAATCAAAAGATAGATTCCAATAAAACAAATAATCAAGAAAAAAAACATACTCTATTCACTGCTGCAGACATACAGCATGGTTATTCGTTAAAAACTATGCATTTATCTGTCCTGTACTGTGAGCTCGCTCACATAGGTTCCCCCAAGGACAGTTGTGAGTTTTGCTGTTTATTAATTTTTTGTAGACTCACTCCGATGCTCAGAGATACATGAACTCAAGCAGCAAAGGCAATAACTGTGCGGATTCCTCTTTAGCTAGTCTCACAATTTCATCTGCCACCCATAGTTCCCTAATCTTGCTGTATCCCTCAGTTTCATACAGACATGACTGTCCTGCACTCTAATCAACCTCTCTTTAAAAGCCTCCCGCATATCAAATGTGGATTTAACCTAAAACAGCTGCTCCCATTCCCCATCCTCCAGCTCCTGCCGAATTTTGCTGTAGTTGGCCTTTCCCCAGTTTAGCACTCTTCTTTTAGGCCCATTCTCACCTTTGCCCATGAGTATTCCTAGACACACAGAATTGTGATCACCATTCCCAAAGTAATGCCAAACTGAAACTTGAACCACCTGGCCAGGCACATTCCCCAGCACCAGGTCCAGTATGACCCCTTCCTGAGTTGGACTATTTAAATACTTCTCTACAAAACTCTCCTGGATACTACTTACAAATTCTGCTCCATCTAAACCTCTAACACCAAGTAAATACCAGCCAATGTTGGGAAAATTAAAATCTCCCATCACCACCACCCTGTTGTTCCTATATCTTTCTATAATCTGATGAAGGGCTTATGCCTGAAATGTCGTTTCTCCTGCACCTTGATGCTGCCAAACCTGCTGTGCTTTTCCAGCACCACACTCTCGACTCTAATCTCCATCATCTGGAGTCCTCATTTTCTCCTACATATTTGTACCTCTAACTCATGCTCATTATTGGGAGGCCTCTGATACATTGTTACCGCACCCTTCCTATTTGAGCTCCGCCAATATTGCCTTACTGCTTGAATCCCCCATAGTGCCCTCCTTCAGCACAGCTGTGATATCCTCTCTGACCAATAATGCAACTCCTTCACCCCTTTTACCTCCCTCTCTATCCCACTGAAGCATCTATATCTTGGGGTATTTAGTTGCCAATCATGCCTTTCCCTCAACCAAATCTCTGGAATAGCAATAACATCATACTCCCAGGTACTAATCCAAGCTGTAAGTTCATCTGCCTTATCTACTACATTTCTCGTATTAAAACAGAACACGGTGGCACAGTGGTTAGCACTGCTGCCTCACAGCGCCAGAGACCCGGGTTCAATTCCTGCCTCAGGCAACTGTCTGCGTGGAGTTTGCACATTCTCCCAGTGTCTGTGTGGGTTTCCTCCGGGTGCTCCGGTTTCCCCCCACAGTCCAAAGATGTGCAGGTTAGGTGAATTGGCCATGCTAAATTGCCCGTAGTGTTAGGTCAAGAGGTAAATGAGGGGAATGGGCGGGTTGCGCTTCGGACTTGTTGGGCCGAAGGGCCTGTTTCCACACTAAGTAATCTAATCTAAAGCACCTGCGTCCCTTTCAATTACATCATCGGCTCTGTACCTACTCTTCCCCTTAGTCATGCTGACTTTATTATCTAGGCTTACAGGCTTTAGTTACTACTTCTTTACTGTCCACTGCCCAAATATATCAGTTCACTCACCTTGCAGGGGTGCAATTCAAGCAATCTCACTCAGCTCCTTGCTCTCACCACTCCCGCTGCAATTGGAAGATGGAAGCCACTGATTCCATGAGCTAAGTTATTTAAATGGGAGATTTACCTTCCGGCAGCTCCCTGATCCTCACTCTCACCGCTTGTGTTGCTGCTTCAAAATGCAAAATTTCCTATCTGCATAATGTTGCCCACTATCTTCAAAAGCATACGTTAGAAATATGAAGGAACTGCTGAGCTTGCCTGGATGGGTGCAACTCCAACAACTCTCAAGAAGATCAACACAATCCAGAACAAAGCAGGCTGACACCCTATCTAAAACTTTCAATATTCATTCCATCCAGCATCACCAATGCACAGAGGCATTTGTGAGTACCTTTAACAATGTGCATTGGACTAATGTATGAAGGATGTATTGACAACACCTTTCACACCAGCAATCTTTACAACTGAGAGCAAAAATGGCATCTGATGCATGGGAGCACCTTGGTATGAAAGTTCTCCTCTGGATCGCACACTGGCATAGAAATATATTGCTGTTCCTTCATTGTTGATAGGTCAATGTTCCGGAGTTTCCCACCTAGAAGTACTGTTGCCGCCCCTACACTCCAAGTGCAGCAGTAGTTTACGAATGCAACTCACTGCCCATGTCCTCCAAGGCAATTTGCGATAAACAATAATTTCAGGTCTAGACAGTGATGTCCCTATCCTCTGGATGAATAAAAACAAATCCAAAACCAAAATTCAACTCATTTGACATCCTTCCATGGCCTTGATTAGACATACACGGTTGCAAATTCGCAGCACAAAGACACCAATTGTTTGCTCAAAATCACGCTAACACAACATCCTATATGGCCACCTGCCTTCTGGGAACCCAGAAGATAAGCAAAGCACAGACTTATACTTCATCCATAGCTTGTAGGTGTGAGATGGACTTAAACACAAGATGGGATAATTTGATACAAATAATATAGTTTTTGTATTCTCCATGTCAAATGAATAATTAAATTGTTTTCCATATGGATAAATAATCAAATAATCAACACGACATCAAGGCCACAAAATGTTCAACTTCAAATCTTTAATAATGGATTTGAAAAACTTCAAAGTTATTTTAAATTACATGGAGACTGAGTCTGAATTGTATTACGTGGATTACCTGGCATTGTTCTGGTCACAAGTCACATCAACAACAAATAAGGCAGAGTTGATGCAAAAGTATTCTGCTGTCATGCCTTCAGAAATATATGGTTATACCTATGGAGGAAAAATGTAAGAAGGTCTCTTTTCTCCAGGGTAATAACCTAGTAGGTGCTATTGTATTTTAAATATGATTGGTAGAAAGTTCTGTTGCAAATCTTAATTTGATTGAGAGTCAGGAGCCAGAAATATAAAGTAAATCCTCAAATATCCAATTCCACAAGGAGGAAAAGATATAAAGTAGAATATCATCAGCATGTTGAACTTGCTGGCATAATTATAACACAATTTGAATGTAATGGTTATATGTAGGGGAACTTAAATGAGCAAATGAAGAAGATAGAATTAGAACAATCAGATGAAGGATTTAAGTTCAGAACCATGAAAATAGATTGGTATTGAATGTCATATATTTGCTGGGCACAGTGAGCATTATAAGGACAATGTAAATACTTGGAAAATGTCTGAAAATACTCAGTAGCAGACACAGTATATATGAAGTATAATTAATGTTTCAGAAGATAATCTATTATAGGTTTTTGATGGTCAAAGTACAGGACAATGACCAAGCAAAAGTAAAAATATTAAATCATAAGAGGTCTGATCTCACAGGATGAAAATTGAATTGTCTAGATAAACATTGATCAAAGAATGATCCAGAAAATCTATTAAAATAATCCACTGCCGGTACAGAGATGTTGAAACAGTCAAAGCACATCATGCAAGTATGAAGGACAGGACAGCAAAAAAAAGCACAGAACTCTGTGGTTAACAACAGTTAACTGAAATAAAATGTAAGATGGCACACAGCATGGAAACAGGCCCTTCAGCTCAACAAGTCTGCACTGAAATTCTGAAGAGTATCCCAGCCAAACCCATTAACCTACTATTACTCTACATTTACCCCTAACTATCACATTCCTGAATACAATGGGCAATTTAACATGGCAAATTCATCTAACCTGTACATCTTTAGATTGTGGGAGCAAACCCATGCAGACACAGGGAGGATGTGCAAACTCCACACAGCCAGTCGCCCGAGGCTGGAATCAAACCCCGGTCCAGGTGGCTGTGAGGCAGCAGTGCTAACCGTTAAACCACCATGTGTGGCATATGACAGATGTTGGGTTAATATAGAACATAGAACATAGAAAGATACAGCGCTGTACAGGCCCTTCGGCCCTCGATGTTGCGCCGACAATATTACAATATTACAATATTACAAATAAGAAGCAGATTTATTCAAAGAGAAGGGGTAGACAGAAACATGATAAGTGGATGAAGATCTATAAGGGGGAGATTGATAACTGATGTCAAAGGGAGCCGAATAGTTTTCTGCAGACACAGGGGTAAAGAGACATGAAACGGCAGATATATTGAAAGGCCAAAAATGGCTTTACACATGAAGGCACAGAATGTGGCTGAGTGACTAAATGAAACATTTGTGTCTGACTTCACTAAGAAAGAAGTTGTTTCTACCAAGGTGAAGGAAAAAGAAGGAAACAATCGTAATAGCAAAAGGAATGACAAAAATGAGATATTACAAAGGGGGCTGTACTTGAAGTAGATATGTCACCAGAATCGGAATGGAATGTGTTCAAAAATACTGAGAAATCTCGGAGATAAATTTCATGAGGAACACATGGGTATTAGCAAATTGAAATTCAACACAAAAGTATTGCATTTTTTTTAGAAGCATCCATATTACATTAAGTAGAGCAATAGAAATATTTAAAACTAACACTATGGGCAATTCAACATGGCCAATTCAGGAGCACCAATGCATAGGAATATGTTGGTTAAGGTGGACATTGGAAGTTAAGAAATCTATTTTTGAAGCATATGGAATCCTGGGATTTAAGAACACACATGGACTGCAACAGCCTTGAAGGTATCAAGTAAATTATAAACTGTCTTGGTGTTTAGTAAAATCTTTCATGAGGAAGCAAGTGGATGTTTTCAATGATGTAAAAAGATCTAGCAGGACTGGGTCCACATACGAGGGACATTAGGTACAAATATTTGTAAAGCCTTTCTTATTCTTTTTGATTTCAACTTAGGGAAATCTGGCAAGAAATGTAATAAATGTGTCCAAAATCATGAGAGATCTACAGTGGAATAAATGACAATATGCACTTTGAGAGAAGGGTCCAGTGCCAAAAGACGTCAATTAAAGGACACTGACAGACAACCAAGTCTCTACAAAAATGCCAAATATAAGTGCTTCAATCCAAATTGAGAGCAAGTTATATAACTACCCATTTCTGACCAAAATGTAAGATGTCGATAGCATTCTTATTAATATTTTATTGATAGTGATATAACCTGCAGTGTTGAGCAACATAAGCAGCACTTAGAGTAGCAATAATGCTTATTAAAAGTGGTTGCCGATAAATATTAACTAAATACGATTACTTACCAGGGATTCCAATTGTTGCAAGAATTGGGTAGTAAATCCTTTCTATCTGTATGATTACTGGCAGTTCCATACTCAGAGAGAAACGACTCTGCATGCTATCCTTCCGTTTTCAAAACTGATCTCGTTTATACAGTAGAGGAACTTCAAGAAACCATAAGAGTATTGCACAACTGACATTAATTACAGTCCTCTGAACAAACAGATTAACCCAAGCCTTCTCTACACCTGCCGACTAGGAAGTAGAACCAACCAGCTCAACATTTTACTTTCATAAAGAAGAATCCTGGATATTGCTGTGATCATACTTCAACATAAGTCATGTTGATACCTATTTTAAGGCAATAATGATACTGCTGATCGATTCGGAAGACATTGCTAAGGAGCATCACAGACGATAATTGATGCAATTAATGTAATCAATTGCTAGTGTCATAGTGTGATGGGCAATTTTTTATATGGTATATATCTACCTTACTTATATTTTGTAAAGCACGGTTTTCAGGACTTGCATAGACACCCAGCCAATTCTCAGGCAACCTCCAAAAAGACACATTAAACTGTAGACTGCAACATGGATAAACGGAGATGTTGGGTTTCAACATCAGAAGACGTAATGAGGTGATAAGAGCATGGACAGAGGATAGTCAATATGGTGAAGAGTCTGAAGAGATGCCAGTTAGGTCTAATAGAGTTGATGACAATGATTCAATATGGAACAGGAGAGGACAGTGTGAAAGAAATTTGCTATCAGCTGTTATCTATTACAGGACCCTTTTCAATGCCTTGGATCAAGGGTAAGCATCCCTGAAGCTGACCTGTCTTAGAAAGGTAACTTCAAGGCTGAAGGCAATGGGATCTAGAGAGGATAACTTATTTTTTAATGAAGACTAACAACATTTTGGATAACATTAATGCAATAGGAGTATTTTCATTAATATTCACAGAACTTAAACATACTTGATATCATTTTTTCACCCCCACTTGGAATTGAGATGACATTATCTCAGGGCACCAACACAGATGTGGCAATTCGTCTCAGAGTCCCTAGATTATGTTAGAAGTGAAATGCAAATAACAGCTAAAATCAGAGCAGACCATTTAGGAGATCAAACCTGTCATGCACCATCAAAGTTCACTGAGGAACTATCCCTTTGCCACTTATTCCTGCTTTTACCCCATACTTTAAATTGCTGTTAAATAGAAAACACTTTAATTCACAGATCTAACATTTAAAATTGTCTGAACATCACGTCATTTGCAGAAGAATTTTGCAAATTTCTAACACTGTTCTGTGTAGATGTGTTCACTAATTTCACTCTTAAAAAGTCTGCCTTTTACTCTTACTTACGTGGTCATTGGTCCTCAACTCCCCTACCAGCGAAAATGCTTCCTGCCTAGCCACCTATGCTTTTTATTGTGAAAATGTTTATCAAAATATCTGTTAACTCATAAATTCAAGTACATACAAGCTCAAACATGTATATTCTCTCCTTACTATTCAACACATGGAATTGAGGTATCATTCTTGTTTTCCTTTCTTGCATCCCATTCTTGGCAAGTTGTCTTTCCTAATGTGTAGTCCCCAAAATTGCTCACAGTACTCAACTATGACGTTGACTCTGACCTCTAGTTGTCCGAACCTAACGGTAAAGTCACAAAAGAAAAACAGTGAAGCATTTACTCAGTGTGTCCTTTCCATTTTGATTGATCTGTAACTTCACTCCAGATTTTCATCACATAAAACACGAAATACCTGGCTTTCTATTCATAATTAAATTTAGATCATCATTTATGGATGGATTTTCCATGCGAACATTGTTTCCTAATATTGCTCCTGAATAGCTCGATTCTTCACAGCCCATATTTCCTCTTCAGTGGCTCTGCACCAATCCCAGAAGTTATTTTCCCTCTATCAAACACATTAGTAGTTCAAAACAAAAATTGCTGGAGATCACAGTGGGTCAGGTAGCTTCCATGGGCAGACAGAAAGATAACGTTTACATCAGGATAACTCTTCATTAGAGCTGAAGTGAAGTGCAGAGGGACAGCATTTATGCTATAGTTCTGGTGTGGGCACTGGGTGTAGGGTGCTGGTAGAAAAAAGATACTAGTAGTTATGTTATGTGATCACTTAATGTACACTATTAACATTTTTTTCCAACAGCACCCTACACATACTACCCCTACCACCATCACCACCAGCTACCCCAAACTCCCTCCTCCCCCACCCCCACCCCCCGATCCCCCGAACTATAGTATTAATTCTGCCCCTCCTGTTGTGGGCAAGGCCAGACCCGCTCAAAACATTTCAAGGAGAAAGCCCAGACCCTAACCTTTCCAGTTGTTGTCAGCAGATGTCATGTGAATATTCCGGGTGGGATGCAGCTGTTCAAATTCCTCAATTTTAAACAAAACAGAATTTATTTACAAGATTACCAAATGAAATAAAAACAAAGGGGAACAGAATATAGAATAACTTAATCTAATCTGAAAACTGAATTGATTATCTCAATTTAATAACGACGTTCCAAATTCCCGTAACAATTTCCATAAACACCCCTTGGCAAAAAGGGCAAAATCAAAGACAGGGTTTTCCAAGAGAGAGAGAGAAATGGCAGAGGGATTCAGCATGGAACACCTTCTTCCATGTAACTGTTTCTTTGGGTTCCCAGCTAACAACTGACTCCATAGCTCTGAACAGACAGACTTCTAAAACCAAACTACATAAAAACAGGTGGGAACACTCTCCTCTCATTGTGTAAGGGTTTTCTCTTAAAATTGAAAGCCTTTGCCCGAGGCATTATCTATTAGCTATATTCAAATTGGCCTGATAATCCATCCAAACCAGCCACATCATATTCTATGCATTTATGACCCCTCGGAGAGAAAAAAAAGGACAACTTAATCTTGTTAAAAGAGCAGCATTGTCACACTGCACACTTCAATTCAACTCAGATGAAATGTCATCTTCATTCAGAATGTTAGTTTGCTCTCTCTGCATGGATGTTGCCTCACTCACTGTGATCTCCAGCATTTGTTGTTTTCAGTACAGATTCCAGCATCTGCAACAATTTGCTCCGACATCAACAACTGAATGTTTTGTTCAAATCTAATTTCAAGTTCGAAATTCCAGGGTATGAAAACCTAACTTACTAATTATAATATAACCATCTATGTTGAGGTACCATTTTAACACAACTGCACTGTATTTTCTCAAAGATGCATCCATCCGTCCTATGATGTGATGTCAACTCTGCTCACAATAATCCAAGTGAGGTGTCACTGAGGCTTTAATAATTTAATCATGCCTTCTATCATTTTTTTCTTTCTCTATAGTTAAATCTGAGCCTCGCATTTGCCTTTAGTTTATATTCTGCCTAAGCTCCTATCATTTATACACAAAATAGAATTTACAGAATCCCTGGCCATTTTGCCCAACAACACCACACTGACCCTCTGAAAGTCAGCCACCCATTCCCATTCCCCTATCCTATTCATTTACATTTGTCCCTGACTAATGCACCTAAGCCACATATCCCTGAACACAATGAGCAATTTAGTATGGCCAGTTCGCCTAACCTGCATATCTTCGGACTGTGGGAGAAAACGGGAGCTCTCAAAGGAAACCCATGCAGATACCTGGAGAATGTGCAAACTTCACACAGACATCGCCTGAGGCTGGCAGTGAACCCAGGTCCCTGGTGTTGGGAAGCAGCAGTGCCAACCATTTAATCATCCATATGCCTGGTCAACCAGCTTATTTGGATCACTACAGTTTTTAAAGACTTCAACCAGTTAGAAATTATCCTCTTCACCTTTTATTAATCCAGTTGGGTAACCTGATATTTACTGAAAACCATTTCCTACAGTTATTGACATTCACCGAATCCATCGACAACTCTTTATCATGACATGCGTCTATGTACATAAATTACAGAAACTGTTGTCTTTCTGTTGTGAAAAAATTTGACATCCTATTCTATTATTCGAGGCTAAATAGAATTGAGAATCTTTGAGACAAAAGAGCATATCCTTGTGGGACACAATTGTCAAATTAGTGTATATACCCAGCATTCTTTTCACTTTTCCCTCCACTCAATTAATTTCATAACCATTATTTTCATGAGAATCAACTTCATCTAAGAAAAAAACAGAAATTGCTGGAAAATCTCAGCAGGTCTGGCAGCTGTGGAGAGAAATCGGAGTTAACATTTTGGGTCCAGTGACCACACCAGGCCTGCGGAGTTTTTTGAGCAATTTCTGTTTTGTTTAGATAACGTTGATTCTCATGAAAATAGTGGTTATGAAAATAATTGTGTGTCAGGCAACAGGGGAAAGAATGCTGGGTACATACTACTGCTATGCCGAATGCAGTTGAGTTATTATTCATTCTAGTGTTGCATCACCCTAAAGATATGCTTTATAATTGAAGTCTACATTTATTGATAGGGCATTTAAACTTTTAACTTGATATGAGACAATCCATGTGGACTCCTGAAGAGTAGACCTGAGAATCCAAAAATGATTGAGTGCTTTGAAGAGAAGGCAAGTGTGACGTAAGAGAAAACGTCTCTTTGTATATTGATTCCTCGGGGGCATTTAATGAAGTCCATCATAATAGGCTGTTAGATAAAGTTGATCAAAAGACCAAATGAACTGCGGATGCTGGCGTTGAGAACAAAACAGAAATTGTTGGAAAGACTCAGCAGGCCTGGTGTGGTCACTGGACCCAAAATGTTAATTCAGATTTCTCTCCACAAATGCCAGACCTACTGAGATTTTCCAGCAATTTCTGTATTGGTCTGGTCTCCAGCATCCGCATTCATTCGATTTTTTGATCAACTTTACCCAAGAGCCTATTATGATGGACTTTATTAAATGCCCTCGAGTAATCAATACACAAAGAGACTTCCTCCTTTACATTACACTTGCCTTCTCTTCAAAGCACTCAATCATTTTCAGATTCTCAGGTCTACGCTTTAGGAAACCACATGGGTTGGCTCTGATCATGTTAAAAGTTTAAATGCATCAGATACCCTATCAACAAATGTTGACTTCAATTATAATGCATATCTTTAGGGTGATGCAACACCGGAATTCATAATAACTCAACTGCATTCGGCATATCAGCAGTATGTCCCACATGCTGTGACTCAAGTAAGTGCAACTTATTGTTTGAGACATGGTGTGGAGTTGGTGGTGTTGGATTGTGGTGCAAAATGTCAGAAGTCATATGACAGTACGTTGTCGTCCAACAGGTTATTTGATATCATTAGCTTTCAAAGCACTGCTCCTTGGTCAGGAAACTTGTGATTGCAAATAAACCCATTGGACTATGAGCTGGTGTGGTGTGACTTCTGACTTTGTTTTAGACAAACAGTTGAGCATATGTCCAAATATCAATGAATTTCTGCACAGGACTAAAAACACGAAGTGCTGGAAATACTTAGCAGATCTGTGAGCATCTATGGAGGGAGAAAGAAAGTTAAATGTTTCAAGCCAAATAACTCTTCTTGCCTATTGTAGGCATTGCCAACTGTGGCAAAATTTTGAACAAGGAGTTGTGTCATTTTGCATTTAGTAATAACCACTGAGCCACGTTTACTTCACAGTAATTCCTTGAAATCTAAACACTCTGGCATTTTTGCCTGTAAATTACTCCATACACTTCAATGGGTTATGGTCAGTGTATATGATTATCTCAGTCACATTAGTGGTAACGTAAACATTGAAGTATTGTAATACCAAGCTCAACGTCTCCTTCTCAGCGTCAAATGTTTCTGCTGATGAACGTTCAATCTTCTGGAGAAATAGCCAATAGGTGTTTCTATCTTCTCATCGTCTTCTTGCAAGTGCACAGCACATCACTTGCATCAATAGCCACCTTCAATAGCTTTGCATAATTAGGTGTGGCAAATAATGTGCCAGTGGTTAATATAGTTTTCAGGCTGCCAAATGCCTTCTGACAGTCCACTGTCCACTGAAACCTTTTGCATTTCTTTGGCAATTCAGAGACTGGAGTAGCCACACCGCTAAAATTCAGTACAAATTTTCAATAAAATCCACAAAAATCGCAGTACTGTTCTTTTCGTCAATGGTATGGGAAACTCCCCAGTTAATTTTGTTTTTGTAATCCGTGGCCCAGGAAGGTGACTTGAGCTTTGTAAAATTGACGTTTAGCCAGGTTTATCACCCAAGCCTGTCTTCTGAAGTTGTTTAAACAAGTCTAATAAATGTGGCAAATGTTCCTTCCATTTGTGACTAAAAGTCAGCAGATCATCAATGCATATGGTACAATTTTGTAATGTGGCAACGGCCTTATTGGTTAGTCTCTGAAATGTGGCTGGTGCATTTTTCATACCTCATGGCATGACTTCAAACTGTACAGTCCATTTGGCATTACAAAAGCCAAAATTGCCTTCACTCTTTCAGATAGAGATATCTGCCAGTATTCTCTGAGCAAGTCCAACTTAGAATAATACGCTGCTTGTCCTACCTTTTCAACCAGTCTTCCAGACACCGAATCGGATATACATCAGTCTTTGTAACTGCATCGACTATGTGGAGGTCCGCACATAACCATTGGGTACCATCTGGCTTTGGCACCATTACTATGGGTGAGTTCCAGTCATTGTAACTCAGTTCAATTACATCATCTTGGTGCATGCATTCAATCTCCTTTTGAACCTGTGCCATCTTTGTAGGGTTATACCTATAAGGATGTTGTTTAATCAGAACAACATATCCTATATCTACATTATGCATGATTAGGTTCATCCCTCACAGCTTATTCCCACATAAGTCCCCATGTAATTGTAACAACTCTTCCAGGTCGTTTCAATTTTCCTCTGGAAAGTAACTCAACAATTTAACCCAATTTTTGACAACTTCCTCATTGTCCAATTTATTTGGAGGAACTCGGTTATTCCCTCTGTGTTGTGACCAATAATACAGTCTCCTTTGACTTTCCTTCCTTGTCAAAATACCTATTCAACATATTCACATGACCTACCGTGTGAGATTTCTTTATCAAATAGGTCAACTGATTTAATTTCCCTTTGACTTGATAAGGTCCACTAAACCTGGCTTTCAAAGGTTCACCTGTCATTGGAGATACCATGAACACCTTATCCCAATCATCTGGATAGTCTTGACTATAAGCCCTCAACATGGTCTTTAATGTCTGATGCCATCTTTCTAGCGCTCCCAATGACTCTGGATGGTACACAGTAGATTTAAATTGTTTTATTCCTAAACGATCCATAGCTTCCTTGAATAATTGTGATGTAAAATTCGACCCTTGATCTGATTGTATCTCTGTGGGTAGTCCATATGTCGTGAAAATTTTGATTAACTCTTCTACAATCCTTTTAGGTATGATATTGTGTAATGGAATGGCCTCTGGAACTCTAGTGGACACATCCATTATTGTTAGTAAACACTAAATCCCACTTTTTGTTTCAAGAAGGTGTCCTGTGCAATCAATTAGGACTCTTGTAAAAGGCTCCTCAAATGCAGGAATAGGAATGGATTTTATTACTACCTGTGGTTTTCCAATTAGCTGACATGTATGACACATCTGGCAAAATTCAACTACATCCTTGTGCAGTCCAGGTGAATAAAAAATGTTTTTGCCTTTAAGCTTGAGTTTTTCTCACTCTTATATGATCCCCTAGGGGTAGTTCTTCTACTACACACAACACCTCCTTTCTGTAACCCACTGGCAACATAACATTGATGAACTTCAGCCCATTTCTCATCTGTCTGATTATGTGATGGTTTCCATTTCCTCATTAAGACATCATTTTTTAAGATAATAGCATTCAGGGATACATTTGGATTCTATTTTCTGTCTGTGCCTTTTGATACAATTGTTTTAAATTTTTGTCCTTTTGCTGTAACTCAGTTGATTTATCTGAACTATAGATGTCTGCTGTCTCATCTATCTATTCCTTGTTTGTGTCAACCATCTGATCAAACAGGGTGTCTGCTAATTCTACTTCAACTTTCTTAACTGTACTCTTTGATCTTTCCTGTTTCAACTGATGACTTTCTGATCTTGCTACCACACAGTTCAGAAAAATACCAGGATATGTATCCTGCAATGGTTCAGTTGCCTCAGTTTTCCACCGCCTTTTCAATCACAGTAGGCAGCACTCCAACCTGTGAACTAGCTATATCATTAGCAAGGACAAATTGCTTTTCTGGAACCAAATGTTTGTCCAATACTCCTACCATGACTTTTCCACTCTTCACTGGACACTTGGACTGTTCTTTATATAACTGAATGCTCCTCGTCTCACCGTGAGTTCCCAGTACAAGCCCAACAAGTCCACACCAACCCGCCAAAGCGCACCCACCCAGACCCATTCCCCTACATTGACCCCTGCACCTAACACTACAGGCAATTTAGCATGACCAATTCACCTAACCTGCACATTTTTTGGACTGTGAGAGGAAACCGGAGCACCCGGAGGAAACCCATGCAGACACGGGGAGAATGTGCAAACTCCATACAGAGAGTTGCCTGAGGCGGGAATTGAACCCGGGTCTCTGGTGCTGTGAGGCAACTGTGCTAACCACTGTGCCACCGTGCCACTCACAAATCATAGTCATCAGCCATTTCAGCTGCTGATCTTGCCATTTTAACTCTTTGCGCCTGAGTTCTCATTACTTTAGGAAGCGAATGTTTGAACTTCTCCAAAATAATAGTCTCTCTAAAGGTGTCATAGATTTGTTCTCTTTTGGATGCTCTTAACCAAGTAGCAAAATAACTTTGTTTGATCCTTTCAAACTCAAAGTGGGTTTGTCCAGGGTCCCTTCCTGAAACATCGTCTGTCACCTTCTGGTACAAGCTCATAGGCACTTAAGATGGTTTTTTTCACCTCATACACTCCAGGTTACCTTCTCTGACCGTGATGTGAATACCTCACTAGCTCTACCTACAAGTTCTGTTTGCATCTACAAAACCCACATGATCACTGGCCACTGCATTTGTTTAGCCACCTTTTCAAATGCGATGGAAAAGGCTTCTACAATCTTCTCATCAAATTCGTTTTCATAAATGCTTGTATATATTTAAACAGTTTCTCACCCTCACTCTATCTCTTACTAAGCTTACCTCCAGTCTTCATCTCCATCCTTTTAAGCAGACTTTCCTGTCTAAGTGTTAATCTCTGAAGTTTAAGCTCTCTTTCTCCTTTTCTCTCTCTTCTGCTTCAAATCATAAATCAAACTTCCTCATTTGTGTTGCCCTTTCCTCGTCTTTTGCCTCTAGCTGCTCCATTTTCAATTGAATGTTAGCCATCTCTAAAGATTTTGATGGTGTTCCAGGCAAATTTCAACACTGAGCTATTGCTGTATTTATCGCTCCCTTCCTCACGGAAAGAGGCAACTCCAGCTCCAGCTTGTCTGCTAATTCCAGCAGCTTGGCCTTAACCACCTTTTGCAAAACCCCCAAGTTCACTTATTTCACCCCCAGAAAACACAAGGTCCTACAGGAGATAGAGATGGCAGAGAGATACAGCATGGAACACTTTCATCCATGTAGCTGTTTCTTGGATCAGCTGCCTCAAACTAAACTGAGGCTTTCAGTCAACAGCCAGATGGCTAAAACCAAACCAAACCAGAGAAGAGCTGGGAGAACTGATCTTTCCCGCATCATTGTACAAGTATTTTTTTTTAATAAAACATAATAGCCTTTCACCAGAGGCAATATCTGTTAGCTACAACTTGCCCCTAAAACCTATCCAAGCAAGACATTTCAGAATCATGCTTTCACAATCTCGCTGAATAAAAGAAGTGTCAAGGACAGTATCATCTTGTTAAAGAAGCAGCATCATCACAGTAATTTTGATAGGCTCACCTCACCCATCTATGTTTAATTCTTTCTCACTCAATGAACTCTGGCCTGGTTCCTTCTTTATATTTCTGACTTGCTGTCATATGCTTCTGGCACCAATTCACAAACACTCAGAATAGCCTGGTCAACATCTGCAAAATCTCCGACCCCTCATCTGATGGTGCTGCATACACCTCACAAGGTCTGCTCACCAGCTTAGTGTGAACTAGCGTTGTCCACAAGTGCTCTGGCCACTCCATCTGCCTAGTAAATTTTTCAAATGAAATGCAAAAGGCTTTGACATCTTTCTCATCAAAATGTGGCAGCATTTTAACATATTTGTACACATCCCTACCTTTTCCCTTCATCTCCATCCTGTTAACTTGACTTTCCTAATTTTCTACATCTGAAGTTCAAACTGTCTCTCTCTTTCTCTTCCTTCTCTCTTTCTTTCTCTCCCCTCTCTCTTTCTCTTTGATCCGCTAAGAACCTTCTCTTCCTTTCTTTCTCCTCTAAGTCAAGCTACTTCATCTGCATTACTTTGGCCATGGTTGAAGAGTGCAATAGCAATCCAGAATGCAGTAGAACATTCTTCAAAGAACATTTAGAACTTAAATAAAGAATTATCAGAGGAAGGGGAAGTGGTAACATTAAAATGATGTGAAATCTTGAGAATAATGTAATTGTCCTATCAGCATTAATACCATTGTTGCATGAATAGAGTTCAAATTTCATCAATTAATTAATTCATTTATTCGCCCATTTACTCCGTTCATTCTTGCATTCATTAATGCAGTCAGAACTCTTTTATTTGAGGGTTGGGGTGTGTATGTTTGTGGTTGGGGGAGTGGGGGGCAGGGGGAAAAGAGAGTTCCCAATCTATTTCAGTGCGAACTGCATTCATTCACCAAAGGGACTTACCTTGGCAGTCATAATGTGTTTGTGCAACTTTCAAAAAACAATCTAATGATTGTCCCAGTGGAGGGCCCATAGCATATAAATTGAAGGCTGTGAAAAATCTATTACCTTAAAATTCAAGTCAGGGAGAATGCTTGCAACACAACAGGACAGGTCACTTCGAACAGAAAATGCACCTTCCAATTGACAGTATTGTGAAAATATATTATGTGATCCTGGCTGTTGTTGGTGTTCCTGGTAAGCAAACATAAGGATTTGTATTGCATACATTTGTGAGTATGCTGCTGTCTGATTTTGCTCATTCATTGGTAATGTTACATCTGATGATGATTGGAAAATTGCACAGTGATTTAGTTTTACTTAATAGAATGTATGCAAGTCGCTTGCTCAGTTAACGTTGTTTGTGTTGATCTCACATGCCAAAGATGAATGAACAAATTTACTGCAATTCCTCAGAACCAGACCCAATGCAAAGTGCGAATGGCTTATATTATGGGCATTATCTGCTTCTGAATGAAAATAAATTTATCAGCATTTATCTTATCCCCTTCTTTCTCATGTATGCAGTGTCTTCTTAAATACATTTATGCTAGCCATCTCAGATACTCAAATTTGCTGCAAAATCCACAATTTAGCCTTTGTATAATTGAGTTTACCTTGTTGAATTGACTATAGGCTATCTTATACCCAAAAGTGGAAATACATTCTCCATATTCATCCTGATCGTTCTTAGAAACTTCAGGGTTTCATACCTCAACATTCT
This sequence comes from Hemiscyllium ocellatum, assembly GCF_020745735.1. Lineage (NCBI taxonomy): Eukaryota > Metazoa > Chordata > Chondrichthyes > Orectolobiformes > Hemiscylliidae > Hemiscyllium > Hemiscyllium ocellatum. The sequence goes on along the minus strand of NC_083435.1, from coordinate 31,374,142 downwards.
GCTGCTGATAGTTACCATTTTGCAACTCTGATAAATCTCATGTGAAGAAAAAGATGCATTTCTCCAGGGCCTCTGTAACCTGCTTATACTTGCACTCTTTGCACAGATATCTTCATGCTCATATACTCATTCAAAGAATTCAGTGGGGTAATATGCACTGGACATTCCCTTTTGGAATATGTTCTCACTACATCTCATATGTTACACGTTACATCTTTGAGCAACCATCTGTTCTATGTTTGACACACAATTATGCTCATTGGTCTAAACTCAGGTGATGGACAGTGACTTGCACAGAGCCATTGGAAGTGGGAGTGTTGTGGGTTAGTACTGGAGGTTAGGATGATCCACAAATGTTGACTGGGTCAACTAATTTGCATTGCTGGGAATGCAATTCAGAACTATTGCAAACTTTGCTCATCTTAATCGGATTTTCCATGAGTCCCTCATTTCAATTACTCTGCTATAGGCATATATACCTCCCCTGCATCTACATGCTATTATTTCTTTCATCATTACAAATCTGTGACCGGACACAGATTCATATTCTCCGCTCCTATTGCATTTTCTTACAACACTACTGTTGCTACAATTCCATTTATCGCTAATTGTGTCCAGTTCTGTTAAAAGATTGTCAAGTTCAAATGCTAACATTGTTTCTGTTTCTGTATTCTTTTCAGCATTCTATGTTTTTTTGTATTATTTTATCTTAGAGGAGGGGGCTCAATTTTTTTTTCAAAACACTTAGAAGTGGATAATAATGAAAGTTGTTTCACATAGACTGTGATAAGTGCTATGGACAAGAAACCAAAAGAAAATAAAAGCAGAAAGTGTGGCTCAGTGGCTAGAGACCAAGCCTTAGGTGACTATCAGTGTGGAGTTTGCAAGTCTGCACATATTTCCACTGATGACTTTCATTTTGCCCCACAGTCCAACTATAATGTAGGTTAGATGGATTGGCCATGCTAAATTGCCCATAGGGTCCAGGGATGTAGGTTAGGTGGATAAATCACAGTAATTAAGGGGTTATGCAGATTGGGAAGAGTGATTCTGGGTGGGATGCTCTTGAGAGAATAGGTGCAGACTCGATGGGCCAAACAGGGTCTTCAGGTTCTGCTGCAAATATCCATCAGGTCCAGCAGCATCTGTGGAAGGAGAAAAGGAATTCACATCCTGAGTGGATTATGAATCACATTCATAACTGAAGGAAGGGGTGAATAGTATTGAAATTGGGAAGTGGGAGCAGGATAACAAAAAGGGAAAAATTTGAGATATTGGGTGAAGGTACAGAGATTAATTGACAAAGATATTATGAGGGCAGATTAAAAGGCATTGTCGAAATAGACTTTAGTAAGGCCTTCGACAAGGTACCGCATGATAGACTGGTTAGGAAAGTAAATCATAGAGAATCCAAGTAAAACTAGCCAATTGGGTAAAAAAAAAATTGGCTTGACAGTAGGGAACACAGGTAAAAATAATGACTGCAGATGCTGGAAACCAGATCCTAGATTAGAGTGGTGCCGGAAAAGCACAGCAGTTCAGGCTGCATCTGAGGAGCAGCAAAAGCCCTTCATCGGAATACAGGCAGAGTGCCTGAGGGTGGAGAGATAAATGAGAGTAGGGTGGAAATGGGAAGAAAGTAGTATAAAGTACAATAGATGAGTGGGGGAGGGGATGAAAGTGATAGGTCGGGGGGCGAGGGTGAAGTGGATAGGTGGAAAAGAAGATAGGCAGGTAGGACAAGTCATGGGGACAGTGCTGAGCTGGAAGTTTGGAACTGGGGTGAGGTGGGCGAAGAGGAAATGAGGAAACTGTTGAACTGTTGAAGTCCACATTGATGCCCTGGGGTTGAAGTGTTCCAAGGCGGAAGATGAGACGTTCTTCCGCCAAGCGTCTGGTGGTGAGGGAACGGCGGTGAAGGAGGCCCAGGACCTCCATGTCCTCGGCAGAGTGGGAGGGGGAGCTGAAATGTTGGGCCACAGGGCAGTGTGGTTGATTGGTGCAGGTGTCCCAGAGATGTTCCCTAAAACGCTCTGCTAGGAGGCGCCCAGTCTCCCCAATGTAGAGGAGACCGCATTGGGAGCAAGGGATACAATAAATGATATTGGTGGATGTGCAGGTAAAACATTGATGAATGTGGAAGGCTCCTTTAGGGCCTTGGATGGAGGTGAGGGAGGTGGTGTTGGTGCAGGTTTTGCAATTCCTGCAGTGGCAGGGGAAGGTGCCAGGATGGGAGGGTGGGTTGTAGGGGGGCATGAACCTGACCAGGTAGTCACGGAGGGAATGGTCTTTGCAAAAGGGGAAAAGGGAACATAGGGTGGTTGTACAAGATTGTTTTATGAACTGGACACCTGTAACAAGTGTTATTCACCCACACCCTGGGCAATCATAAATCATCACAACGCCACTTCTGTCCTTGATTATTTTCCCTGTCCTTGATGTGAAAAAGTGGGTCTTTGCCCCAGAGTCCAAAACTAGAGGGCATAAATTTAAGGTGGGAGGGAAAAGATGTAAATAGAACCTAAGGGCAACTTTTTTCATGTAGATGGTGGAATGAGCAGCCAGAGGAAGTGGTAGAGAGTACGATTACAACAGGTTAAAAGGCTTCTAGATGGGTACATGAACAGGAAGTGTTTAGAAGGATATGGGCCAAATGCTAGCAAATGGGACTGGATTAATCTAGATAGACAAGTTGGATCGTAGGGGGTTTCTATGCTATAAATCTCTCTGTGTCTAAGATTTCTATGCAGGCAAGTGCAGACTGCAGCATTGGGTAGGTGAATATGAGAAGTCTGATGATCAGTTGTGGATACAGGTGTTCTAATCCCAGAGAGAAAACAGCTTCAGAGCAGGAGGAGCTTGACTGATAGGGAGTGAATGTGGGAGGAACATAGAACATAGAACAATACAGCACAGAACAGGCCATTTGGCCCATGATGTTGTGCCGAACATTTGTCCTAGCTTAAGCACCTATCCATGTACCTATCCAATTGCCGCTTAAAAGGTCACCAATGATTCTGACTCTGCCACTCCCACAGGCAGCGCATTCCATGCCCCCACCACTCTCTGGGTAAAGAACCTACCCCTGACATCCCCCCTATACCTTCCACCCTTCCTCTTAAATTTATGTCCCCTGGTAACACTCTATTGTACCCGGGGAAAAAGTCTCTGACTATCTACTCTATCTATTCCTCTGATTATCTTATAAACCTCTAAGTCACCCCTCATCCTTCGCCGTTCCAATGAGAAGAGGCCTAGTACTCTCAACCTATCCTGATACGACCTATTCTCCATTCCAGGCAACATCCTGGTAAATCTCCTCTACACCCTCTCCAAAGTTTCCACTTCTTTCATAAAATGAGGTGACCAGAACTGCACACAGTACTCCAAATGTGGCCTTACCAATGTCCTATACAGCTGCAACATCACCTCACGACTCTTGAATTCAATCCCTCTGCTAATGAACGCTAATACATCATGGGCCTTCTTACAAGCTCTATCCACCTGAGTGGCAACTTTCAAAGATCTATGAATATAGACCCCAAGATCCCTTTGCTCCTCCACCTTACTAAGAGCCCTACCATTAACCCTGTATTCCGCATTCTTATTTGTCCTTCCAAAATGGACAACCTCACATTTGACAGGGTTGAACTCCATCTGCCACTCCTCAGCCCAGCTCTGCATCATACCTAAGTCCGTTTGTAGCTAACAACAGCCCTCCTCACTATCCACAACTCCACCAATCTTCGTATCGTCTGCAAATTTACTGACCCATCCTTCGACTCCCTCTTCCAAGTCAATAATAAAAATTACAAACAGTAGAGGACCCAGAACTGATCCCTATGGAACTCCACTTGTAATTGGGCTCCAGGCTGAATATTTACCATCTACCATCATTCTCTGACTTCGACTGGTTAGCCAGTTCTCTATCCAACTGGCCAAACTTCCCACTATCCCATGCCTCCTGACTTTCTGCATAAGCCTACCATGGGGAACCTTATCAAATGCCTTACTAAAATCCATGTACACTACATCCACTGCTCTACCCTCATCCACATGCTTGGTCACCTCCTCAAAGAATTTAAAAGACTTGTAAGGCAAGACCTACCCCTCACAAATCCATGCTGGCTGTCCCTAATCAAGCAGTGTCTTTCCAGCTACTCCAATCCTATCCCTCAGTACCCTTTCCATTACTTTGCCTACCACCGAAGAAAGACTAACTGGCCTGTAATTCCAGGGGTTATCCCTATTCCCTTTTTTGAACAGGGGCACAACATTCGCCACTCTCCAGTCCCCTGGCACCACCCTCATTTACAGTGAAGACGAAAAGATTATTGCCAACGGTTCTGCAATTTTCTCTCCTGCTTCCCACATAATCCTAGAATATATCCCGTCAGACCTGGGGGACTTGTCTCCCCTCAAGTTTTTCAAAATGCCCAACACATCCTCCTTCCTAACAAGTATCTCCTCCAGCTTACCAGTCTGTTTCATACTCTCCTCTTCAACAATACGGTCCCTGTCATTTGTAAATACTGAAGAATAGTACTTATTGAAGACCTCTCCTATCTCTTCCGACTCAATACAGTGTCTCACTACTGGCCTTGATCGGACCTACCCTCGTTCTCGTCATTCTCATGTTTCTCACATACGCATAAAAGGCCTTGGGTTATCCTAGATCCTACCCACCAAAGATTTTTCATGCCCTCTTAACTCTCCCAATCCCTTTCTTCAGCTCCCTCCTGGCTATCCTGTAATCTCCAACACTCTGTCTGAACCTTGTTTCCTCAACCTTATGTAAGCCTCCTTCTTCCTCCTTACAAGACATTCAACCTCCCTCGTCAACCAAGGTTCCCTCACACGACCATCTCTTTCCTGCCTGACAGGTACATACATATCAAGGACACGTCGTATCTGTTCCTTGAAAAAGTTCCACATTTCAACGACATCCTTCCCTGACAGCTTATGCTCCTAATTTATGCTCCTCAGGTCCTGTCTTGCAGCATCGTATTTACCCTTCCCCCAATTGTAAAACCTGCCCTGTTGCATGCACCTATCTCTCTCCATAACCAAGGTGAAAGTCACAGAATTGTGGTCACCATCACCAAAATGCTCACCCACTAACAAGCCCATCACTTGTCCCGGTTCGTTACCAAGTACCAAATCCAATGTGGCCTTCTCTCTGGTCAGACAATCTACACACTGAGTTAGAAAAGCTTCCTGGACACACTGCACAAACACCGCCCCATCCAATCTACTTGATCTAAAGAGCCTCCAATCAATATTTGGGAAGTTGAAATCGCCCATGACTACTACCCTGTGGCTGCTGCACCTTTCCAAAATCTGTTTCCCAATCTGTTTCTCCACATCTCTGCTGCTATTGGGGGGCCTACAGTAAACACCCAACAAGGTGACGGCTCCTTTCCTATTTCTGACCTCAGCCCATACTACCTCCAAAGGCAGATCGCCCTCAAACTGCCTTTCTGCAGCCGTTATACCATTTCTAATTAGCAACACCACCCCCTCCTTTTTTTTAAAACCAGCCTCCTAATCTTACTGAAACATCTGTAACCAGGAACCTCCAATAACCATTCCTGTCCCTCTTCTACCCATGTTTCCGTGATGGCCACAACATCGTAGTCCCAAGTACCGATCCACGCCTTAAGTTCACCCACCTTATTGCTGATACTCCTTGCATTGAAGTATACACACTTGAGTCCATCTCTGTGCCCACAAGTATTCCCTGTCAGAGGTGGGAGGTGGGAACAATCTTGATCCTCTGGAGAAAAAGCAGTTGTCCCCTCATCTGACTAACCTTCACCTTTAGAGTTTCCTATGAACTGAGAAACTGTAGCTAACAACATTAAATCCACCTCATACGAATACTTATATCATCAACACTTATCCTCGGATTGGCTGGATGTCCCATCCTCCGTTCCAGCCTTTTTCAACCTGAAAGTGGGTATCTGAAAACTGTTGATGAAAGGACTTACATTTTATGAAACTTTACATTAGACTGGAAATATATCAAGTTTAATTTTGATTTTCCATCCTCTTTTCCCTGGTCTTTTGTTTTGCAGTTAACTTAATTACAATTCTGATCCTGTCTCGGGGAAAGAGTGGGCTTTCGGTATGCACCACGTGCTATCTGGTTGCCATGGCAGCAGCAGATTTAATGGTCATTGTCACTGAAGTCATACTACGCTATATCAATGGCTATTATTTCCCAATAATGTTTTTCTTGAACATCACCCCCATCTGCAGTATTCGTGCTGTCCTGGGACGTGCAGCCACAGACTGTTCTGTCTGGTTCACTGTCAATTTTACTTTTGATCGATTTGTGGCCATTTGTTGTCAGAAGATGAAAACAAAATATTGCACTAAGAAAACTGTATTTGTGGTTCTCGCAACAACTGGCGTGCTGCTCTGTTTAAAAAATGTTCCCTTCTACTTTACACTCCAACCTACCGAAGTGATCAACAATGTGCCATGGTTCTGCCGTACAAAACAAAGTTATTTCACCGAACCTGGATGGATAGGATTTGATTGGTTCGATACGCTTTTAACTCCGTTGCCTCCATTTGCTTTCATTTTATTGTTCAACGTCCTGACAGTCAGACACATTATAACAACCAGTCAAGTTCGTAAGGGTCTAAGAGGACAGAACAGGAGTGAAAACGACAGTGATCCAGAGATGGAGAATAGGAGGAAGTCCATAATTTTACTTTTCTGCATATCTGGCAGCTTCATACTCCTGTGGTTGACATATGTTATATATTTATTATTTATCATTACAGGAGCAACTCTGAATTATTACAGATATTCTTTATACACCTTTCACCAGGTTGGATCCATGCTCCAGAGTTTAAGTTGCTGCACAAATACATTTATTTATGGTGTGACTCAGTCAAAATTCAGACAGCAATTAAAGACTGTGGTGAAATATCCAGTTACAATAATTATTAAATTATCTAATAAACAAATCAATTAAGAGCAACCGAGAGAGAGATCATAGTTTGCACAATCCAGGAATTTAGTCCTAGACTTCCATCTACTGAATTACAGTGGTTAAAAGTGCTGCCTCATTGTCAGAGACTTGGCTTCAATTCCAATCTTGGGTGACTGTGTAGAGTTTGCACATTCTCTCCATTTATGGTGGGGGGGGGGGGGGGGGGGGTGTTGCTGCTGCTGGTCCGCTTTCTTCCCACAATTCAAAGATATGCAGGTGGGGTGGATTAGCCATGGGAAATGCATGATTACAGGTTGGTCTGGGTAGGATGCTCTTCAAAGTGCTGGTAATAGCTGAATGACCTACTTCCATCCTATAGGGATTCTGTCATTCTGAAAGACCCTTTAACAAATTGTTCTTCTGAGCCAACAAACCTGGTTTGGAAGGCTGGGTGAGCTTATCAGGGCCTTAAAATGATTCAGCATGCAGGAGAGAGAGGAACTATTTCACTGGGTGAAGTATGTGAATAATAGTAGTGGACAGAATCTTAAAATGAGAGCAAGACTTACATCAAGAAACAACTTTTCACTCAAAGGATAGTGGGAATCGAAAACTCACAACTCTTCAGAAAACCATGGATGCCAAAGGTTGAAAGAGCCCTCAGACTTCAGAGTAATAGATTTTCATTACATCAGTGGAATGGGAAAGTGGAGGTGTGGCCCGGCTAAGTTATGCCTAATTGAGGGGCAGGCGAGACTAGATTTTGGGTTGGGATAGCTGGTCGGCCTGGACCGAAGGGTCTGTTTCCATGCTGTACATCTCTGACTCTGTGTTGGAAGGACTGAATGGCTTTCGCCTGTCACTATGTTCTTATCAATGCATACTCCAGTCCCTTGACCCTGTTAGCAGAGGTGCAAATCATTGAGCCACCATGCCACCCAGAAACTCCACAAACTACTGACCAAGAGTGAGTGTCCCAGTAACAATCCAAGCACTTCACTTCCAACTTTGATGACTGACCAAGAGACCTCTCCACACAGGATGAATAATATTAGTCTGATTATTGCTGCTTCAATCCAGTTGTCAGCGGAAAGATTTGCAGGAACTTCTTCCCCAAGAAAGGGTTTCTTCTCAAACTATCTGGACCATATAATTCCTGTGTTCTCAGTCAATGTCATGTCATGTCATACTGTCCCTTTTAGCCTGGGAACTTTGTTCTATCCTGACACTGTTCATTTCAGTTGGTGTGTTGCATCCTGCACTTAAAACTTCTCTGTCAGGGAGCTGCTCCATACATTGTTAATAATTATCTGTCTGTTCTCTATACTGATACTATTAAACCAGCATTTTTTGATTGCGTAAACGGCTCCATTCTGATTTGTCACCATCAAACCAACCTAATTAGAATGAATTCAGCTTGCAAGTGAGACCTGAGTGTTGTTGTTGTTGAGTCGGGGGTCAGAAAAAAAACTTAAGACGTTGCAAATTAACCAATCACATAAATAGCTTCAGGTGCACTGCTAATTATGAGGAAAAATGAAGTAAATTTAAAGTAGTTTGAGATACATCACAGTGACAGAAAAGCATCAAAGGCCAATGAGCATACTATGTGCTTAAATTAGATCATTGCTGCTCCGCATTTCAACAATTATTTCCATAGTAGTTTCTCCACCACAGGAAATAAAATAATTTAGATACAGAAACATTAACATTTTAAACCACAGGCAACATAAGACATGTTCATTCAACATCCCATCAAGCCCTGGAATCATTCTCGCAAAGATCCAGTAGCCTCTCAAAGGCCAATCAAAACTTCCTGAATTGCTGTACAGAAAATTGACTGAAGCAAATGAGGTCTGAACAATATTCAGTTCTCGCAGCCTCCTTGAGTCAAAGGCCAGACCTCCATTATTCCATGTTGAAGAGATGATACAGAGCACAAAGAAATGTGAACTGATACATTTCAAAAGGAACAATGAAGAAAGGCAATATAAATTGGAGAGAACAAAATTTATAGGTGGTTCTCTTGAGACAACGTAGCTCATTACAGCACCGATTCTCTGACAGCATGGAATTCCCTGCCACAGTTCTGACCCTCAGATTTAGGACGATAGGAACAGGAGTAGGCCATTCAGTGCATCAAGATTGCCTGATGATTCTGTACAATCACATCAGATTGAATACTTCAATGATTTTTATCCACTCCATCCCCACAATCCTGTACACTAATGTTCCCTCTACAAACCCGCTTAATAATGAACCTTTCTACACTCGTGTACCCTCAGTAAATGACCCTACAACCATGCAGTGCTCCCTCAGTACCTACCCTCTGACCTTAGTACTGACCCTCCAACAGTGCAACACTTCCTTGGTATTAACCTTTTGAAAATAGGAGCAGGAGGTTATTAGTCCAACAAAACTACCTTGCCATTTTATTTTACGACTGATTGTACCCTTCAAATGACTTTTGCCCATTCCATCCCCATAATCCCCAAAGTTCCATCTAAGCTGCACAGCCGTGCAGCTGATCAGTGTACACACCCATTGACATCAGATTCCAGAAGTTGTTGCCGCTCACAGACCGCAGAGGTCTAGCAGAACCAGGAAAACTGCGAATGAGCATAGCTGCATACCGCTGGTAATTAAACATGCTCAAGAACTGAGTTTCCACTTCCCACTGTGGTACAGAATTCCAAAGGCTCACAACACTGAGTAGAATAATAGTCATACAATCACAGTGATACAGCATGGAAACAGACCCTCCAGTCCAAAAAATCCATGCCAACCATAATCCCAAACTAAACTAGTCCTACCAGCCTATGCTTGGCCCCTATGCTCCAAATATTCCTTATTCATGTACTTATCTAAACATCTTTTAAATGTTGTAACTGTACCTGCAGCAAGCACTTCCTCTGGAAGTTCACTCCACGCACAAACCATTCACTGTGCAAAAAAAATTGTCTCATGTCTTTTCTTTAATCTTTCTCCTCCCACCTTAGAACATATGCTCCTAGTTTTGAAATCTGCCACCCTAGGGAAAAGATACAAGTAATTCATCTTAGCTATGACCATTATTTTACAAACCTCTAAGATCACCTCTCAACCTCCTACGCTCCAGTGAAGAGAGTCCCAGCCTAACTTCTCCTTACAACTTAAACCCTCTATTCTCAGCAGATCCTGGTAAATCTCTTCCTATAACAACGAGCTTTTAAAGTCATAGGCAAAGATGAAAGGATGGACAAAAATGCTGCATTAGAGCATTTCAAACAGGAAGCAAAACGTTAGCATTTTTGTTCTTAGAAGGTGAACCGCTAAATCTGAGACCGTGACATCAAAAGTCTTGAGTTAAGGAAATTCTGCCTGATGACAGGATCACCGTCTTCAAGCTGATAGCATCCATCTCAACCCTACTCCTTCTGTGAGAGGAGACAGAAAACCAAGAAAGCTAAGATAAAGAATCTTGAGTTCTAGGTCCACACAACTATCAACTTGAAGAAAAGCTATCGCCCTCAGACATTTGTACTAAAATCAAGAATGAGATAATTAAACTTACATAGTCATAGAGATGTACAGAATGGAAACATATCCTTCAGTCCAACTCGTCCATGACTACCAAGTATTCTAAATTAATCTAGGCCTATTGCCAGCATTCGGCCAATATCCCTCTAAACCCTTCCTATTCTTATACCCATCCAGATGCCTTTTAAAAAATATTGTAATTATCCAACCTCCACCACTGCCTCTGGCAGCTCAATCCATACAAGCACCACCTTCTGAAAGAAAAAGTTGCCCCTCAGGTCCCTTTTAAATCTTTCCCTTCTCATCTTAAATCTGTGCACTCTAATTTTGGACTCCCCCAGCCCAGGGAAAAAGACTCTGGTTATTCACCATATCTATGCCCCTTGTCATTTTATAAGCTTCAAGATCATCCCTCAGCCTCCAATGCTCCATGGAAGATAGCCCCATCCCATTCAACCTCTCTCCATTGCTCAAGCCTTTCCAACCTGGCAACATCCTTGCAAATCTTTTTGAACCCTTACAAGTTTCACAACATTCTCCCTATACCAGGAAAACCAAGACTGAACACAGTATTCCAAAAGTGGCCTAATCAATGTTCTGTTCAGCCACATGACCTCCCAACTCCAATGCTTAATGCACTAACCAATAAAGGCAAGCAGGTCAATGCCTTCTTCACTATCCTGTCTACCTGCATCTATATTTTCAAGTAATTATGAACCTGCGTTCCAAGGTCAGTTTGTTCAGTAACACTCCCAGGACCTTACCATTATGTTTATAGGTCCTTCTGTGATTTGCTTTTCCAAAAAAAAGCTTCCAAATCCAAATTTTCAACCTTCAGAATCCGCTTACTCTGTGTATTCTTTATTCATGCAGTGTGTCAAAATACCTGTATTTTGTCTCTCAAGCTCGACTAAGAATGCAAGTACTTGGGGGTGTCTGGAGGAGTTTAGCTTGAGTTGCACAGAAGTTCAGAAATTATTTTCCCTACTTACGTGAAAGTTAAATGTTACAATAAATATTTACTTTCACTTAACAACAGAACCGGATGTGAATTGTTTTCATCCTGAATAGCAGCCAATCAGGCAAATTGCTCATTTTACTGGTCAAACAGGATTTATTCACTCCAAACAGCTTGAGGAAAATAGGATCATAATTTTCAGCAGTTTTCCTGGGCAGAACCTATATCTGACATGATTATTTTCCCTCTGAACTATTCAATATATGGTCCACTGTTTAATTTCTCTCAAAATTTCAACTTTAATCGATTTATGATATTTCATTTCATCAAAACCTATTAATACAGATCAGAGTGTATAAAATACTATATGCAGTATGAGTATTTCAAGCAGTGGGAACAACTAGCATGGAGCAGAGTGGTATCACAATAAAGCCCAAAATCAGCAGAAGGTTTATTCAGTATTAAAGCCAGACAATCTTTGTTCTCTCCTAATTTAGCAAAACTATGTCAAAAACACAGTGATGAGTTGCAGTTGAAAATGATGGTCTAGGGTTAGGAAGAAGAACAATTATCGCAGGATACTGCACTTGATCACTATTTTCTACACCTAGCATTTGAGCCGTATTGGAAGAGGCTCAGCTCAACAGCATCGCTGGTGCAAACAGCCAAAGCGAAGTATTGAAAAAAACGTCAATGGCTTCAGAAAGCAGAGAAATTTTTTAAAAAGCTGCAGAATGAATCTTTCAAATGCATGTATTTTTCTATTAAAAGAAAACTCACCCAATAAATTTTATTCTCTGGATATTCAAACATCTTCTAATCACACGATATGAAAGTCGTGTGATACAGTAAGAAAGCGCACAGCAGTATTAACCCTTAAAAGTTACCCCTTCCCCGCTCCTCCCTCAAATCCAATACAAAGTGACAGACACAGAAAATTATTACTAGGATTGCTTTGGAATGGAAGATCAACAGGCATGAAATGGGTACATTACCTCAATGGTGTCAGAGGTCAATTGAGCAATATTACAAAAAGTGGTGCAAACCAATCTCAAAAACACACATAACACAGCTAACTTTCTGCTCACTAACACACTCTTCAAATACAGAGTCAAATAAGAAAGAGACAAAACAAAAACATTAAGCCAGGCATGTAAGGGGGATCAAAAGCATAGGCCAACTGGCACAGGCACTTTATTTAAACCCAGAAAGTTTAGGGTTATTCTCAGTGAAACAGCTGAAAGGAAATCAACTGCTCAGCAAACAAAATGGTGAGTGGGAGGAGGAAGAGGAGGAATTTAAGATTAGCTGAAAATGTTGAGCATCTTATAAATTAAGCACAAGACTTTCAAGAGTTCTTTTGCCAAAGACTGATGTAAATAAAACCTAGAAGGATAAACCAAAATAAGGCAGATCAGCAATAAACAGAGCTATGGATTTTGATGCATAATAATGGTGAATATTACACAGCCATGCATGTTATAAACACACAAAAGGAACAATAGAAAAATGAGAAACAGTACATCCAAAAAAAATCAAATCTGACACAAAAATGGTTTTCAGGGCTGTAAATTTTAAAATGGTTAAACTCATCTACTTCTCATTTGTCCACTAACTCCTCACTAGCTGCAACTAGGAGAAGGGTATGCACTATCAGTACTGTGCATCCTCAATGTTCAGTTTCAGTTAATGGGTTTGGTTAGCCATATACACGTAAAGTATCAGCAGTTCTCAAGGAAAAGGAACCTGCACAAGAATCACAGGGCTCCATGAACACCTACTCATTAGCTAGATGGCCAAATGATCACAGAAGAAATAAGGTCAAACCTCAAAATGTGATCCTGAGTTCAAAATACACATTCGCACCCAGCACTAGAGGACACAGGAGTAATGGTATGTAACAGTTCAGATTTATTCTATACCCCGACCCAGACTGCAAGAGAATGTCCTCTCATTGGCCCTGCATTCAAAATTTCAAGCCAGTTCTTCTCTTCTGGGATTCAGCACAGTCCCTTCCATAATCTCCAATGCCAAAAAAGCTGTTGCAGTCTTACTGTGGCAAATATATGGAAGGAGCAAGCAAGCAGATAGCAGTTTTCTTCTGGTCCTCTTCCTTCCTTCACTACTTCTGCTCCTTGGTGGGTGCATAGTATAGCTCAAGAGGCTTGCTGACCTTCCAATATTTCTCATTTACCAATTCCAGTGTCAATGATCCATTCAACGTCTGCAGAAAATTCAAAGACAAAATTAAATAGAGATGTCCCATCAAGAAAGTTCCCCGAAGAACAGAAAAATATTGGTTAAACAGGCTACCTACTGCAGCAAAACAGTTCAGAGCTCTGTTACATTCTGGATTAGCTGATCTCACCTGGGGTGATACAACTTCTCAGGATAGTGATCCAAGGTAGAAGAACTGACTGCGTCAAATTTCTACCGAGAGCCAGAGATATTTCAGTTCACTTCTGATCTCTGGTCAAGGTCGGTTGTTTCCGAAACAGCAACATGTTTTTATTTAATATCTTAAACACAACAAAATAATTCAAAGCCCTTTGACGGAGCATAAACAAAAAGTATTTAACACAAGAAAATATGATAACATGTTGTGGTTCTGTTCGCTGAGCTGGGAATTTGTGCTGCAGATGTTTCGTCCCCTGTCTAGGTGACATCCTCAGCGCTTAAGAGCCTCCTGTGAAGCACTTCTGTGTTGTTTCCTCCGGCATTTATAGTGGTTTGTCTCTGCCACTTCCGGTTGTCAGTTCCTGCTGCGTCGACTGGACCCTTATACCGGCCACTGCAGCGAACAGCTGGAACTAACAATTGGAAGCCGCAGAGACAAACCACTATAAATGCTGGAGGAAACATCACAGAAGCACTTCACAGGAGGCTCCCAAGCACTGAGGATATCACCTAGACAGGGGACGAAACGTCTGCAACACAAATTCCCAGCTCGGTGAACAGAGCCACAACAACAAGCACCCGAGCTACAAATCTTCTCACAAATCTTGAATATGATAACATATGACAAAGTGCAGGTTTTAAAGAATATATTTTTTTTAAAAAAGGGGGTGGACAAGCACAGGCACTTAGGGAGGTAATTCCCAACCAGCTTAGAGACAGTTATTACAGACTATAATCAGGTATGGGTAAGAGGCAACTTTGTCAGGAACAGATCTCAGAGGATCATATCAGATGAAAGAAAGAAAGTTGGGGTTGGGACTTTGAGGCTGAGCGTGTGAGTCACCATTTGAGTTCAACATGTCTGCTCATAAATGGAGAATGACCAGTGAGATAGACTAAAGACCATCAATCAGCACCTTTTGGAAAAGGGGAGGGGGGGGGGGGGGGGGGGAAGAGAGGGAGAGGAAGGGAAGCAGAAAAAGAAGAGAAAAATCAATTAGGAGAGCAGGACAGCTGTGCATCGTGTTGTCATGTCCCTACTTAGGGTGCTGCGTCTTACCACAGGCATGGGCATTTCAACAATAAATATCCTGTTTCCATAATGAGTTGGTGCTGACAACAATGCAGGAACGGTGACTTCTCTCATTCCTACATGTGCAGAAGACACTTCATCGTGGCAAATCCAGCTTTTCCTTAGTTTGTTTTGGAAAACCTCAAAGGCCAAGGCCAAAGCCCAAAGCATGAAAATGTGAAGACAAGATAAACTAGAGGTGAAGCCAAACCAGACTTTAAAGCCTGCATAACAAGAGGGACAGATGAGGTTAGGTGGTGAGAAAACAGTGTCATTGATCAGGGGAAGAACAAGTTAGAGCCGGACACTCCATTTTGCAAGTCCAGCAATGAAATAGGTCTGAAAGACACGTAAGGTGAGACAAGTGGAACATAAGAGGATCAGAAACAGAAGACAAAAGAACCTTTCAATTCAGATGCATACATTGGGTCAAAATGTGGATCTTATGGACCTACCGTGAACTGGCCCCCTGAGGTGGTGATGTAGATTGTGTACTGCTTCTCACTGACTTCCTCGAGACTAACAGCATTATTCCCAAGGCTCTTCTGCTGTTCCTCCAAAGCAATCCTTAATGCAAGGTATTTAGACAAATGGTCCACAGTGGCATTTGCAGTAGTCTTCACATATCTGAACCAACAGGGCACATCACGGTTGCAGAATTAGGTAGGAAAGGGGAAAAAAAGAAAAATGAAACAATAAAACTCAAGGTATGTTCTTCAAAGATGAAGATGAGCAGAACTATTTCTTATCTGATACAAGACAAAGTAACGAAGAGATATTCTGAGAATGTTCACATTTCTCACATATATTGTTGATAATCCTCAAACAAAATCACCAAAACTGACATCTACAAAACAGTGGATCTAATGGTCAGAGTTCAATGACATGGGGGCAGTTTTTGCCTAGAAACATAGAAAAGAGAGGAGTAGGCCACTGAACCCTGCTCCACCATTCAATCAGATCATCTCATTCAATACCTAATTTACACTTTTGTCCCACACCCTTTTGCCCCCAAATATATCTAATTCTTTCTTGAAAAGATTCAATGTTTTGGGCTCAACCACTTTCTACAACAGAGAATTCAAGAGGCTCACAGCTCTCTGGGTGAATTAAAAAGTGTAAAAACTATGGAATCTACAGTCATTAAATCACAAATTGTCGTGACGGCAGGACTGGTGATCTGCTGCTGCAGTATGAGGGGCTGTCAGACACTAAAGTGAACCAGAGCAAGCAATACCTGTAGAAAATGTTTGAGAATAAATTCAGGTCCAGCTTGGAGTTGTAGAACCCATAAAGATGGCGGTAAGAGATAACCAGAGAAAGATGATCTTGATGGTGGTGGTGGGGCGCGGGGGTGGAGGAGAAGAAGACGACGACTATCAATAGCTATTGAACGGAACAATGTATACTTCATGAGATTAAAGGAAGACCTGTAAAAATGTCAACGCATTAATCACTGGTAACATTAGATTGGGAAAGTCAAATTGGCAGACAGTCAGAAGGAAGAATTCATCTGTTTATTTAAGACAGCGTCCATGGGTGCAACAGGATTGGGCTATTTTGGATCAGTCAGTGGCTAATGAAGCAGATGTGAGTTAACATCCAAGGTAACATCCACCCCTTACAGAATGTACAAGGGAAATAGTAAGGAACCAGGAAATTGCAATTATTCAACTATTACACATCAGTTTTCATTGTAGAAGACATGAATAGTATTCCAAAATACTAAATAAACAAAGGTCAAAAGAGCAGGAGGAAATAAAAACAATTCATATCAACGTAGAAAAGGTAATAGGAAAACTAAAGACTGAAAGCTACAAGCCCCCTGGATGCAATCTAGGATACTAAAGGAAGTAGCTACAGAAATGGTAGTAATCTTTCAAGAAGCCTTGGGTTTTGGAAAAGTTCCACAGAATTTGAAAATTGCTGACATAACCTCTTATTAAAAATGGAATGGAGTCAAAGTTGTTCTTTCAATGCAGTTAAATGTGGTTTAGAAGAACTTCAGTAAGGCCTTTTGACAAGGTTTCAAATGGAAGGCTGGTCCAAAAGGAAAGAGTAAACTGGATCCAAAATTGGCTTCTAAATAGGAGGCAAAGAATGACAGTGGAGGATTTGTTTGGAAACCATCAGTGTATCATAGGGATTCGTGCTGGGACCCATTCTGTTTATGTACATTAATGACTTGGATGTGAGTGCAAAAGGAATACTTAAGTTTGCAGATAATGCAAAATTGATGGTATTGCTGACTGAGAAGAATGCTCTCAGACTAGAGTCTGATACTGATTAGCTGTTAAATTGGGCGCAGCAATCGCATATGGAATTTAATCTTGGTAAGTGCGAGATCATACATTTCGGGAGGTCTAAAAAGCGATGTAAATACCTAACAGATCTACGTCCCAAGGGAGTACTCAGGAACAAAGGGACCTTGGTGAACAAATCTAGATACCTGGAGATGTCAGCACAGGTAGCGAGAGAGATGAAGAAGGGATTCTTGCCTTCAGTCGGGGCACAGAATACAGAGGTCAGACACAGAGTCTTTGTTACAACTTTACAAAACATTACTTTGCCACACAGAATACACAGTGTGCAATTCTGGTTGCCACACTATTGGAAGGTCATGACTGCACTGGGAGTGGGTGCGGAGGAGACTCACCAGAATGTTGCCTGAGATGGAAAATCTCTAATGAGAAGACTGGAGAGGCAGATTTTGTTTGCCCTAAAGCAGAGATGGTTGAAGGGGGTTCGGATTGAGGAATACAAATTTTGAGAGGCACAGACTGGGTAGACTGTGAGAATCTTTTCCCCATGACAGATGTATCGAAGAATACAGGATTTAAGTTTAAGGTGAGTAGCAAGTGGTTTAAAAGGGGATGTGAGGAAAATCTTTTTAATCTCAAGGGTTGCAGAAATATGGAACATGCTGCCTAGGGGGTTGGGTGGTGGGAGAAGGTACTCTTACAAAATGTAAGTATTTGGATGAGTATTTAAAATGCTAGGGTGTACCAGGCTATGGACTACTTGTAAGTAACCAGGATTAGTGCAGTTTGGTGTTTGCTGTTTGGCACAGAAACAGTGGACTGCATGATAATGTTAGAGGGCAATGTGGGTACGACATGTTAACCTGAGAATCCACATGAAAATGGAACTGGATTAGAATGGGGAAGAATGTTCTAGTTAATTTCATAAGAAATACTCTTTTAAAGATTCATTTTTTCATATTCAAGAAAGTAGTCAGGTTAAAAAGAAAATTACTTAAATAGCATAAACACCCTCAGATGCTGATGCAGCAGATAGACCATTTCTGTGAAAAAAATGTGGCTGAACTAACGTTAAATGAGGCCCTACTTGGAAATAGAATGTGAGGATGACGCCCCATCACACTGAGAAAGACAAAGTGATGGGATTTAGTCAAGAATGGGAATGAAACATCGGCTGAAAACTGAATGGTCAGACCAGAGGTAACAGGAGCCTTGACGCTTTTGAAATGTGCAAAAAACAAGGTGTTGGTGTAAAACAAGCCATTTTAGAATTTACGTAATGTACTACGTGATTTACAACATATAAATATTTGATGAATCCTCATTAAGACTTCTATCCTAAAATCTTTTCTGGGGTAGACTTGCTCAACATTAGCTCAACAAACTATCATAGTCTATACCTTGGCACTCCTGAGATTATTTTGTAAAGTAAACTACACAACCCAAAGGAAGGAGACAAAAAAAATGTTACACGCTATCACATGGAATGTAATAGCACAGCATTAAGAACAGATGAATACAGAGAACTGGCTAACTAATAGAAGGCAGAGATGGGATAAGAGGGACATTTTCAGAATGGTAACATGCAATAAAAGTTCAACTACCCTCTCTGAGTGAAGAAATTCCTCCTCACCTCTTTTATTAAATGTGTGTGACCCCTTAGTCTGAAATTGCGCTTTCTTCATCTTGACACACTCAAGGGGAAGCAACCTTTCCATTTCTACCTTGTCAAGCTGCCGTAGAATCTTGAATGCTTTAGTAATTTTTCTGCTGTTCTTCTAAGTTTAAATACAGTCACAACCTACTGAACCTCTCCTGATAAAATTTCTCCGTACCTGGGGTTAACTTGAAATAATCACTGCTAAAGCCACAAGTTTTTACAAAATATATTAAGCACAAGGATGCTGCAAGTGAATGCACTGTCGCTGAGTTTGTGAAATAAATACAAGTGGGGAGGCAAGCCGTGAGAATAACAGTAGGCAGAGTGACATATATAAATTAAGTGAGTAGAAAAATCTTAGCAAATGGAATATAAATTGGGAAAATTTGAGCTTACGCACTTTGGCCAGAAAAAAAGGAGATTAATCTAAATGGAGAAAAACTGAAGCACAAGGGATTTGGGGTTCCACTTGCTTAAGTTACAAAAAACTCGCATACAAGATCAGTAGGTAATCGGGAAGGCAGGTGGAACATTGGCCTTTATTTCAAAGTGAATGGAATATTACGAGAGAAGCCTTGTTAAAATTATACAAGGCACGAGTCAGACCACACCTAGAATACTGTGAACAGTTCTGCCCCCCACTTAACTAAAGGGAAATTGGCACTAGAGGCAATCTGGAGAACTTTCACCAAGTTAACCCCAGGTACGGAGAAATTTTATCATCAGGAGAGGTTCAGTAGGTTGTGACTGTATTTAAACTTAGAAGAACAGCAGAAAAATTACCAAAGCATTCAAGATTCTACAGCAGCTTGACAAGGTAGAAATGGAAAGGTTGCTTCCCCTTGAGTGTGTCAAGATGAAGAAAGCACAATTTCAGACTAAGGGGTCACACACATTTAATAAAAGAGGTGAGGAGGAATTTCTTCACTCAGAGGGTAGTTGAAGCTGGGTTATTAAGAATGTTCCAGGCTGAGATAGGAAGATTTTTTTAAAAATCAGCAACGGAACCAAGGATTACAGGAAAAGGGAAGGAAAGTGGTCCATAGGATTATCAGATCACCAATAATCTCATTGAATGGAGGAGATGTAGTGGGCTGAATGGCATACTTCTACTCCAATGACTTATGGAGTAACAGCTCTCATTACCAACTTTGCAGCTTGTTATGTCATTTTCCATTAAACAGATGGATCAGCCCTGAGAAATCAAGAAATAAAGTCACGTCTGGTGTCTTATTCAACACTTCCATGGGCCCACAGTTTGCTTACACCAAAATGGATTGCCAGGGCATGAAACATTAACTTTGCTTCTCTCCCCCCTTATGCTGCCAGACCAGCTGAGTTCTTCCAAACCGCTGTTTTTATTTCCAACCTCCAATATTTGCTGTACCTTGGTTTTACTCGATTGATTGGGCATTTATTTCATTACAGTAGAACTTTGCTCTGCACAACATACTTTGCACATCTGCTTCCTAAAAGTGATAGTAATTCATTGACTGTGAAAGGCACCATGTGCTTCATTCTCTCTCTCTCTGTTACTTTTCTTACAGCAAAATTACACCTACTAAAATGGCATTCACGCTCGTTCATCCTCCTTAATGGCATAAAAAATTCAAAAACTTTGCATAGTAGTTCTGCCTACAATCAAGAGAAGCATGCAGAATCATATTTGACTGATTAGAACATAGCCTATTCAGAAACAGCAGGAGCAACTGGGGGATCGATTAGATTCCCTACAGTATGGAAACAGGCCCTTTGGCCCAACAAGTCCACACCCACTCTTCAAAAGAGTAATCACCCAGATCCATTCCCCATATTTACTCCTGGCTAATACACCTAACATGACGGGCAATTTAGCATGGCCAAAATCACCTAAGCTTCATATCTTTGAATTGTGGGAGGAAACCGGAGTACCGGTTGGAAACCCACGCTGACACAGAGAATGTCTGTGTGGTGTCTGCACAGTCACCCAAGGCAGGGATTGAACCTGGGTCCCTGACACAGAGGCAGCAGTGCTAACCACTGAGCCACCGTGCTGCCCATAAAGATTAGATTAGACAGGATGGAAACAGGCCCTTCGGCCCAACAAGTCCGTACCAACTCTCCGAAGAGTAGCACACCCACACCCATTCCCCAACCCTATATTTATCCCTGACGAATGCATCTAACACTATGGGCAACTTCCATGCAAGACACAGGGAGAATGTTCAAACTCCACACAGATAGTTGCCAGAGACTGGAATTGAACCCAGATCCCTGGCGCTGAGAGGCAGCAGTGCTAACCACCGTGCCGCACTGAGCCAGAACAGAAACGGTCATTTCAACACAAGAAATCCAATACTTTGCACTGGAATCTTATCTGTACATGCCACTGCCCATACCTTGTTTGGGAATATTCATCTTTTTCCACAAGCACTGGGTGAGGTCGGAACACCAGTTCGATTTCACTGCAGGAGTCCACACCTACATCTGGACTTCCTGCCCCTTCCCTTGAGTTATCCAGATCGGGACAGGAGTCATCTGAAGCTTTAGAGCGTTTGCGGCTTGGACCAGCCTCCTGATTGCTGTGCGTAGACACATTGCTGACATGAGAGCGGCTGTCACAGTTGTCCTCACCACCACTGAAAGTGGTATTGTCTGATTCATGCTGCGCCTTCCTTACTCGCTGAGCTCTACAAAGAGAGAATTTAGCAGTGCGGTGGCAGAAAATCAGCATACTTAAAAATACATGTATCTACAGAGCTTGATTGCAGTCATCTAGTACCCACAAGAACAATGTTTTAAAATCCAACAATGAAGCATCAAAACTATCTTAGGTCCCACAGTTTCTGCCCACCTATTGACCTATACAGTACAGAATTGAGTGAGCAGGATGCCACAAAGGTTCAAGGTTTGTCAATATATTTGCTTATCTTATCTCAGCTAAGACAGTAGAGACACGGAGTTGATTTCTGGAGCCTCTCAGGTCCACAAAGATCACTAGCCAATAATTAATGCTGGATAGCATACAAACAAAGGAACAGAATATGATAATTTCACCAACCTGGCTGACTAGAAATCTGCAAGTGAGCCTATCCCCTTGACTATGTTGACGGTTAGCAAAGGTCACCGGTCTTCAAAAACGTTGGCAAAGTTAACAGTAAGTTGCAAATCATTTTCACTGAGGTCCTACATTATGCCCTCCAACAATACTATGCATGCAAAACTAAATGGGAGGTATTAGCACACATTTAATGCCTCAAATTTCCTTGCTTTAATCAACTGAAAACAGAACAGGCCCTTTCGTCCACAATGATGTGCCGAGGTTAATCCTTAAGTAAAATATAGTAACTTAACCTACGCACAGCTCAACTCACTGCTATCCATGTGCATGTCCAGCAGTCACTTAAATGTCCCCAGTGACTCTGCTTCCACCACAGCTGGCAAAACATTCCATGCATTCACAACTCTCTGCATAAAAAAAACCTATCTCTGACATCTCCTTTGTACCTTCTTCCTAATACCTTCAAATTATGACTCCTCGTACCAGTCAATCCTGCCCTGGGGAAATGTCTCTGGCTATTCACTCTATCTATTCCACTCATTATCTTGTATACCTCAATCAGGTCTCCTCTCTTCGTACTTCTCTCCAGAGAGAAAAGTCCAAGCTTATTCAACCTTTCATCATCAGGTAAGCCCTCCAGTCCAGGCAGCATCCTGGTAAACCGTCTTTGCACCCTCTTCAAAGCCTCTGTATCTTTCCTATAGTAGGGCGACCAGAACTGGACACATACTCCAAGTGCGGTCTCACCAGGGACTTGTAGAGCTGCAGCAAAACCTCGCGGCTCTTAAACTCGATACCTCTATTAATGAAAGCCAAAACACCATAAGCTTTCTTAACAACCCTATCCACTTGGGTGGCAACTTTGAGGGATCTATGTACTTGCACACCCAGATCCCTCGGTTCCTCCACTCTGCCAAGAATCCTGTCTTTAATCTTATATTCAGCATTCAAATTCAACCTTCCAAAATGCATCATTTAACATTTACCCAGGTTGAACTCCATCTGCCATTTCTCAGCCCAGCTCTGCATCCTGTCTAAGTCATGCTGCAGCCTGCAGTAGCCCTCTATGCTATCGACGACACCTCCAACCTTTGTGGTATCTACAAATTTACTAACCCACCCTTCAACTTCCTCATCCAAGTCATTTATAAAAATTAATAAGAGCAGAGGCCCAACAACAGACCTCTGCGGGACGCCACTCAACACAGTTCTAGGCAGAATACTTTCCATCTAAAACCACTTTCTACCTTGTGTCAGCCAGCCAATTCTGAAACCAGATTGCCAAATCTCGCTGTATCCCATACTGCCTGACTTTATGAAGGAGCCTACCATGGGGAACCTTATCAAATGCCTTGCTAAAGTCCACATACACCACATCCACTGCTCGACCTTCGCCGACCTGCCTCGTCACCTCCCCAAATAGCTTAAGATTTGTGAGGCATGACCTGCCCCACACAAAGCCATGTTGACTGTCTTTGATCACACTAATCCAACGAGCCACCTCACACTGCAGCACAGACGAACTTCGGAAAACAGAGGAGAACCACCTATACAATATATTCAAGAATGGATACTCAAAAAATACAGTCTGCAGATTCCTCAAGAACAAACCACCGACAAGCAGACCAAACACAGCCAGACTACTAAGAACCCTCGGAATCCTAGTAGCACACAAACCCACCAACACTCAAACAAAAACTAACAAACTTAAAAGACCCAGTACAACCCATGGACAAAACCAACGTCTACAAAATTCCATGCAAGGACTGCCACAAACACTACGTAGAACAAACAGGAATAAAGTGAGCCACCAGGATACACAAACACCAGCTAGCCACAAAAAGACAAGACCCTCTCTCCCTCATAGCCCTACACATGGAGGGGAAAAACCACCATTTCAACTGGGACAACATATCTATCCTGGGACAGGCTAAGCAAAGACATGCCAGAGAATTCCTAGAGGCCTGGCACTCCAACCACAACGCCATAAACAAACACACAGATCTAGATACCATCTAACAACCCCTCAGAAAACGAACAGGAAATGACATCACCACAAATCCCAGAACAAACATATAAATAGAAAGCAGGAGACAACAACTTTGCTTCATTTCACTTGGAGGTCGCCACTGATGATGTTACCTAGCCAGGTAATGAAACATCTGGATCTCAATCCTACAGCCCAGCTAGCAAACCTACACCCTAAATCACACTATGCTTTGCCAAATAGTCATAAATCCTATCCCTCCAAATTCTTTCCAGAACTTTGCTGACCACAGATGTAAGACTGACAACGTCTTAATAAAACATCTTTAAAATAATGATTAAAACTTCTATTCAGGTAACAGACAGAAACATGAAAGCAATCTTCTTAAACAATTACCCCAAGATGCAATTTCAAAGACTTAACAGAAAAATATACATATTTTAACTTTCAAATCTTTACACTCAATGACAAACAGTCAAATTTGCTGATACCTTCTAATAAACTTAATCTCTCTCAGAATACTGACTTGTAATACACAATGTGATGCAGAAGTTATGAATGGATTTCTTTCAGATTTTTTTCTCCCACCCATTATTTAATATCTATTAAACAGTGAACCTTCTAAATTTTCCAATTTCACCTATGTCTTTCATGTCTTTATAAGTCTGGTTTTAACCCTTCCCACCAACTTCAAAACTGGCTACTATTTGTCATCGTCAATCAGATCGACTCTTGGCTTTTTTCTTTCACCTAAGAATGCAGGGCCCTTCTTCTACCCTCACAACAACAGCTTGAATTTATATATCACTTAACACAAAACATCCTTCACCACAAAGTGTAATCATAGAATTTGAGAGACTGAACCACATTAAAAACTGCTAGAAAATTTGATCAAAGTAATCAATTTTTGGAGTGGTTAAAAAAGGAAGTTCAAAGGCACAAGCAGTTGAAAATTTGTGCCCTCCTTGTGTTCCATGAACATTACTGGACAGATAATGGAAGCATCGGATGTGCAAAAAGCTTACATTTGGAGCACAGAAATCCAGGAGCCCTAAAGAGCCAGAAGAGGTTGCAAATATATGAAGTTTTGAAGTAGTGAATGGATTTAACCACAGGGTTGAGAATTTTAAATCTGGCATTATGTAAGAATGAAAATTAAATGTAGATCAGCAGGCATGCAGTAATACATGAGCAGAACATGCAGAGAGTTACATCACAGGCTTCAGTTTTGAACGCACTGAAATTTCTGGAATGCCAAAGCCCACCCAGTTGAAAGAGGCAACCTCAGATTATAAAAAGCATAAGGATATCAGAAACAATAAGCTGACAGTGCTCTCACAGATGACATTATGGAGGTGGATGGAATATGGATTTTGCCACCACAGTCACAATCAGCCAGACAGTGGCCAAGGATGGGGATAAGACTAGAAGCGAGAAGGTGGAATAAGTGGCAACTGCATTTTATTTACTCAATATTTAACTTACAAAGAACAAAGAAAATTACAGCACAGGAACAGGCCCTTCAACCCTCCAAGTGATGCAGATTCAGATCCTCTACCTCAACCTGCCGCCTATTTTCTAAGGATTTGTATCCCTTTGCTCCCTGCCCATTCATGTATCTGTCTAGATACATCTTAAATGACATTATCGTTCCTGCCTCTACCACCTCCATTTGTAATGCATTCCAGGCCCCCATTACCATCTGCATATTACTATCCACCCTGTCTATACCTCTCATGATTTTGGAGACCTAAATCAGGATTCCTGCAACCTGCCCACCTCTCCAATCTATATTCTGCTCTATTCTTTGAAAGTCCCTTCACTATTGGTTACTCCACCAATCTTAGTGCCATCTGCAGTATCTTCTCCAGTAGCTTCCCTACCACTGACATCAGGCTCACCAGTCGATAATTACCAGGAGTATCCCTGCTACCCTCCTTAAACAAAGGGTCAACATTAGCAATTCTCCAGTCTCCCAGCTCCTCACCAGTGTTCAAGGATGCTGCAAAGATATCTGTTAAAGCTTCAGTTATTTCCTCTCTCGCTTCCCTCAGTAACTTGGGGTAGATCCCATCGGGACCTGGGAACTTGTCTACCTTAATGCCTTTTAGAATACCCAAACCTTCCTCCCTCCTTATGCCGACTTGACCTTGAGTACTCAAAGATCTATCCCTAACTTTAACATGTCTCATGTCCCTCTCCTCCTTGAATATTGATGCAAAGTACTAATTAGGAGTCTCACCCATTTTTCTGACTCCACACAACTTTCCTTTTTCGTCCTTGAGTGGGGCTGACCCTTTCTCTAGTTACCCTCTTGCTCCTTCAAAATGAAAAAAAAACAACTTTGGGATTTTCCTTAACCCGGTTTGCTGAAAGTATCTCAAGACCCCTTTTAGTGCTCTTAATTCCTCATTTCAGATTGGTGGAGAAACTTGAGGAACTCTGTTCACCCAACACTGAATGCCAGACACTGTGACAAATCTGAGGGAACTGATGGTACGCAGCTCAGAGTATATTCTGTGGATTCTGACAATGCACCGCCATTTATTGTCAACTAGAGCATCGAAATAGCAGGAGGCCCGAGGACAGATCCTTCATAGAAGGGAAACATAAGGTAAATCATTTGCCTTCGGATCTCTGGCTGCAATGGGAAAGGAGCAGGAACAGTCAAGAGCAGCTGCACCCAACTGGACAATGGAAAAGGATGATGCAATCGACCAATGTAAAAAGGTTTATTACAAGTAAACACGAATAAAAAGGTGTAGTAAGGACAGTCAGAGTCATATAAGCCTTAATTTGTGACCATTACAAAAGGTATTTCAGTGATGTGTCAGAAGCGGAAACCTGACTGAAAAGGTTCACATAAGAAGCTGAGAGAAAAATAGACACTGTATAACATCCAAGGACGAGGTCCCTCTTACCTGTGCATGGCCTGCATTTTCAGCCCTTCCTCAATGCTACTGCTTAGAGCCTGTTGGTTATGGAGTCTGCTCAATCGTGCAAGCACACGGTCTTGATGTGCTTCATACTCATCCCTGCTCGGATAGATCTTACAGATCAGCGCATCAAAATTAGGATCTGGTCGGAGAGATCGTTTAGACACCAGCTTCTTTCGACATGTGGGGCATTCTTTGTTTCTACGCAAAAGTAGCCAAAAATATCAGTTCAACAGATGGATATCAGTTCAACATACCAGCCACCATCCTAGTCTAAATTCTTCAGTGAAGGTCAAGTAATGTTAGCCAGCCTGGAATGGCAACATTTAGCTGCAGTAAGAGATTTCAGGCTAAGGTGGTTCCATAGCAAATACTAGAATGTAGTGAAACAAATAAGACAAAATTATACACATTGAAAATTAAAGACCTGTTCAACCATTCATTTTGTGCATAGTACATAATGGAGAGAAAGCCTAAAATTTGGGAAGGGTAAGAAGTCACTTGCTGATAAACAAAAAAGGAATAATGAACATTTAAAGACATGGACTTCAGGAAACAAAACAGTGCAAGGTGTTGAGCACTGGCTTGTCACATGGATTCTAATCCAGACTAGACAGATAGGGAGAAAGCAATGGACTAGTGATATTATCAGTGGACTGAAAACACAGACCCAGGTTTGAAGATCCAGGCTTGAATCCCACCATGGCAGATAGTGGAATTTGAATCCAATTAAAAAAATCCTAGAAATAAGTACCTAATACAGATCGAAAAACCTATCAGGTTCACTGAAGTCCTTTAGGTAAGTGGTAGACTGGTTAGTAAGGTTAAATCACATGGAACCAATAACCAGAAAATAAAGATTTAAGATCAGCTGAGGAGAAATATATTCACCCTGCTCACAACTAGCCATTTGGAGATAGCACTGGCTTCAAGATTGAAGGCAAAGGATAGTGATGGAAGGCTGCTTTTCAGGCTGGTGGCCTGTGACCAGTGATGTGCCACAAGGATCACTGCTGGGTCCACTGGTTTGCGTCATTTATATAAATGATTTGGATGTTTACCCCCTAGGAGACAGTCACTAAGTTTGCAGATGACACCAAAACTGAAGGTGTAGTGGTCAGCGAAGGAGGTTACCTCAGAGTAACAACAGGATCTTAACCAGATGGGCTAATGGGCTGAGTGACAGGTGGAGATTAATTCAGATAAATGCGAGATGCTGCATTTGGAAAGGCAAATCAAGGGAGGAGTATTAGCTTAATGGTAACATCCTGGGGAGTGTTGCTGAACAGAGACCTTGGAGTACAGGTTCATAGTTCCTTCAAGGCGGAGTCACAGATAGGATAGTGAAGGCGGCATTTGGTATGTTTTCCTTTATTGGTCAGAGCATTGAGTACAGGAGTTGGAAGGTCATGTTACAGCTGTACAGGACATTGGTTAGGTCACTTTTGGAATAGTGTGTGTAATTCTGCTCTCCCTCCTACAGGAAAGAAGTTGTGAAACGATTCAGAAAAAAATTTACAAGTATTTTGCCAGGATTGGAGGGTTTAATATAGGGAAAGGCTGAATAGGCTTCGGCTTGTTTTTCCTAGAATGTTAGAGGCTGAGGGGTGACCTCATAGAAGTTGATAAAATCATGAGGTATGGGAAGGGCAAATAGACAAGACTTTTTTTCCCTGGGTGGAGAAGCCCAGAACTGGAGGGCATAGGTGTAGGGTTAGAGGGGAAAGGTATAAAAGGGGCCTAAGGGGCAACTTCTTCACACAGAGAGTTGTGCATATGGAATGAGCTGACAGAAGAAGTGATTGACATTGGTACAATTACAACATTTAAAAGGCATCTGGATAGATATATGAAGAGGAAGGGTTTAGAGGGAGAGAGGTCACACACTGCCAAATGAGACAAGATTAATTTAGGATATCTAGTCGGCATGGACAAGTTGGACCGAAGGGTATATTGTCGTGCTGTACAGCTCTCGGACGCTGAGTAAATTGCCATCGTTACCTGGTCTGGCCTACATGCGACTCAAAGTCTTAACTGGCCTCTGGGCAATTAGGGATGGCCAACAAATACTGGTCTAGCAGCGATGCCCTTGTCCCGTAATTGAACAAAAAACAAATTCAAAAAAATAAATTGTGTCAAATTTAAACTGGAGTGAAAATAGGTCCACAACCTAAACTTGCTTTACCTCTCATTGACAATCTCACTCAATTATAGGACAACCAATGAAGTGATACAATAGCACAGTGGTGCTGAGATGGTCTCAGTATATTTTTCATCATGATATACAATGCAAAACCACTTGACATCGGCATCAAACTGAATGAGAATCATCTACAATACTTTTGACTGGCAAGTACTCTCTCACTTACTGGCTGGGTTCAGTTGATGATCTTTGGTTCAGGACAATAATTAAGAAAAAAATTTCAACTCAAAATAAACAAAAAAAATGTTTCCACTGGAATCAGTAACCAGAAAATAAAGATTTAAGATCAGCTGAGGAGAAATATATTCACTGTGCTCGCAACAAAGTAATGGGACAATAACCTTAACTGATCAAATGTAGTACTACTGTTCTAATTAAACATCAATGTCCAGCCAAAATCAAAGCAAGTTAACTGGACATTTCAGTTATTTCTATCATTTAGAACCTGCAATGCTCAAAATAGCCGTTGAATTACAGTGCCAATATTTTCAATGCATTTCAGTAGAAAATGTTTTGGGCTAGCTTTAGGATGTGAAGGTTACTACACTATAAGAGACTAAAAGTTCTTTGTTCATTCTGTTCTTCTCCCCATTTGTGAACAGTAATTGTTGTAATAACTGATCCCCATCACTGGATGGTGCTGTTACTCCTACTGAAGGCTGCTACAGAAAGCACATCAATTAAAACTGCATTTAGTAATAAATCAAGCTTGCTGCCTTAAAGGTCTCACTTATAGGAGTGACCAGTCCATGGAACCAGAGTCCATACTGCATTACTAAACCTCATTTCATGAAATATCTAGCACATTAGTCAGCAAACTTGTTTCTGAGCCTCTGAAAATATTGCTTAAGATGCACTGATTTTTCAAACGCAAGTAACATATCCAGAGCTGGCAGTGCACAATGGTCCCCTACCCGCTGCGGAGTGCAGTGACAATACAGTCCGAGCAGAAGCGGTGTAAACATTCCTTCGTTGTCATGGTGTTCTTTAACATGTCCAGACAGATGGGACACATCAGCTCACTATGCAAGCTCCGAGGTGACACTGCAATCTCTGTCCCATCCATAATTGCCTCCTGAAAGAAAAAGACAAAAGCAGTCACTGAAATAGGCCAACCTTCTGCAGCCATCATATCTGCAAACTAAAGAGACAAGAGGCGTTTCAGGTAAATTGTTATAAACTGGATCTGCATGGTTGTAATTTTGTCTGGAGTATCGTCAAGACCACCGATCAGTTAAAGTTGAGCAATAATTGCCCAAGTGTGAAATCAGTTATTTTTAAATTTGCATTTTTCATTCTTGTTTAACCTTAACTGCTCTGAAAAGGTACTGGCATGCCAATAAGATCAACTGTTAGCACAACTCAAGTGACTTGCTGAGTCACCTCAATGTCTCACCGTGACATCACAGTACGAACTAGCCAATTGTAAAGTGAAGCAACAGGGTAATCCAGTTGTGTTTTTGACAATTCCATGGCCAGTTTCTGCAGTAGTGAAAAAAAGATTTATTTGGTTAAGTTTAGTAACGTTCCACAATCAAGATTGCTGGCCCAATAACGGTCACACTCCAGAAGCCAAATCATTTCTTCCAGACCCACAGAAGTTGCAGTGAGAATACAATTTAATTTTAAGGTGGCAGCTTATTCTTGCAGTCACTCAGCTTTCATTTCCAACCTTGCAATTCAGAATTTATAACGCCAAGTACTGTAAGTGGTGAGGTTTGAGATTGAGGACTCCAGCACTCTTGCGACAAAATTACAACCTCATCTGAAACTAAAACAGAAAGTGTGGCTGGGTATATCAGAAAGAGGGAGGAGCCAGATACAGTGCATGAAAAGAGACTGGGCAAGTGCAAGGTTGGGGAGGCCCACAGAGGGGTCGGATAGAGCCAGCGAGAGCTCGCATTGCAGGGCAGCAACAAAGCAAGCACAGGAAGGCCAAAACGGGAAATAGTACAGGGGTGGGCAATAGAAAGCAAACAAAAACAGAGAACGCCAGCCCCAGTGGGCAACAGAGTGTTAACAGGGGATTCACGGACACGGAGGGTGTTCACACCAGCAGGACAGCAAAGTGAGCGCATGTGCATGGAGTAGTGCCAGAGGGAGCAGAGACAGCACGAGCACAAGTACAGCCAGAGAGAGGGGGCTGCAGGTGGGAGTTACCAAGAGAGATAAAGAATCACACCAAGACTTCCAGTCCATGTTTCTTTAAAATGCTAACATATCACATTGTCATTCCACACTTTGTTTATAATTTATAGTGCCTACATTCACATGCGTATGAATATTTGTGGGCCACAGATTATACATTTGCGAAGTTAAATAAAAACAGTGGATCATTAATAAGCAATTATTGAGTGTACATTAGAATAATTACTTAGAATCGAATGATGTCACAGCAGAGAAGGAAACCATTGGAAGTACCCAAAGAACTTTGCAAGTTTTTTTCCACTGTCTTTTAAATTCTCATTTAATATTTACCAACATTCATTCCAAAACCTGTTTTATCTTGCTTCCATCATCACATCTGATAGAAGTGCACATGATACGAACCACTACACGAACTTCTCCTCACCCGCCCTTTTGTTTTCACCGTAATCTTACTTTTGCTCCAGTCATTGATAAATGGAAATACAGGTCGTTCTGCGGAAATGTAACAGTTGTGCTGCTCTGCGGCCTCGTCCTATAGAAAATTGTGCTACGGAAAACTGAAGAAAATCACACTGTAGAGGACCACTAATAGAAAATCGTTATATCTGTTCAGTAGGAAGTTCATATTATCCAAACAACACCCATAATTGATTAATGTTATAACCAATTTGCATAGATGAAATGCGTATTATAGCAGAACTGTAATTTTTACAATTTGAAATCATTCTTCGCATTCTCAGTTATGCTAATTTTTCTTCACAACTAAAGCTTTGCATTCTTGCCACTGTCAGAACATTTCGACTACACCTAATCTATGATCTTTTTTTAAATGTAAGGTGCTTTAAACAAGCAACAACTTTGTCAACTATCACTATCACTCCTGATAGCTAGGTATAACTAACTCGTAATCTCTGTTCTCCTTGATTCACACTGACATCTCTTTCTAGCGCTCGTTGATTTCACACTGCTTGCGTCAATGCAGTTCCTTCACCTCACTACTTGAATTCAATTCCTAAGTCAATTTTTGGACCAAAGCTACAGTTAGGCGAGAAACTGGGTAGCCCTGGTGTAACCCAAACTGAGCATAAACAAGCTGGTTATTTCCATGCAGTGCCAATGAGAGTTCTGTTGACAAAACCTTCCAACAATGTGCTGATGGTGGAGAGCAGATTGATGAGGTGGTAATTGGCTGGATTGTATTTGACCTGCTTTTGTGGTTCGGACATAACTGGCTATTTCAGTGTGCATACCAGTGTAGCTGTACAGGAGCAGCTTGGCTAAGAGAACAAATTTTCAACATGACTGCTGAGTAGTTGTCAGGGGTCCTTAGCCTTTTGAATGCAGAGCATATCCAGCTCAATCTTGACAGCACCCAGACTGAACAGACTCGGATGCTGGGGACCTCAGGAGAGGCTAAGATTCAACTGGAACTTCTGGCAGAAAAGTATTTTCAATCTTTCAGCCTCATCTTTTGTACTAACATCCTGGGCACCAGGGTAACAGGGAAGAGAAATATCAGTGGTGCTCCGTTCCTCCATTCGGAAATTTAATTGCCCGTTGCCATTAATGATTGGATGTGGCAGGTCTGTTAGATTAAATCTGCTCTGTGGGATTACTTTGCTCTATCAAATGCTGCTGCACTTGATATTCTAGCTTTACCAAGCTGACACCTAAATGAGGTCTGCCTGGTGTTACTGTCCACCTCCACTTTTCATGGCAGCAGAGTTGATCCCTTAGCAAGATGGCAAATGTATTAAAAGTAATATTAGCAAATTTGCTGATGACACAAAGCTGGGAGGCATGGTGAAATGTGAGGAGGATGTTAGGAGAATACAGGGTGACCTGGACAGGCTAGGTGATTGGACGGATGCATGGCAGATGCAGTTTAATGTGGATAAATGTGTGGTTATCCACTTGGTGGCAAGAGCAGGAAGGTAGATTACGACCTAAATGGAGTCAAGTTAGGTAAAGGGGCAGTACAACAAGATCTAGGTGCTCTTGTACATCAGTCAATGAAAGCAAACATGCAGGTACAGCAGGCAGTGAAGCAAGCTAATAGCATGCTGGCCTTCATAACAAGAGGAATTAAGAATAGAAGCAAAGAGGTCCTCCTGCAGCTGTACAAAGCACTGGTGGGACCGCACATGGAGTATTGCGTGCAGTTTTGGTCTCCAAATTTGAGGGAGTGCAGTGTACGTTCACACGGTCAATTCCTGGAAAGGCGGGACTATCTTACACTGAAAGATTGGAGCAACTGGGCTTGTATACACTTGAGTTTAGAAGGCTGAGAGGGGACCTGATTGAGGCGTATAAGATTATTAAAGGATTGGATACTCTGGAAGCAGGAAGCATGTTTCCACTGATCGGTGAGTCCTGAACCAGAGGACAGTTTAAAAATAAGGGGTAGGCCACTTAGAACAGAGTTGAGGAGAAACTTCTTCACCCAAAGAGAGTGGTGGGTGTAAGGAATGCTCTGCCCCAAAAGGCTGTGGAAGCCAAGTCTCTGGATACTTTCAAGAAAGAGTTGGACAGAGCTCTTAAGGACAGTGAAATCAAGGGTTATGGGGATAAGGCAGGAACACGATACTGATTAAGGATGATCAGCCATGATCATAATAAATGGTGGTGCTGGCTTGAAGGGCAGAGTGGCCTACTCCTGCACCTATTGTCTATTGACAGAGATAGAAGGGTTAATTTCTAGTTTCCTTTACTTTAGCAATAAAGGAATGATTTAAGTTAGAGAAATTAAACTTTATAATTTATAATTTTAAAAATTACTATGCAAGCTCGGAGAGCGCAGTTCTGATGTATTAGTCAGGTAATGGAATAAAACTGGTTTTCAGAAACTGAGGTCAATTGTTTTTGGCAGAGGGTAAAAGAGGGTTCCTTTTGTGCTTGAGGTTTCCCTCTTCACTGAGAGCCTTTTTTTTGCAACCTGAAATTTGGTTGCAAGAGGATGGAGTTGCAACTTTCCTCCTCCACCTTTACAGTAATTGGCTCATAACAGAAAATAAGAGCAGGACCAGGCCATTTGACCGATCAAGCATGCGCTGTCATTCGACACGATCCTAGTGATCTTTTACCTCAATACTATGCTCATGCCCTCGCCATACACTTTGATGCCTTTAACATCTATAAATCTATTTCTTTAAGTATACCCAGTGACTTGGCCTCTACAACCTTATGCATTAAAGAATTCTACAGGTTCACCATCTTCTGTATGACGGAATTTTTCCTCAGTCCAAATGGCCTACCCCAAATCCTGAGACTGTACAGGAAAGGAGCTAATTGCTGAGTAAGTGATAGATTAGTCTAGTTATTTATTGCAATTTCTTCTGAAGCTTTGGTGTGGCAAGTCAGCTCAACTGAACAAATATAAATCTTGGATCATGCAGAAAATTAAAGAAGCAGCAAGTGACCTAAACCAAAAAAAATGCACAGGAACCTCAAATTATCCGATTACCAATTATTCGAAATTACAGTGATTAAACAGGCACCACCTCCAAATGAATGACTGGGTTTGGAGGCGGGGGTGGTGTTGGACGGGGTTTGCAGACGGGGCGGGGGAGGGGTTGAACGGGGTTTGAAGGCGAGAGGCAGGGTTGGATGGACTTCAGGGCGGGGGTGAGGTTGGACAGGGTTTGGGGGCAGGGGTGTGGTTGGACAAGGGACGGGTTTAGCGGGAAGAAGCAGACAGAGTTTGGAGGCAGGGCGGGGTTGAACAGGTTTGGGTGGGGGGGGGGGGGGCAGGGGCGATGGGGTTGGACGGATTTGCGGGCCGGGGGCAGATTTGGATGGACTTCTGCGGGTAGGCGGGGAACGGTGTTGGGGGCGGAGTCTTGCATGCTGAGTGCTGCTGCAGTCTCCTGAACGGGAGCAGACTTTAAAAACTCCGAGCCCCAGAGGAAAGGCATTTAATCAATTAACCAATAAATCGATTATCTGAATGAAATAGTGCCTACTTATTTCGTTCAGATAATCGAGGTTCCCTGTATTGCTAGCTGCTCAAGATTGAGCTCTGGATTTTGAAAATCAAGTAGCATTTGCTGTCATTGCTATGTATCTACCTGGCAAAGAGCTACATAGATTGCAAATATAGGGAGGTGCTCAATAATGCAGGAAAAGAATGCGCAGGCAGAAAGGAAATGAGTGACCATCAGGCATCTAAGTGAAGGGGGAGAAAGTGAAGACTGCAGATGCTGTAGATCAAAGTCAAAGAGTGTGGTGCTGGAAAAGCACAGCCGGTCAGTCTGCATCGGAGGACAAGGAGAATCGACGCTCCAATGAATCTTAAATGAGGGAACCAGGCAAAAATCAGGAATCCGAGTCTTTCTTGCTTGCAAACCAGAATTTTGGAATCTGCTGACAGCAATGGTTTCCTGAGGAAAATGTGCAGCACGACAGGTGTTTCAGCTTTAGAGTACGGAGGACTGACTAACTCATAGAAGGAGCACACTATCAGGCTAGCAACCTGCAACAAGTGCCGTGCCACAGTGTTGAGGTCACAATTACTTACAATACATAATGATAACTTGATGGGGAAAGTGAATGCACTACAGCCAAGTTTGATGATACACAATAAGGCGGTAGGTAAATGGTGTGGATGAGAGAATCTGAAAAGAGCTACAGGCATGTTAAATGAGCGGGCAAAAATATAGCAGTAAATGTTATTAAAATGGAGAAAGACTGCAACAAGCAATAGAACAAAGGAATTTGGGAGACCTCAGATTTTTTTGATTCACGGTACAAGTTCAGCAATTAATAAGGAATGCAAATGGAATACTGGCCTTTATTTCAAACGGGAATGGAGTGTTAACATTTTTTTGGGGGGGGGGTTGCCAAAACTATATAAAGGTACTAATTGCACCACAATGAGAATATGTTTGGACACAAAGAAAAAAATATAACGGCTTTGGAGAAAGTCCGGAGAAGGCTCACAGGGCTGATACCAAGTATGGGCAAGGACGGTTAGAGTATATTGAGCTACAATCTACTAGAATACAGAAGAATGACAGTGACCTTTTTGAAACATACAAGATTCTTAGGGGACTTGATAGGGTGGATATGAAAAAGATTGTTTACCCTTGTGGACCAGAAAGTGCAATCTCAAAATAAGGGGTCACACATTTAAAGCTATACAGGAGAAGGAATTTTCTTCTCTCAGACGGTAATGCATCTGTGAAATTCTTTATCACAGGTTGTTGACCTCTTATCACTCAGTACATCCTCAGCTGAACGGTCCAGGACATCCGACCTCGGACCTTCAGGTGACCGCCCTCAAGACGAACTCGGGACAGACAACACCGAAAAGTGGCAGAGCAGAGGCTGATAGCCAATTAGTCGGGGTGAAGTAGGAACATGGGTCTGGGTGGGTTACTGTTTGGAAGGTTGATGTGGACTTGTTGGGCCAAATGGCCTGTCTCCACACTGTAGCAAATCTAAGTTCGATACCCATGGGGATGGCCTCAACCAGGACCTTGGGTTCATATGACACAAAAAGTGACCCCACTGCACGATACACACACTCCTACAGACCCATATACTTGCGCAGACCCTCTCTTATATGCTCACACATACACTCCCACACGCACTCTCACAGACTTAAATCCCTTTACACTCTCACACATACTCTCATAACATCCGCTGACACCTCCCCACCACCCCCCCTTTAACACATGCACAGACACATATAACGCATCTTATATTGTGGGGTGAATTTGTACTGGCAGAATTACATTTTACTTTGCTCAAAAACTGCATGAATCCATGGAAGATTCTGGAAATGCATGCTTTTTTTTTAAGGTTAGAATCAGTCTGACCATTGTGGCATAGACACTCTCTCACAGGGCAGATCACACATTAAATGCATTATCTGGGCTGACATGACACCAATTGTTCAAGTTCCCATGAGATGTAACTTTTAAAAAACGTTTTTGCAAATTATATATGAAAGAACTAAAACAAACATGGTCATTCTAAAAGATGAGAGACTTAAGCAATCCAGGTCTTTTTCAATATATAATTTCAGTTACATCACACTGTAAACTTTTGCTATAAATTGTGTCTTACGATCTTATATTCCACAACCACCTGATGAAGGAGCAGCGCTCCAAAAGCTAGTGCTTCCAAATAAACCCGTTGGACTATAACCTGGGTGTTGTGTGATTTTTAACTTTGTACTCTCCAGTCCAACACTGGCATCTCCAAATCATAGGTTGAGACAAGACACATTATTAATCAGTAAGGGCATCAGTAGTAATGGAGGAAAAGGCAGGAAAGTGGAGTTGAGGAAAATCAGATCAGTCATGATCTCACTAAATGACAGATAGACCTAATACACCTACTTCTGCTCCTGTCTTATGGAGAAAAGGAAGAACAGTGGCACAACAATAGCATTAAGGATTCCAATCAGGCAGGCAGATCTGTAGCAATAAACGTTTCCAGGATGGTATGCTACATCCCTCGGTCACAGATGTCACCAAACAGCTACAGGGTCCCTTTCAGGAACAGAATGAGCAGCCAAAGGATATGACCTGCACTGGTACTTTGACTAGTGTGAAAGCGGAATGAGTTCCCAAACCAGGTTTTAGGGAATTTGAGAGGAAATTCGAAACAGGACCTCGATAGCAGTAATCTCAGAATTACTCTGAGTGCCAAGAGCTAGTGAGCATAGGAATTGATCCGAGTATTCAGTACAGAGTTGGGAGGTCATGTTGCGGCTGTACAGGACGTTGGTTAGGCCACTGTTGGAGTATCGCATGCAACTCTGGTCTCCTTCCTATTCGAAAGTTGTTGTGAAACTTGAAAGGGTTCAGAAAAGATTTACAAGGATGTTGCCAGGGTTGGAGGATTTGAGCTATAGGGAGAGGCTGAACAGGCTGGGGCTGTTTTCCCTGGAGGGTTGGAGGCTGAGGGATGACCTTATAGAGGAGGTTTACAAATTATGAGGGGCATGGACAGGATAAGTAGGCAAAGTCTTTTCCCAGGGTCAGGGAGTCCAGAACTAGAGGCCAGAGGTTTAGGGTGAGAGGGGAAAGATATAAAAAGAGACCTAAGGGGCAACTTTTTCACAAAGGGTGGTACAGGTATGGAATGAGCTGCCAGAGGAAGTGGTAGAGGATGGTACAATTGCAACATTTCAGAGGCATTTTGATGGGTATATGAATAGGAAGGATTTGGAGGGATATGGACTGGGTGCTGGCAGATGGGACTAGATTGGGTTGGGATATCTGGTCAGCATGGATGGGTTGGACCGAAGGGTCTGTTTCCATGCTGTACTTCTCTATGACTATGATTCATTGAACGTGTGGTGGAGAACTGGTATATGAGATCATTAGATTTCTCCAGGGTAGCTGGACTTAAGGTGAACAGGTTACAGCTCTCCAGGACAGAAACTGATTTCATCACAGGGAGATTTGCCAGTACTACTAGAGGCAGTTTAAATTTGCTTCTTAGGATGATGGGAAGCCAATAAGTGCTCAAATTATATTTAAGGAAAGATGGCAACAGAGGCAGAGAGGTTGCAAATGCAATTATATGGTAGCCAAAACAAAGGTGAGCATCAGCCAAGCTTTGAATGTGGAATCACTCCAAAAAGAAAGTTAGGGACACTCTACCTGAATGCACAATATATTCATAACAAAAGGAGATGATTTAAAAGCTTCAAGTTTAGATTAGACAAGATTCCCTACAATATGGAAACACACCATTTGGCCCACAAGTCCACACTGACTCCCCGAAGAGTAACCCACACAAACCCATTCCCTAACCCTAAACTTATTCCTGACTAATGCACCTAACACTATGGGCAATTCAGTATGGCCAATTCACCTAACCTGCACATGTTTGAATTGTGGGAGGAAAACGGAACAACCGGAGGAAACCCAC
This sequence comes from Hemiscyllium ocellatum, assembly GCF_020745735.1. Lineage (NCBI taxonomy): Eukaryota > Metazoa > Chordata > Chondrichthyes > Orectolobiformes > Hemiscylliidae > Hemiscyllium > Hemiscyllium ocellatum. Next base: position 31,335,128 of record NC_083435.1, on the reverse strand, counting down.
GTAGATACAGTGTGAACATGCAAACTCCACACTGACAGTCACCCAAGACAAGAATCGAACCTGGGTGCCTGGTGCTGAGGCAACCGTGCAAGACACTACTCCACCGTGCCACCCCCAAATGGGTGCGATCTAACTATCATTACAGAAACATAACTGTAGGATGACCAGGTAGGGAACTGAATATTCGAGAATACTGGTTACTGAGAAAGGATATACAGAAAGGAAAAGGAGGTGGTACTGCACTGGATACAGAGATAGAAGGCTCTATTGCCAAATTTGCAGATGACAAAAATAGGGGGGATGGTAAATTGCAATAGGAAATAAGAATCTTACAAATGGTAAGGAAAGTGGGTACATGAAGCTTAACATGGATAAGTGTGAGGTCACACTTTTGGGTCGAGAAAATGGGAATGCAACTTACTATCTTAAATGGAAAGAGACTTTGGGGTGCTCCATTGCAGAGAGCTAGGTGTACTCACTCATGAGTCATAGAAAATTAGCATGCAGGTAACATAGATAATGAAGAAAGCGAATGAAATGTTGGTTTTCATAGCTAAAGGAATAAAATATAAAAAGGTAAGGAAGTATTGCTGCAACCATACAAGGCATTGGTGAGACCTCACTTGGTGGTATTGTAAACAGTTTTGGTTCCCTTGAGGGAAGATTCAGTGGCATTGGAGGCACTTCACAGAAGGTTCAGTAGATTGACCCCAGAGATGAGGGGTTTGTTGTTTGAAGACAGATTGAACAGTTTAAGCCAATATTCTCTGGAATTTAGAAGAATGAGAAGAGATCAAATTGAGGTATTCAAGATGATAAAAGATGGGAATAAAATAGACATGGAGAGGATGCTTCCTCTTGTGGGGCATGATAGGATGAGAGGCCATAGTCTTAGGATAAGGGGTAGCAAATTTAAAACAATTGGAGGAAAAACCACACCTCCCAAAGGGCTGTGAATCTGTGGAATTGGCTACTGCAAAATGCAGTGGATGCTGGGACAGTGAGTAAACTTACGAAGAAGGTAGACAGATAATAGATTGAAGGGATATGGAGAGAAGGCAGGATAATGGGGACAAGGAGCATATCGACCTGGATTGAATGTCAGAGCAGACTCGATGGGCCAAACGGCCTAATTCTGTTCCTATATCATATGAACTTATGATAATAAGGAACAGTATCAGTACATTAGTATGGGAAGATCTCAGATTATAAAATCAAATTGTGGAATCTGTTTGGGAGGAGTTAAACAACAAGAGACAGCAAACAATGGTAGTTGTTTTTAAGTCAACAAATAGCAAGGGTGGTGTGGTGTTCAACAGGAGATGAGAGAAACACAGTATAAGTCATAAAGTAATCATGGTGATTTCAATCTGCATATAGGGGGGTTAAATGAGCACAAACACTACAAAGAATAATTTTTTAAAGTGGCACGTTAAGGAGCTGATGAGACAACAGGTTACTTTACATCTTTCAAGCAGCTTTATGGATGAGTGACTATATACCATAGAATTTTATAGTTTGTTTGAAAGTGAGCTATTTCAATCTGAAGCCAAGGTGTTAAATTTGAACAAAGGAAATTAAAGGTTTGAGGGCACACCAGCTGAGCTAGATTGGGAAAATGTATTAAAAGTTGAGAAGGTATACAGCCAATGGATAGTCGCCAAAGAATTAATATATCATTCCTGCTCTATTTTTACAGTATACTATACATTCCTTTAAAGAAAAGCAAGTCAATCTTGTCCAAAAACAAAGTTTAAGAATTTTATCAGATTAAAACATATCTATGAAGTTGTCAAAAATAGCAGTAAATCTGAGGGTTAGATGATTGTTAGAATACAGAGGGATACGAAGAAATGGAAAATAAGTGAATAACGAAATTCAAGCATCAAATCACAAAAATGGACTATAAAAAGCTTCTAAAAAAAAGTACATCAAAAGACGGTTGACTCAAAAAATATAGGTCCAATACAGGCAGAGTCATGAGAATTTAGAACAGACAATAGAAAAAAAGTTAAAAAGAAGTTCAATAATTACTTTGAACCTGTCTTCAAGGAAGATACATGAAATTGGAGCTCTCGGGAACTGGGGTGCATGGAAATTTGAACAAAATTAGTATTTCCTAGGAAGGTTGTATTAGAGAAATGAATGGAATCAGAAGTTTTTCAATCCCAGGGTTCAGCATTATACATTCAAAAATGTTGGAACAGGTAGCTATGGATATTGTGGGTGCATTGATGATCATCTTCCAAAGTTTTACAGATTCTAGAATGCTCCTGCAGATTGGAAGATAGCAAATCTTACTACATTTTATTTTAGAGAGAGAGAAAATAGGAACTACAGACCTGGTAGCCTTACATCAATAATAGTAGAGAATGTGCTAGAACCTATTATAAAGGTTATGACAGATCCATAATATTTGGATAATAATGATCTGATTGAGTAAAATTAATGTGGATTTGTGAATGCAAACCCATGTGTGACAAATCTGTTGGGAATGTTTAGCAGCATTTTATTAACAGAATGAATAAACAGTTGGTGCACATCGATTTCCACTTGGATTTTCAATGTCTTTTGATAAGTTCCCCACAGAAGAAAGCTTAGCAAAATTAAAGTGCAATTAGGAGGCAATGTACTTCATAAATAAAGGAACGGTTAATACTCAGAGTAGGAATAAACATGTCATTCTCATGTTTGCAAGCTATGCTCAGTGAGGTAACACAAGGATCAGTTCTTTAGACCCCAGCAGTTCAGAATAAGTTTAAATAACTTGGACATGGGGCTAAGTGAAATAATTCTAAGTCCATGGATGATAGAGAGGTCGGTGAAAATGTGTGTTGCAAGGAAGGTGAAAAGTGGCTTTACGGAGATCTGTCTGGACTAAGTGATTGGATAAACATGGTAGATGGAACATAATGTGGAGCAATGTGAGGTTACCCACTTTGGTCAGAAGAAGATATGCAGAGAAGTTCTTACAAGTAAGAAGTTAGAAAGCTAGATGTACGGAAGGTACCTGGGTGTCCTTGTCAATGCGTCACTGAAGGCTAACATACTCATTCTAAAAAAAAACAAAGTTGCTGGAAACACTTTGGCAGAATCTGTGGAGAGAAATCAGAATTATCATTTTAGGTCCAAAGACCCTTCTTCATACTCATTCTAATCTTTCATTTACTTTTCTCTTGAACCTATGTCCCTTTCCAGTTTACAACACCTAACTCCAAACCCCCACAACCAACATGGATTCAGTATCACAATCAAATGCCTTTGAAAATATGAAAGTCACAATATTTCCTTTCACACGCAGTTAATCCTTAAAGTGGTACTGCATTTACTAAGCATGAGTGGCCTTTCACAAATCCATTCTGACTGCCCACAACTGGCTCATTCTAGTCGATTTCATCCACACCATGCTCTCTAGTTACCCCTTCCTGATGTTAGGCACACTGATCTATAGTTACCCAATAATTTGTTTCTCCTTTCTCAAACACAAGTGTAATACTGGCAACTTTCCAGTCCTTTGAATCAGCTTCTTTAATTCAAAGATGTTTGAAAGAGTGTAGTCAGAGCTTTGCCAAATTGTCATGACGTTTTGGTTATCTGCCATTGAGCTCCAGCATTTATTCTATTCTACTTTTGAGCTCAATAGGTTAGTTTCCCCCTCTATGGAATTCATTATCTGGACTCATCTTTTTGAATTATTACCATTCAGAATCTTTGAAAACTGATGCCATATACTCTATCAAGAGATTTCTACTTGCGTTGTGGTAGAATCCTTCAAAAATGTAAGTGTCCATCCTTTACTTCTACTTCATCCAAACATTTTATAATAAGGGATATGCGCTACCCCAATTAAAGCAGAATTACTGCTATTGAAGTAATGCCATTTCCTCACCCTCAACTACTGTCTTGTTCACTAATTTACGATAAATATATCTGAAGTGCTCACATTTAAATCTGTGTTTACCATACTCATTCTAACCCTTTATTTAGTTTCTTTTCATCTAACTCAGATGCTCACTGAAACTTCCCCTAATGTGAATTTACATTCTCAACCAGGACATTGCAATGAAACTGCTTAATGACACTTCTCGGGAAAATTGGTCAATGCATATCGCTGGCAAGCAGAATTTCCATGAACATTCAAAGATGAGCATGGCTCTAATGTACAGGATCCAGAACTAACAAGAAGCTCCCTTTTCTCCCACCCTCCCCCCCCTCCAAAAAACTCCTCCATTTCACTTTCCCAGATCATGTCACACAGCTGCCTGAAAAAAAACATTGAATCTCTAGAATCGACTTCACACCATTCAGTGAAAGAATTAGCATGTCTCTGAGTGTGTAACCCATGTTCCTACAACCAACAACTTAAAATGCAACAGACAAGCTTTGGCCAGGAATTTGATCTCTTCGTAAATTTAAATTGTCATAAATCAAAAACAAGGTTATCAAAAAGGCTGTACAGTGGAAAAACTATCCTTCACACTGATGAATAAAAATGCTCGTGGGGAGGTTTTCAATTGCACAACTTAGTCAAAAAAAGCTCAGAAAAGAAAAGCCAGGAAGTTTTGCTGAAGATTCAGCAATGACTTGTTAGGCATCAGCTGGCAATGCATATCCAATCGAACACACCACAACTCAGCAAAGGTGTCAAGACTTTATAGAAAGCACAGAGATAAGATTGGCCAGAATAGGTCCAGGGATGAGGGACTTAAATTATATAGTGAAACTGGACAGGTTAGGTTTGCCCAGCCTTGCAGCAGGGATTGTTAAAGGGAGGCAAAAAAAAGTTCAAGAATCATTCAAGCCTTGATATGTTTAAAGAAGAGAAAATGCTTGCACTAGCAGAAAATTCGGAAACCAGACAACAACAGTTACAGATTCGGCTGAAGAGACACAAAGGAGGTGGGAGTTTTATTTTGGTTCTGCCAGTACAATCTGGAATGCACTGTCTGGTGGAAACAGATTGAATAGCAACTTTCAAGGGGAACTTGACATACTCCTAGACAGATTAAAAAGGAAGTGGAGAAAAAGAGGCAGACTCTGTCTAATTGGATAGCTTTATCAAAAAACCAGCTCAGGATTAATGGGCCAAATGGTCTCCCTCTGTGCTGTACAATCGCGTAGGAAGTAATCTTCATCAAGACCCAGTTGGCCTTTGCATAAAATAAATTTTCCTTTGGTAGGCAGCAAGGCTTTCAGACATTAATTGTTGAGCAGTGTTCAGATTAGCTGCAGATGCAAAAATCCACAAATATACATACGGTTAATGCACACCCACCAATAGCAGCACACAGTATTAATTTTTCAAGTTACAATTGGATGCTTCTTAATTGATTGCACAGCAGATTTAACTAGCATGCAACCTTACAGTTTCTCAAAAATAAACAGCTTGAGGTAAGGGCAGAATTGATCAGACACTAATCAATGGACAGTTGACCAAATTAGCTTGAAAACAAAAATCATCTGCCTCTTCTCCATATACATGCCAACTGACCCTCAATGCATGTGTGATATTTTCTATTTAAAGTTCAGACATGAAACCAACAAGAACACTCCTCAAAGTCCAGAGGATGGACCTCCAGTCATGGAGCATCTGAAGGAAAATGGCAGGATGCGAGTTCAGCTGAGTTAATGCAGCACATGCATCGGCAACCATTTTCACTTAACAGACTTTTAATTTTAAAAAAAGCACCACTTAGAAAGTGAAGAGCACCACCAGGATGAACATTTGGATTCCTAAACGAAACATGGGAAAATATCAAATTTCCCTGGCAGAATACAAAATTTGCCTAGGTAAGCTCATCCGTTTTGTTGTGTATCATTAAAAAGAATCTAAATCTGAAATTTAATGATAGTCTTTGCATTTTTATTTTACTCATCTTCAAGAACACCCATGCTCAGGTTCAGTATATCTACTCACAAGAATTGCAAAGGGGAATCAAAAAGCAAATGTAAAAATTTAATGAGAAAAAAGGACATTTCTAATTTGAATGACAATTCTGTAAGATATGTACATATTTTAGGAATTAATGCTACCTTTGGGAACATTTTTAAAATTTGCCAGTAAAATCAAAAACTTTAATCTCAGATGTACAGAATTACAAAAAACTTTCAACTGCAATATTCATAATGAAAAATGTATTAGAAGCTATTCATAACAATGTATCACCTCAGCTGTATGAGAAACACTAATTGTAACCATAGAACTGCTCTTTGAATCAATTATCTGCAACTATGATGGAGCTATAACCAGGTGAATAGGCTTATTTAGAGCACAATGATGTTTCAATTGAAATCATCATTCTAAACTGTAAAGATCGATATAATAAATAGCCTTTTAACTCCCTAACAAAAAAGACTTTTTCCTTTTCTTGACAAACCTTTTATCATGGTAACACAAACCTGCTAGAAAAAAAGGTGGGAGTCACAGATGTCATGTTAAAGAGGCAGGCATACAGCTATGGAACCAAACTTCTGTCCCTGTACAATCATAACCAAGTTATTAATTGAGGGGTTGGATGCCAACACGCGTCAGATCAGCAGACGTTTGTCAAAATCCCTTGTCAGGGATTTTTATACACCGAGAGGAAGAGGACTACAAAGACCTCTCTTTTCCAAATAAAAAGAGAGCTTCATTGACAACCAGGAAAGAAGAAACTAATAAAAATAGATGCAAAGTTTCAAAGAAAAAGAGAAAAAGGAACTGTGTAATTTTAAAAACTACTGAGTTGAGAAGCACTGTAAGCCTTGTTGGAAAATTATTGCTGTGCGCACATATGCCATTCAGGAGTGTGAATTTTACAGCAACTAAAACATTGCAGAGGCTTTTGCTTTATAGATTTGTATATCTCTCATGCAGACATGCAAAATAGACATAAAGGGATATTCCCTCTGCTTCACACGTACCTGCGGGGTCCTTTGCAGTTCGTAGAGGCTGAGCTGCCCTGTTTTACTCACCTGTGGGGTCCGATGCAGCTCATAGAGGCTGAGCTCCCAGGTTTTACTAGGATTCTGAGTGTTCACCGGTGCTGCCATAGTAACTGCAGCAATTTTTAAAGTTTTATTTTACAAGTGTTAGCCTTCGCACGTCCAGACTGCGAAAGAAGAAAAGCACAGAAACATAGCATTAATCCAAGCCAGAATAAATATTGTTTACAAAATAACCATACAGAAACAATGGAAAGATATAACAGCCATTTTGTGACAGACACTCCAAAACCAAACAACTTTTTGGGTAGGTGAACAAGTCAAGATAAACCCTAGTTGAAAGATTGTAATAGACTCCCAATTACTTATGCTATCAATCAGTACAGCAAATGATCAGAAAGATCTCAACAGCCCTAAAAGCAAAAGTCTGCAGATACTCAAAATCATACAAGCGAATAGTTTAATCATATAGAAGAGTCACTTTAAACATTACTTCTGTTTCACTCTCCACTGCTGCCAGACCTGAGCTTTTCCATCAATGCTTTTCATTCTTACCAGCTCTAATTTTTGTGCTAATCATGTCTGCAGATAAGGGAAAAGGAATGATTGCAACTGATGCATATAGATACAGATCAACAAACTACATCTATATAATAAAATTGAGGCCTCACCTTAAGCAAAATTTCAGTCAGTGGGTTAAATAATATTCTAGGATTCTCACTAACACAACACTGGAGCCCCCCAGGGGTGCATACTCATCCCCCTACTGTACTCACTGTATACCCATGATTGCATGGCCAAATACCAAATTAATGCCATTTATAAGTTCACTGATGACACCACCATTGTCTGTCGAATCTCAGATGGTGACAAAACAGACTACAGAGGGGAGGTGGAAGACCTCGAGAAATGGTGCACTGAGAACAACCTCGCTCTCAACAACCTTGCAAAGGAACTCGTTATTGACTTTCAGCGGGATGTTACTCGTACCCCTCTAACACATTAACAGCTCACAAGTGGAATGAGTGGGCAGTGTCAAGCTCCTGTAGTGGTCATCCACAACAAGCTTTCTTGGACTCTTCATGTGGACGCACTGGTTACAAAGGCCTGACAGGCCTTTCCTCAGGCAGCTGAGGAAATTTGGCATGACGGCGAATACAATTGCCAACTTTTATAGGTGTGTCACCGAGAGCATTCTGTCTGGATGTACCTGGTATGGCATCTGTACCATTCAAGATCAGAGATGGTTACAGAGAGTGGTGAATTCATCCCGGACAATCACAAAGACCAACCTCCCATCTATAGAATCCATCTACCACTCTCACTGTCAAGGAAAGGCTGCCAGTATTATCAAAGATCCATCCCACCCTGGCAATGTTTTTCTACAACCTCTACCAACGGGGAGAAGGTATAGAAGCCTGAACACATGCTCCAGCCGGTTTCGAAACAGTTTCTATCCTAATGTTGTTAGAATACTGAATGGACTCTCAAACTCCTAACATTCGCCTGTACCTGTGCTTTTGTTTTTGCCGCTGTTTGCCTATTATTTACTTATCTACGCTGTTTAACTCTGATCTGCCTGTACTGCTCGCAAAGCAAAGCTCTGCACTGTGTCTCGATGTGACAATAAATTCAATTCAATTTACTGGCTGAGGCAAGTCATGTGGAGTCCAAAATGATAAACCATTAAAAACGAATACAAAAGCTTAATATAAAGCTGCCAGCATCGAGTCAATGCAAAAGAAATTGTGGTCTGCAGTATATGCTGTTTTTTATTAAGATTATTGCTGGTGAGGCTAGCATTTATTGCCTACAGGGTAGTGATGAGTCAACCACATGGCTGTGGATCTGGAGTCACGTCAGCTGGACCAAGAATAGTAGATTTCCTTCCAAGGAAATTAGTGAATGAGATTTTTTTTTACGGCAATGGTTACATGGTCCCCATTAGCCTAGCTTTTCATGCTACCATTTGCTATGGTCAGATTAGAACCATGTTCTCAGAAGATTACCCCGGGGCTCTGGTTTACTCGCCCAGTTTCATTATCACTATGCTACCACCTCATGATCCAACAACATTTGAAACTCCTGCACCATCAACATTCAAGTAGTTTGGTATTACTAAGGACAAAACAGTCCCATCCACAAGCTTCTGATATTCACTCCCTCCACTACTGACAAACTGGCAGTGAACAGCATGTCCAAGAGGTACTGCAGCAATTCAGTACTCATTCTTTCAAATCCACCACCTTAAGGACAAGGACAGCAGGAGCACCACCAGTTTCCATTCAAGCATTACACCATCCTGCCTTGAAACCGTACTGCCATTCCTGCAGTGTCACTGGGTCAATATTTTGGAACTCTCTTGCCTATGGGTTTACCTGCACCAGACAAGAAAGCAGCTCACAACTTTCTCAAGGACTATTAGGGATGGGTAACAAATGTCAGCCCATTTAACCAGGTTAGCCAATGACAATGCACGCTTTTTAATCCAGGACCCAAGTCTTTATTTATACAACCCTCAACTCTGTACATTCTTAATGTCGAACTGTCAGGGCTTTACAATAGAAAAAGGCCACTTGGTCATGCTGGCCAAAAACAAGTTACCCATCTTAAAGCTATCTTTCAGCTATCTGACACAAATCAGTGCTCAAAATACACAGGGATGTAATAGGCAAAGTCACCCGTGAAAGTGACCTTGGAAAAATGAATTGTGAACATGACCAACCAGACAAAGTCAAAACTGCGAAATTTTGAAAGGAGCCACTTTTCAGCTTGTTCCCTCCCGCAGTTGCTGATCAGGTATGGAATGGAAACAAGGTAAAAACAATGACTGCAGATGCTGGAAACCAGATTCTGGATTAGTGGTGCTGGAAGAGCACAGCAGTTCAGGCAGCATCCAAGGAGCAGCGGAATCGACGTTTCCAGCAAAAGCCCTTTATCAGGAATAAAGGCAGAGAGCCTGAAGCCTGGAATGGAAACAGCCTGTCAGCAGAGAACCAGTGAGGTGGTGAGCGGCAGTACTGAACTAAGATGGCCAAGCTGAAAGGTGCAGAGAATCTGTCGGGCAAGAACATTGGATGGAGTAGACATATAGACAGCAAGGCAGGAAGTAATTGGGTAGCAATGGGAGAGGTATATAGTGAATGGCTGCAAAGGAGGAGAGGAATGAGGGAGAAGTGAGCAGCTGAAGGGAACAGCAGAAACAACTGGTTGCAAAGGAGTGGGTAGAATGAAGAAAGGTGATATCAAAGTGGGTGGGAGTGGAGAATCAACTAGCTACAAAGGGGAGAGGGAGAGGGGCTGCCAACAGGAGCCTGTCATCAAGGAATTCCCACTAACGGAGCCAGAAACATGACACAGGTAACAAATACCTTGCAACTATTTTTAAAATAAAACCTCAAAATTTAAGTGCGTGTCAGTTATTGTAAAAAGATTAATTGCTCTCTTATACCAATATCAACACTGTGCATCTGGGAAATTGAAGTTTTCCTGACATGTTCTGTCTTCCAAAAGAATTGGAGACTTCATAATTGACAATATTTGAAGACTTTTAATTCTTCTTCTAGTAGCACACATATTCCCTGTCAACTCAAATACGGAAGACAATGTTTCATAGAATGCCTACAGTGCAGAAAAAGGCATTCACCCCGTTGAATTTGCACAATCCTCTGAAGACCATCCCACCTTGACCCAGGCCCCCAACCCTATCCCTGTAACTCTGCAGTTATCACGGCTACCCCATCTAGTCTGTACAGCCCTGAACACTAAGGGATGATTTAACATGGTCAATCCATTTAACATGCACATCTTTGGACTGTGGGAGGAAACCACAGCACCCAGCAAAAACCCAAGGAGACATGCAGAGAATGTGTAAACTTTGCACAGATAGTACCCAAGGCTGGAATTGAACCCAAATTCTTGCCAGTATAAGACAGCAGTGCTAACACTGACACCATGCTGCCCTAATGACTGCATCTCATCTAATAAAGAGAATGAAAATATAAAACACAAAACCAAACCAAGAAATCTCAAGATTAGGGCGAAAAAGTTATTTTTATTCTTATCTATAGACCTGCAGGTTACAGGAGGTATAGCCAAAAACTATTCAAATAAGTTAAGGTTTTTGCTTCAACTATCTTTTTCAGAACCCTACCTTCCACTGGGTGAAAGATATTTTCCTCAGCTCTCCTCAAGATTTTCCAATCATTTTACATCCGCACTGCCTGGTCACTGCACTTCAAGGCAAATTGACTCATGTTTGCTCTATCCAGACCAGCTCAATTTTGTGTATCTCAATCAATAAGATCACCTCCTCACCATTCTCTGTTTCACAGATGCCCAGTCTGTCCAATCTTTCTTTTTAGCTATATTTTGCCAGTCCAGGCAACATGCTCACCATTGCTTGTGCAACTACCTCTGTTCTGGAATGAGATAACCAGATCTGCAGACATACTGAAGGTGCAGCCTAATTAACAATTTGTACAATTTCAGAATGTGCATTCTATACTTGAGTTAATTTTATTTTATATTCTTATTCCAATATCTATCTTCCTTTGAAAAGGCTTTATATTCATTATGTACTCAGCCTGTGTTTTCTAGATTCATGACCCTCTGTTTTAAATCAAACATCTGCCACAAGACCCAAGTAATATGTTTACATAATCTACAAGGGTGACCTTCTGAACAAGACTGCCAATGTTAAAGCAGTGTGCAAAGTTCAGCTGTTTGCTGATCTCAGACAGGATACAGAATCAACTGGCCAAACCTATATCACACAAGGTCCTTATTTCATGCCAGGTGAAGTCATTTACCTCCCCTCAGTCTGCAGAAGCCATGAGGTCTGGCCAACTTTGCCACACAATCCATACCAGTTAGTTCTTGTCTTTTTGCCCAAGTTAGTGGTCTCTTGTTTGGAAAATCTGATCCAACTCTTCAGAAACTTCTACTTTGTAAGACATATTATTGTGATGATGCTAACACGTCAGCAAAAAAAAAAGTAAACTTATGCTTCCAATCAGCATGGCATTCTGAAAATATTGCCAGAAGGATTCTAGATCAAGTACAATTATAAATGCATGAAATCCTTGTACAGGAGACCACAGGAACTGCAAAACATATTTACCTGCAGCCTTCATTTTAAGCTAATTATCATCAACAAGAGATGATGACAGCAAGTACCTCACTGAAGCACTGGCTGATGAATATAGCGTCCTAATACTAAATTAAACCCACTGATGCTGCTGCTCATTTTATCTATTTGCTGCTAAAGTTGGATGGATCTAAAAACCTGTACCTGACCTTCTTATATGTTTCTTCCTGAAGTTTGTCATAATGGAAATCATATTTACCTCCAAGCTCCTTTATCTGAATCAAATACTTAGCTATCAGTTCACCCCATCCCAAAACCATCTCCTAAAGCAAAAACAAACTGCTGGAAAAGCTCAGTAGGTATCGCAGCATCTAAAGAGAGAAAGCAAAGTTAACATTTCAGGTTCAATGACCCTTCTTCAGAACCCTTCATCTCCAGAAGGCTTTCTATTCCTGTTCTGTATTCTAGCATCAAAATTAGGCACGGGGATTGTTGAGCAACTTGGATCCAAACAGACATTCAGATCTCCTTCCACCTCCTTCTATAACTTTAGTAGTAAGAGGCAGCTTTCAATCCATTTCCATCATAGAGCAACTGCCTGAACTTACATATACATGCTTTGCTATCATTACCAAATGTGCTAGCACATTTTACATCATACAAATTAATGTATTAAGATATCAATTTACTGCTTGCTGTTGGAAGGTAAAGATTAGCCTTTGATAACACAGTAACCCTGCACACCCCTTCAGCAAATAACTTTATCTTCACAGAAGTGCTTAGAAATAGCTGCAACAAAACAATCCAGTTTTGCTGGTTATTATCCATGCAAGCAGTTTTAATCTCATGTTTGCCTTATCTCCGTCTCTTGAAAACCCATAAACCACTACTACAACATGCTATTCTTCCACATTGAGCCAAAGACCTGATCAATCACAAACTATTTTCACTCCATGAAAAAAGCATTTTCCTCTCTATGCTAAATCTACCACATGTAGAGTGAGGGTAGTCATTTTATTGCTGTTACCCTGCCTCCAAGACAGCAATCTGACTGAGAAAACAAACTGAGTCTACACAGTGGACTCCTTTCGAGTGGCAAGGCTCGGCAGACATGCTGGGCAGGAGAAAAGCTGAATAGTTTCCACCTTCACTCTCAAAACAAGGGAATTTGGGCAGCATGTTGGCTGAGTGGCTAGCACTGCTGCCTCACATCACCAGGGACTCTGGTTCAATTCCAGCCTTGGGCGACTATGTGGAGTTTGCACATTCTCCACGTGTCTGCGCAAGTTTCCTCTGGGTGCTCCAGTTTCTTCCCACAGTCCAAACGTGCAGGTCAGGTCAATTGGCCATTCTAAATTGCCCGTAGTGTTTGGTGCATTAGTCAGAGGGAAATGGGTCTGGGTGGATTATTCTTTGGAGGGTCAGTGTGGACTTGTTGGGCCAAAGGGCCTGTTTCCACACTGTAAGAAATCTAATCTAATTAACTTGGTACGTTAATTTCATTAGCATACACTCATTGCTCAGCCATGTGCGTCAAATGGATGAAGGCTGTACGCCCAACCTTCAGCACAGTAGACTAACCACTGGGACATGATCTTTTGGGCACCAGTTTGCTGTGCGCAAACTGGCTGCTGTGTTTCATGCATCACACCAGGAAAGGCTACACTGTCCTTCAGAGTCTATCACTGACTGGAATTTGACAGTCCACTATAGAAATGCTAGATTTTTTTGGAGTGCAGAAACATATTTTATTCATAAGTTAATAAACACAAGTAATGCCCAGAAAATATAGAATTTTGCCATTCCTTATCAGAGCTTCAATCCAATTGCAAAAGCTTTTTCAAAACATGAAAGGAAACTATTTACATTCACATTAAGGCTACAAGAGGATCTGGAAACTGGTAGACCCATATTATATTGTGGTTGAAATACTTGGATGGTGACCTATTCCCACTGCATCTTGGCAGCTATCCCAATATTACTGCTTTTTTTTTAATTTCTAAAACGAAGCTTAATCAATTATTTATAAAAACCAAGTACAGCACAAGTCCGTACAGTCTGTGCAGAAAAGTGGAATTCTTTTTACACTCCTGGTTACAGCTTCCAGTTGCAAAAGAAAGAATATTTTCTAATCATGGGTATTCCTTTAAGGCCAGCGATGGGGGGGTCCTTCTTTTTGCTCCCATTCCCTCGTAGCTATCCCTCCGAAAGCTTGTGGTTGCAAATAACCCTGTTCGGACCATAACTCCAGTCCAACACCGGCACCTGCATGTCATCGTTGAAGGGAAGCGGCGATTGACCAAAGCGCACGCTGAGGTTGCGAGGTCTCTCTTCCTTTGCTGCTCTGGATGCAGCAATCAGCGCCTGGGGTGGGGGGGGGGGGGGAATGCGACCTCCTTACCTGTGGCGCGGGGCAGCGGCGCGCGGCACACCCACACCTCTTCCCCCTCCCGAGTCCACAGGTGAACTCCCGCTCTCACCTTCGCCAGCCCCTCCCCCTACCCTCTCTCCCCTTGTGACGTTCACACTGGCTACAGCACTCCCCGCGCGTGTCGCACCTTCACCTGTCGGAGCGCGCGCGCGAGCACAGCCCCGCCCACCTGAGGGAGGGAGGGAGTTTGGAGAGGACAGTGGGAGGGAGAGGGGTGGCGCGCGCTTCCGCGCACGCTCACTGGCCTGACCGACCCAAGGCCGGCGATCCCGCTCGAGCAGCCGCTCACCGACCGTGGGGCCTGCTCAGTAGGCCCCAGGCCTTTGCGGATCTTTATATACGTTATACAGAGAGAGAGAAAAAAAAGGTGCGGCTATACACGTATGGATATGTGAAGAGCTTTATCGTTTGTTACTCGCCTGCGCCGTTTCCTCCGTTCGCTCCCCTCTCACCTTCGTGGGTAGTCCTCCCTTTGCCGTTCACCGATCCGTCTGATCTGTTTTCTCTCGGTCTCGCGCACTCACAACAACGGCAAACCAGCCCTGTGCGGGGTAGGTGCGTCACTTCCTCTCTCCGCTCCGCCGCCCGCCCCCCCCCGTGACGTCATTTCCGTCTCCTCGTCTGAAAAGTTGCAGTTCACCACGTTCTGAAGTGGTCAAGGAGGAGGCTCGTCATATGAAGCCATGGGGGGGGGTGGGGAAACTGAGCAGGTCTAGGCACATCTGTGTATATATAGAGATCGAGAATAAACAGAATCAACTTGTTACTGGTTCCCTGGCCACATAGGTGTTTTCCTGGTGATAGATAAAGTCTTTTTTTTGCAGAATAGTTCCTTTGGTGAGTTACTGCTCATAAATCCACGTGTGATGTTTGGGGGAAAAGTCAACACTACTTCTATGCAGTGTTATTGCAGGGGATGGAAAAAAGCAGAAACAGGAACGTCGGATATGTTTGCTGTGGGTATAAAATGAGGTCTGCAGATGCTGGGGATCACAGCTGAAAATGTGTTGCTGGTTAAAGCACAGCAGGTCAGGCAGCATCCAAGGAACAGGAAATTCGACGTTTCGGGCATAAGCCCTTCATCAGGAAGGGCTTATGCCCGAAAAGTCGAATTTCCTGTTCCTTGGATGCTGCCTGACCTGCTGTGCTTTAACCAGCAACACATTTTCAGCTATGTTTGCTGTGGGACCTTTCTCTGAGGAACCTGGATCTGTTTCAAGGACTCTCCACGTATAAGTAAAGAGTGACTTGATGACAGGATACCATGTTCTATTAAGTTATTTCACTGTGGCTCAATTTGGGGTAACATTGATCATCTTTTCTCTGTCTCTGTGTTGTTGACTGTCAAGACCAGAATTTATATAATGCTTTTCAGCATCAGTGGACAACTCAAAGTGCTTTGCAGCCAATGAACTCTGAAGTATAGCCAAAGCTGGAATGTAGGAAAAACATGGTCGCCAATTTGCAAACAGCAACCTCTTATGAACAGCAACAGAATAATGACAAGATGACTAATTTATGTGGAGTTGATTGAGAGAGAAAGTTAATTGAATGGGAAAAAACTTGGCAGATGTAATTCAATATTGGAAAACGTAAGACTGGCAGGTAGAATAAAAAATAATATTACTTAAATGGAGAAAGACTGGAGAAAGCTGCAGCTCAAAGGGATTTGGGATCCTAGCAAAAGGGTCACAAAAAGCTGGCATCCAAGTTTAGCAGGTAATAACGAGTGCAAATGGGATGTTGCTCTTTATTTCAAAGATAATGGAGGATCAAATAGAGAGATGTTACTGAAACCCCTGGTCAGACACAACAGGCATACTGTGAACAGTTGTGGTCCCCTTATCTAAGGAAATATATACTGACACTGGAAGCAGTCCAGAGAAGGTTTGCTAGATGCAGGTTGTGGAGGGACTTTTATGAGAAGAGGTGAATTGCTTGGGCTACAGATTGGGTACTTATTGGAATTTAGCATGAATGAGAGTAGATCTTATTAAAACATGTAAAATTCTTAGGAACTTGACAGGGTGGATGCAGAGAAGTTGTTTCCCCTTGTGGGAGAGTTGAGGGCCAAGGGAGTGAGTGAATCTCTGAAATTATTTACTGCTGAGGGCAATAGACATAATAGAATCATCCAGCTGCGCAGCAGAAAAACAGACCATTCAATCCAATTTATCCATGCCAACTAGATATCCTAATTAATCTAGTTCCATTTGCCAGTATTTTGCCCAAATCACTCTAAACCCTTCCTATTCATGTATCCATCCAGATGCTTTTTAAATGTTGTAATTGTACCAGCCTCCACCACTTCCTCAGGCAGCTCATTCCATACACACACCACATTCTGCGAGAAAAATTGCCCGTTTAGGTCCTTTTTACATCCTTCCCCTCTCACCTTAAATCTATGCCCTCTAGTTCTGGACTCCCCCACCCGAGGGAAAAGACCTTGGCTAATCACCATATTCCATTCCCCTTCTGATTTTATAAACCTCAGCCTCTGACGCTACGTGGAAAACAGCCTCTCCCTATAGCTCAAGCCCTCTGTCACTGGCAACATCTTTGTAAATCTTTTCTGAACCTGAGCAGGGAGATCAGAATTGCACACAGTATTCCAAAAGTGGCCTGGTCATTAAGTATATTCGTGACTGAGATAGAGAGAATTTTAATCAGCAAGGGGATGATGGGCTATAGGGAAAGAGCAGGAAAATGAAGTTCAGAATTGTCAGATCAGCCATGAATGAGCTGAATAGCCTAGCTACACTCCTATGTATAATGGTTTTCTAAATGTTGACTAGGTCATTGGGAATAACACTCCTGGTCTTCTTCGAAATAGTACCATGCTATCACGTTCAAAACAGTACTATTGCTACCATGCTGCAAGCTGACAGGGCCTTGATTTAACATTTCATCCCAAAGACACCACCTCCAACAGGGCAGCACTGTCTCAGGACCACATGAGATTGGCAGATGTGAGCTATTGCATTTTGGTAAGGCAAATCAGGGCAGAACTTATACACTTAATGGTAAGATCCTGGGGTTGTGTTGATGAACAAAGAGACCTTGGGGTAGGGGTTCATAGTTCCTTGAAGGTGACGTCACATGTAGTCAGGGTAGTGAAAAATGCATTTGGCATACTTGACTTTATTGGTCAGTACATTGACTATAGAATTGAGATGTCACATTGTGGCTGTACAGAACATTGTTTAAACCACTTTTCAGATGCTGCATTCAATTCTGATCACCCTGCTGCATCAAAGATGTTGTTAAACTTTAAAGAATTCATTAAAAAATTTACAAGAATATTGCCTGAGTCGGAGGTTTTGAGCTATTTGGAGAAGCTGAATAGGCTGCGACTATTTTCCCTGGAGCGTCAGATGCTGAGGGATGACCTTATAAAATCATGAGGGGCATGGATAGAATAAATAGACAAGATCTTTGGAGTCCAAAACTAGAGGGTATAGGTTTAATATGAAAGAGGAAAGATTTTAAAGGGACCTAAGGGACAACTTTTTCACGCAGAGAGTGGTGTGTATATAGAACAAGCTGCCAGAGGAAGTGGTGGACGCTGGTACAATTAGAACATTTAAAAAGAGTAAATGAATAGAAAGGGTTTAGAAAGATATGGGCGAAATGCTGGAAAATGGGTCTAGATTAATTTAGGATATCTCAGTTGGAGTGAGGGGTCTGTTTCCGTGCCTTACAACTCTATGACTTCATTTTTATTTTGTACTGAAGACCTGAGTGGATCCTGAATCTGGAACCTTGTGACGCAGAGGTCATAATGAGCCATGGTCAACATAGCTTAGATTAAGAACTGGGACTGGTGGCCTGCCCACCACTGCTGAACATAGATTACATTACTTACAGTGCAGAAACAGGCGCTTCTGCCCAAGTCCATACCAACCTGCCGAAGCACAACCCACCCAGACCCATTCCCATACATTTACCCCTTCATCTAACACTACGGGCAATCTAGCATGGCCAATTCACCTAACCTGCGCATTTTTGGACTGTGGAAGGAAACCAGAGCACCCGAAGGAAACCCACACAGACATGTGGAGAATGTGCAAACTCCACACAGTCAGTCGCCTGAGGCAGGAATTGATCCCGGGTCTCTGGCGCTGTGAGGCAGCAGTGCTAACCACTGTGCCACCGTGCCGCCCACATCTTTCTCCCAAGATTTGCGAACATAAACTAGGCTGACACATTCAGTGCTGCACTGTTACAGATGCTGTCTTTCAGATAAAATGTTAAACGAAAGCACTGCTGTCTCCAATAGGTGGAGGTGAAGGGTCCCAGCGTGGTATTTCAGGGGAAAGCTCTACCTGCTGTTTTGAGTCAATACTTACTCCGGAGCCAGTAATCACTAATTCTGGTCAGGGTTGCATTACTGTCCTGGGATTTTGCAGTGTGCAAATTAAGCTGCTACATTTCCAACATTGTAATATTGACTTTGCTTTAAAAATTATTGAATATAAGGTGCTTTGGGATATCTTGGAGTCACAAAAGTGTGATATGAATGTATGCCATATGTTCTCAGTTTCAACTGTGACATGCTGCAGGTACTTGCAGGCCAAGAAACCACACACACACACACACCTCCAGTGAGTGGTCTCAGGGGCGATGAAGACACTCAGAAAAGCTGAAGTTCGAGAGGGCATCGGAGGAATCAAATGAAAGGGCCGTCGGTCGAGGCGTGGGATCAGGTCACCTTCACGGTCATCTGGCCGTCCGACAGCTAAATGGTCCCTCATGTCGGGGCTGGGGTGGACAATAGAGGAAGACAGGATGGGCCTGTTGTCGGGGAGAGACCCCAGCCATTTACATGGGTCACTGACAGCGGGTGTGTAAAACTGACCTCCAGTCCACTCCCAGGAACTGCTCAGCTCGAGGGAACAGGAGGGGTGGGGAAGGGTCAGTCAGAGTTCCAGTGCTTTTGCAAGAACAGACACTTTGTACTGTGCCAATTGACAGCAGGCTCGCTGGCTTCCTGAAAGGGTCACTGATGTCTTGGATGACACCTCACGACAGGGGTGGGTGGAGATATTTGTGAGCTCAAGTGGTGAGGGTGCCATGGGAGCCAGTTTTTTGTCTGTTCACTGGTGTGTGAGCTTCACATTACAATTCATGAAGGGGGATAAAGGATTGACTAATGTGACAGAGCTTTGCCCAGAAAGAAAAAGGAGATTAGTAAACCTTTGGAAAATCAACAGGGTGGAGAAGGAGCGTGATCTGGAGATGCAGCGACGTAAATCATTGAAAGAAGAGATGCAGATTAATAAAGACATAAAGAAACAAATAAACCTCTGGGCTTTACAACCAGAAAAAAGGAATTTTAGAAAGCAGAATGGATATATTAAATGTATTTTGAACCTTGGTTTGACCTCACTTGCAGTCACGTTGTACATGGTACAGAAAGGATATAGTGGGGGAGAAGGTACACAAAAAGAATTTACAAGCACGATGCCAGAACTTAGAGGGTGCACCTATCAGGAAATTATGGACAGACTGGGACTCTTTACATAAAAGGAGGCTGGGGGAACCAGGAAGGAGGCTGAAGTGCAAAGATGATTGAGAGCTTTAGAATTATGAAAGGAATTAAATGTACAGAAGGTGGTTCAATTTGTGGGGGAGTCTATAATGTGCAATGTAGAGTAGCTGAAGTAAATATCATTAAAGGGAACACTGGATAAGGAAAAAGGAATAGTAGTGTGTACAGATAGGTTGGGTGAATACATGTGGAGTATGACCTATTGAGCCAAATGGCCTGTTTTCACCCTTCACTCCCTCCAAACACAATGACAGAAATGTATACCTTCCACAAGAAACACAGCATTAACTCATCTAGTCTCTTCCAAAAACATCTTCCAAACGCATGGTCTCTACCAGTTAGAAGGACAAAGGCAGCAAGTATATGGGAGCATGCACTCACACTCACATGCATACTCAATGTGTCGCTCCTACGTGCACAGACATATAAGCTTATGGGGTGAATTTGTTTTTGCAGAGTATAAAATTTCCCTTCCAGGATGAACAGTATTCTGATTTGAAGTGATGTCACCATTCTTTCACCCTTGCGGAATCAAAACCCTGGAATTGCTTTCCCTAACTCCATGTAGATACACCTACATGGTATCTACTGATTCAAGAAGACAATTCACCAGTTTGCCTCAGAACAATAAGGCTGGGCTGAAATAATTCCACAGAGGCTGATATCTCATCACCAAGTCACCCTTAATTGACATGTGGAGAGTCATTGACAGTTATCCCACTCCCTCAGAGCCAGCTCCCCCGATATCTGTCACTCTTGTTCTTTTTCTTTTTTTTATTTAGAATGTCTGACAATCTGTTTTTTTTCCCTTTTCTATTTCCTCCCCACACTATTGCCTGATAGCGGTAATGCTTATTTTTCCCACACTCCTGTTCTTATCTGTCAACCAGGACTCCCTGATTTGACCATGTTAAAAGACCCAGAACTCATGCTGCCTGGTTCCCATGGCTGACCTGATTACAATCATTAAATCTCACCCCCTCCCCGAGTTGGGGGACATAGACCAGTCTTTTTCTTTGTAGCTCCTCCTGGGTGTTTTAGCACTGGGTCAGGCTCCTCCAATGCAGCCTCCAATATGGGGTCTGTGTAGCTCACATCTTGCATCTGGATCATCTCAGAAAGAATTCGTTCATTTCTTCAGGTGTGAAAGGTGTTGAGGCATTGACGTCCACAGTGTCGATCTCAGATTTGGAGGTATCTTCAAAGCTTGATGGACAAGGAGAGCCCACAGGTTCCAAAACAGTCAGGAAGGCAGTCAAGGAGCTGGGCATGTTTCACTCCCGCACCATTTGTGAGTTTATAGCTTTCATATGGTCCACGTGCTTGTTCAGGACCATCACACCTACCCAAACTTTATATGCCTCTGGACCTGATTGTGCATCATCCATATCTCTTACCCATGCAGAACCATTCCCGGAGTCCCTAACTCAAACTTTGTCTCCTGAAATAAGCTGTCTCTCTCGCTCAGCAGAGTCTTGTGTACGGCATTATAGTTCCTGATGTTATTTCACTCTCCCCTCCCAGATCCAGGAAGATCAGATTTAACCTGGTGCAGAGTCTTCTCCCCAATTGCAATTCTGCTGGAGCGAGCCCTGCAGTTGCATGAGGTATGGTCCTGTAATTAAACAGGAACCAGGACAATTTGGTATAGAGTGAAGCTGTAGGTGGCTTCTTTAAGCCTGCTTCCAAAGTTTGGACTGCTCCTTCTAGCAGACCACCGGAAGATGGTTGGTATGGAACCTTTCTTCAATGTTGAATGTCATTTGACTTTAGAAAATGTCAAATTCCCTGTTGATAAACAATGGGCTGTTATCTGTGACCAATATTTCCAGGAGTTGGTGTATTGCAAAAGATGCTCTTGGTTTTTCTATCATCCTCTCCATTTCTAGTGAATGAACTCTGTGCACATCCAGCCACTTTGAGTGGGCATCCACAATGACTAAGAACATTGAGCCTATGAAAGTACCAGCACTGCCAATGTGTAACTGATTCCAAGGTTCTCCCATCCATTCCCACAAGTGTGGGAGAGCTGCTAGCAACAATTTTTGTCTGGCTGGCATTCTAAGCACTGCCCCAAAAATGTGGCTATGTCTGCATCCATTCCTGAACAGCAGACATAACGTCTTGCCAATATCTTCATGTTGGAAACCCCTGGATGACCCTGGTTGAGTTCAGAGCTGAAAATGTGTTGCCGGAAAAGCGCAGCAGGCCAGGCAGCATCCAAAGAGCAGGAGAATCGATGTTTCAGGCATAAGCCCTTCTTCAGGGCTTAAAGGGGCAACAAATGCTGGTCTTGATAGCCATGATCACGTCACATGTAAAACAAAGAAAGATGTTCACTGTATTTCACCCTTCGGTACAAGGGTGCAGCTTGTTGCAAGGTTTTTCACAGTTCACACAAAACAGTTCAGGTGTCACTGAGGAGCAGATTTGGGTTCAAAGCTTGTGGGAGTAGGTGACAGACAAATGCAGAAAATAACTGGTTAGCTGAAGTCCTGAAAAAGGGATGAACTACATTGACTTATGCAGTCAGATGCAGAGCGAAGTTCTTGGAATTAGTGGGTGCAGATAGGTGTTGGAGTACTAAAGCTCAGAAAAAGCCCTGAGAGCTATGAGGACTAAAAACAAACCTTAATCCATGGATAATTCAGTACAACTGTAAGTAAAGGTGAAGGAAACCTGCTAATAGTACTTTCTTTGTGCAACTAAGCCAGGTTAGAGCCCAGGAAACAGGGGCAGTTCTGCCTTAGTGAAGCTCTTTGTTGGTGAAAAGCTAAAGTTGTGTTTCTGAGTTGGAAAGTACTTTCCAAACCCAGGACAGCCTAGCCCTAGGAAAGGAAGATGAACCACCAGAACAGTCAATGAGGGAGTTCCAAAGTCTGATTAACCAAAATGACCAATTGGAATCCCTTGTAAAGTTATAATGAATTTTGGTGGCAAAGGGTACACTTTGATTTATTACTGTTAGGTGTGGCTATGTCACGATGTATGAATAATCAGTGAGGAAATGCCCTACTATATAAGTGGCAAATGAGGATATATCCTGGTATATCAGTGGTCAGTACGTGAATACCTTTGTATGATTATGCCTTGGTAGATTAACAGCTTTTGAGGATCTGTCTGGAAATGCAAACGGTCAGTGTGATTTTAATTTGAAATGCTTGAGTTTGGTGTGACAGTGCCCTTGTTTAGCAATGATCAGTGAAGATCTGCCCTGATATGAATGTTTGATGAGGATATGCCCTGGTTGGTGAGAACATATCCCAGTTCATGAATGGTCAGCCAAGGTATACCCTGGTAAATGGGTATTTGGTATGGCTATGTCCTAGTTTATGAATAGTCAGTTGCAGTATGTGCTGCTAAATGAGTAGTCGGTGAGGGCATATGCTGGTACATGACTGATTGCTGAGGGTATATACTGGAATATGCCCCACTGGTAATGCTATCTCATGATTTATGAATGGTTGCCTGCTCATATACAAGGTTTACCTTGGTAATTGAGCAGTTAGTGTGAATAGGAAGGGTTTGGAGGGATATGGGCCGGGTGCTGGCAGGTGGGACTGAGTGGGTTGGAATATCTGGTCGGCATGGACAGGTTGGACCGAAGGGTCTGTTTCCATGCTGCACATCTCTATGACTCTATGTCCTGGTATATGAATGGTTAAATGAGAGTGAGTCCTGTATGTGAGCAGTTGGTGATACCAAATGAGTGACCAGTATGGCCATGGTCTGGTATATGAACATTGATTGAAATATCTGTCTGAGAGAGTTACAGCAAACACTAATACAGGACATTTCCACACTGATCAAACTATGTTCTAAATTTAAAAATCACACAACACCAGGTAATAGTCCAACAGGTTTGTTTGGAAGCACTAGCTTTCAGAGCGCTGCTTCTTCATCAGGTGGTTGTGGAGGCTAAGATCATGCTCACAGGTTTTATAGCCAAAGGAGTCTAGTGTCATGGAGATGTGATACAGTAAACAATCTTAGATTAAAACTTTCATCTTTTATAATGGGATATGCTGGTTTCTGTTCTTTGATATGTAAATCCCTGAATTTATTTTAAATTACATTCTCAAGATAGCTCAGCGTTTTAAACAATGGGTGTAAAGTCTGTCTGTGTCACAATGCTGTGAGACTGACAAACCCTCAGTATAGTTTTACAGAGTTTTACATTGATTCATGCAGTTTTTGAGCAAAGTAAAATGTAGTTCTGCAAAAACACATTCCCCCCATAAGCTTATCTGTCTGCACATGTAGGAGCAGCAGATTGAGTGTGCATGTGTGTGTGTGTGGGTGTGAGTGCATGTGATAGAGTGTGTGTGAATGTGATGGGATATGTGTGAGAGGGTGCGTGTTGGTGTGAGTTCAGTGGGTGCATGCGTGTGCATGTGAGAGAGAATTTGTAAGGGAGGGTCTGCATGGTGTGTGTATGTGCATGCGTGTGCGCGCGCGCCATGGATACCAAACTTTGCTTTCAGCTTCTGCTCAGCCCTTCTGCATTGTTGCTTGTCCCAAAGTCCACCTTGGAGGATGTTCACCCAAAGGAGGCCAAATAAAAAAATGAAAATTTTAATCTAAGATTGCTTAATGTATCACATCTCCATGACACTGGACTCCTTTGGCTATAAATTCTGTGTTGCATGATCTTAGCCTCCACAACCACCTGATGAAGGAGCAGCGCTCCGAAAGCTAGTGCTTCCAAATAAACCTGTTGGACGATAACCTGGTGTTGTGTGATTTTTAACTTTGTCTACCCTAGTCCAACACCTGCACCTCCAAGTCATATGTCTTAAATGTCAGCGAGGATATGTTATGGTATTCAAGTGATCAATGAGGCTATGTCATTATATGTGAGCTGGGGATGTTATGTCCTGGTATATGTGTTTGCAAGCAATCAGGAAAAGAAATGGGATGTTAGCTTTTATCTCAAAGGGATTGGATTAAAAGGTAAAATAAAATTCTTACTACAATTATACTGGGCCTCAGTAAAACTGCATGTGGGGTACTCTGTGAGGTTTTGGTCTCTTACCAAAGGAAAGAGGTCTATGCTTACCTCAGAGGGAGTGCAACAAAGATTCACAAGACTGCTCCATGGGATAAGTGAACATTGTGTAGACTAGACCTGCATTTGCTGGAGGTTTAAAAGAATGATTGAGACATTTAAAAAATCTTAAGGGACATGATGGGGCAGATGATGCTTCCCATCCCCACTCAGCCTGGGAAGTCAAAACTCAGGGTCACAATCCCCAAAGAAATGTTGACTATTTAGGACTAGATTAATTTAGGATATCTGGTCGGCATGGACAAGTTGGACCAAAGGGTCTGTTTCCATGCTGTACATCTCTATGACTGAGTTGGAAGAAACTTTTTCTCTCTAAGTTTGTGAAACTTTGGACTTCTTTACCCCAGAGAGTTGTGGACAGTCAGCCATTGAGAATATTCAAGACACCAGATGTGATTAGACTTTTGGTCATAAAAGGTTTCAAGCAATTCGAGTATAGGTTTGGATGAGGTAAGAAAATTTAGCTATGGTGGTACTGAACGTCAGAGCAGGACGGAAGGGCTGAGTGGTCTACTTTATCTGCTGTTTCTTATGCCCCTTATGTCTGTGGCCTGCCATTCAAATAGTCAATGATGGCTCAACGACACCCTATCCTGAAGGCCTTTATCCTGAGAGCATGGGAGCAGGTCAAGCACTTGCCCAACTCTCAGTCCTTGACGTCCAGGGAAGAATGTCTGACAAGAGGAAAAGTACAAAAACAAACAAAGGAAAAAAAAATCAAATCCAAAGAATTTCTTAGCAGCCACCCTTCAATGATGCATCTCTTTCTCTCTGTCTTGTTTATAAGGAGTTAAAGCATCCTTTGTCACAGCAGCCATGTCAGCGGTGAAACCGTTCTGCTTGGTGACGCTATCCCTTTAATATCTGCCAGCCAACTTTCAACCAGGGCATGCATGGGAATCCTGGCTCTGACCTGTTCTTTCTCAGTTTGCAAATGTCCCAATCTTTTATTTTGCTTTTCCCATAGCCGCAGTCCCGTTTCTGATTCTGCCACCACCCCCCCTACTGTTTAATGGACCCGAGCTAATCTGAAAAGCAAATTCTTTCTTTTTGCAGGCAGAATAGATTCCTCATCATCTCCGCCTCCCTCTCAAAGCCCCTCCTTTCGGGCTATTCACTTGTTAATGAAGCGACGAGACTCCCAGCGGTAGCTTGGCGATCGATCAGTTTGATTGATCACCCAGGGGACAGCGAGGGTGAGAGATTGGGGGGCGGGATGGGTTTTTTTTGGCAAAGCGAGGAGGCCACGAATGCAGGCTAAAGTCCGAAAAGGCAACAGCTGCTGTATTCAGTGTCCAAAAGGGAAAGGTCACTGACCAAAAGCAAAACATTTACTGGCTCCGTGCCGAGTCCCTCACTCCCATTGTGTGCTCAGGGGCATACCCCTTCATAAGTAAAAGTGTTCACAGAGGGGAAGAGAACAAGGCCTAGTGCCCATCCATGCACACTGATCTTACAGCTTTCTCTTCAGATACTCAAGACTCTCCTTCTGCTTTACACTTGTGCATCTCACAGGGTCCTCTCACTCAAACCACATCAGAAAACTGGAGGCAGAGTTCACTTTCTGGCTTTTCCCCCATCTGTTTGTGTCTCTATTTGATCCTTCTCCTGTTCCATTTCCCTTTACTTCTCTGGTTATAATATTTCTCCACTCAGTGATGTGCGTGCAAGACATTTCTTTTGCGATCAACCCTGCAGGGGAAAACATTTCTATCTTATTCTCCAATGCTTGATTTATAATTCTCTTCCCTGTGTTCAAATCCCTCCATGGCTTCTCTACACTGTAAACTCTGTGATTCCCTCCCCACATCAAGTAAGCTTTCAGTCACTGCTTAAAGCTTACCTCTTTGATCAAGCTTTTGGTAATCTTTTCTAATACCTTTTTTTATGAAGCAGTTTGCTTTTCTTCTGTACTTTTATGTTCAGAAGTGTTCTTACACACAACTTTTTTCCATCACCAATTCACCATGGCATTTTTTTTTCATCAATTAACCACCATTGTTATACTACTGGTGTTTTTTGTATGATTAATTTACATGCAAAACCTGTTAATGGCAAAGCAGACCACCAAAAGGTAAAAGAGAGTCAGGGAGAGAGAGAAAGTACTCAATCAAAATGGTATTGGAAGGGGCAATAAAACAATCCTGTGCTGCTGTTTTGTGTTTTTTTAATTGACTATGGTCCCTCGCATTAGAATTAGTTTTAATGTCATATGTACGCATGTGCGTATAGTGAAAAGTTTTCAAATTGCCAATTACGATGCCAGCTTAGGTACCACGGTACAGATTCTTAGATACAATATGAGAAAAATAAAGAAATAAAAGTCCAGCAATAATTTGAAAAATACAGAAAAAGGAATTTAGAGTCATAGTGTCACACAGCATGGAAATAGACACTTCGATCCAACCAGTCCATGCCAAACATATTCCTAAATTAAACTGATCCTGGTCCATATCCTCCAAATCTTTCTTATTTATGTATTTACCCAAATGTTTTATAAATGTTGTAATTATAGCCTCATCCACCACTTCCTCAGGAAGGTAATTTTACACGCGAACCACCCTCTGTGTAAAACATTTGCCTGTCACGTCTTTTTTAAATCTCTCTCCTCTCACCTTTAAAAATGTGCCCACTACTCTTGAAATCCACCATCCTAGGAAAAAGACACTTCCCAATAACCCTATCTGTGCCCCTCATGATTTTATAAATCTCTATAAGGTCACCTCTCAAACTTCTGCGTTCTGGTGAGTAAAGTTCCCTTCCAGCCTTCACCTCAGCCAGGAGTTGAGTCCACACTGAGGCCATCCACACGAGTCCACGAGAAATGTCTGGAGATATTTGATATGCTAATTTCAAGTTGTAGTTTATATTTCCATGGAATATGTAGCACAGAAATACGCTATTCAATCCATTGTTTATGCCAGCATTTATTCTCAAGCATCTACTTCTGTCATTGTTTCTCTGCATTTTGAGTTTTCACTTCACATCCAATAATAATGTTCTAATATGTAATCACTCTGTACCCTGTATATCAAATGTCAGCAGTCGGCGCGTCAATTTGTGGAAATGGCAGCCTCTGACAGTTTGAATGCTAGTGTTACTTTGGGTGTGACCGATATCAAATAAATTAACAACTAAGTCAATAACCATCCTGGAGCAGCTTTTGCTCATCCATGGTTGCCCCAGCTGACCACTACTTTCCCCATGCCAATAAATGCTGACCCAGCCAGTGACAGTTTCATACAACGAATGAACAAAACAAACCAAGTTATGAAAGGCCATATTTGGCACTGGCATGCAGCAGTGAGTCTAGTTGTATTAATTGTATATCAATTGAGTTTAATTATATGTATGTGGAGGGAGTTATTAAAGAGAGACGTTTCATGAAACTATTGCTGGTTGAGTTAGCAGGTGCATGCTTTCACTCCATCATTAAATATGAAACTGAGTAAAGATTGGCTCCAATGGGCTTTCCAGTTTATAACAGGTTGTCTCATTCAACCCGGCAATGGCGGCACATTTTCATGGTGAACATGCTAGTGTAAAGCATCGAAAGCAGCATAACCAGAGAAATTTAGTCAAGAAGGACAGATTATGAAATGTAACTAGATGAAACAAGTAACATTTCAGAAATGTCAAAAAGGAAAAGAGAGTGAGGTGAAGAAGTTCAGAGAGGGAAATCCAGACCCTGGATGTCAGAAGGCAGAGCAGCCAATAATAGGATATGCTGAGTGGACAAGAGGAGCACAGACATATTGTTTCTGAAACTATCCTCGTCATTAGGATCTGATCTATTGAAACTGGTCGACTTCTCCAATCCTGCTGCAGCAGGCTCCTATAAACAATGATGGTGGTAAGTCACTGAACTAGGAACTCTGAAGTCTAGGCTAACATGCTGGCTATATTAATTCAAATCCCATGTTAGTAAACGCTGAAACTTAAATCCAAATGATAAATCTGACATATAAAGCTAGTCTCTGTAATTGTGACTATGGAACTATTGACATTAAAACCTATCTGGTTTATGAATGTCCTCTTGGAAGCAAATCTGCCAAGTTTACCTTGCCTGGCTTTCATGTGATTTCAGACGCATTATAATGTGGTTGTCTCTCACCCGCCCTCTGAAATGATTGAGCAAGCTACTCAGTTCAAGGACAATTGGGAACTGGCAACAAATGCTGACCTTGCTATCAGCATTCACTTTCCAAAAAGAACACTTTTTTGTTTACAAAATAAATTCTTATCTGCTTTCGTTACTTCACTACTTCAAAGCTTTTTGTACAAATCTCATCTCATCCAAATCTCTGCTGCCACAATCCTAACTTGCCTCCACATTCCATTCCCCTTTCGCCTCTGTGGCCACTAACTCACCTCGGCTCCAGAATGAACGCACCTCAGGTTTTGGGTTTTCATCCTGATCTTCCCTTCCACCCATAGCCTCACACCTCGTCAACTCTGTAGCCACCTCCAGCCGCACAACCCAGGAATTCAGGGCTCCTGCAGGAAACTCATGAGGCCATGAAAGGATTGGAGAATGAACTTGAGAGTTTTGTAATTGAGGTACTGCTGGACCAGCAGCCAGTCCAATTCTGACTTTCTTTGCAGCCCTGATTTAAACTGCATGCCCACATGACAGCCAGGCTAGTTCCTGTCAAAGCAGCCAAATTCACGTAAGCTGTACTTCATCTGACCAATTTTTTCCCCTCAAAACTTGTCGATCTCCCTTTGCCGACTCTCTACCTCCTCTTGACCCTTTGTGTTTCTCCCCATCTAGCTGACATCAGCAAATTTAGCTGTCACGTATTTGGGTGCCCCATCCCAATCATTGGATGCTATATTGTTGCAGCAATAGTGGAACTCACTTCTCGAGGCAGACAACTTATGAAAGTACAGAACAGCTCTCTTGTTGTTTGTAGAACTTTGGTTATCATAGTTTATGGCTCAGAACAGCCAACTGTTGCGCAATATTTATTAGTATTCTGAAAGGTTTCAAATCTAACACCATTGAGATCACTATCTGGATGGCTGTGGTTCAAAGAGAGGTCTGACCATTGTTTCTAGCTTAACTAGAGATGGGCAATAAAACAAGCCCTGTCTGTATAGTTCACATTCTAGAATAGACGTCATGATTTCGAGATGCCGATGTTGGACTGGGGTGTACAAAGTTAAAAATCACACAACACCAGATTATAGTCCAACAGGTTTAATTGGAAGCATACTAGCTTTTGGAGCATCGCTCCTTCATCAGGTGATAGTGGAGGGCTCAATCCTAACACAGAATTTATAGCAAAAATTTACAGAGTGATGTAACTGAAATTATACATTGAAAAATTGATTGTCTGTTAAGCCTTTCATCCGTTTGAATACCATGACAGTTTCACTTCTTTCATGTGTAAATCACAAAACCTTTAGTAAAAAGTTGCATTCTCAGGTTAGCTTTTAACAATGGTGATAGCTAGACAATATGTTGAAGGTGTTAGCCCCCTGTGTTCTCTGTTTATGCCATGATGTTTAGATTGATTCTAATCTAAAAAGTGAGATAACAAAGTTTTACGTGAATTCATGCAGTTTTTGAGCAAAGTACAATGTAACCCTGCAAGTACAAATTCACCCCACAAAATATATGTGTGCATGTGGGTCTTTGTCCGTCTGTGTGTGTGTGTGTGTCTGTCTGGGTTGGGGGTTGTGAGTGTGAGAAAGTGTATGCGTGTGTGCAGTGAGTTGAAAATGTGTTGCTGGAAAAGCGCGCTTTTCCAGCAACACATTTTCAGCTCTGATCTCCAGCCTCTGCAGTCCTCACTTTCTCCTGTGTGTAGTGAGTGTAGAGTGTCTTAAGTCTGTGAGGGGGTGAACGTGTGAGTGTGGGAGTGTGTGTGTCTGTAAGGGTGTGTGTGGGTGTCTGTGTGCGTGTCTGTGTATATGTGTGTCCGTGTGTATAGGAGTGCCTGTGTGTGTGTGAGAGTATGTGTGTGTAGGAGTGTCTGTGTGTGTGTATAGTGCAATGGTGGTCACTTGCAATGTGACATGAACCCAAGGTCCCGGTTGAGGCCCTCCCTATGGGTACTGAACTTAGCTATCAGCCTCTGCTCGGCCACTTTTTGTTGCTGCCTGTCCCGAAGTCCACCTTGGAGGCTGGTCACCCGAAGGTCCGAGGTTGAATGTCCTGGACTACTGAAGTGTTCCCCAACTGGGAGCGAACATTCAATTTTTCAATGTATAATTTCAGTTACATCACACTGTAAATTTTTGCTATAAATTCTGTGTGTTAGGATTGAGCCCTCCACTATCACCTGATGAAGGAGCGACACTCCGAAAGCTAGTGTATTTCCAATTAAACCTGTTGGACTATAACCTGGTGTTGTGTGATTTTTAAATTTGTACACCCCAGTCCAACATCGGCATCTCCAAATCATGACGTCTATTCTAGAATATACAGGTAGGGCTTGTTTTTATTGCCCATCTCTAGTTAAGCTAGGAACAATGGTCAGACTTCTCTTTGAACCACAGTCATCCAGATAGTGATCTCAATGGTGTTAGATTTGAAACCTTTCAGAATACTAATGAATATTGCACAACACCTGGCTGAGCACCAGTATTCTTATCACCATTGATTTGAGGGAACCAAAAACTGTACTGTCTGTGCCTTAACTCACATACATTAATAGGGTGGTTAAGAAGGCATCTAAAACCCATGCTTTCATCACACAGACCTTTCAGTATAGGTGTTGGGGGAGTCATGTTGAGGTTGTGCTGGTGAGGCCTCTTCTGATGTACAGTTCTGGTTGCTCTGGCAGAGGAAGGATGTTATTAAGTTGGAGAGGGTTCAGATAAGATTTACCAGGATGTTGCTGAGAATGGAGGGTTTGAGTTATAGGGAGAACTGGATAGTCTGGGACTTTTTCTCTGCAGCATCGCAAGTTGAGAGGTGATTTTATAGAGATTTATAAAATTATGAGGGACATCGACAAGGTGAAAAGAGAAGGTCTTTTCCCTTGGGTGGGAAGTTCAAAACACACGCACACATGCGTTCCCATAACAGCATCTCTACACTCTTTCAACTGGCCTCAAGAATCTCTGGCTTTTATTTACTCCAACCATTGATTCACATGCATATGTTGTCAAGGCCCCATGGTCTCAAATTCCTGATAACGTTTCACCCTGCTAATCATAGAATCCTCACAGTGTGGAATGAGGCCATTAGGCCCATCAAGTCTGCACCAACCCTCCAACCTCACCCAAATTCAGTCATCTACCCTATCCCAATCACCCCGCATTTTACCAATTCGCCTAACCTGTGCACTTACTGACTGGGGCGGAAATCGGAGCACCCAACTGAACCCCATGCAGAGACAGGGAGAACACACAAACTCCACGCGGACAGTCACCTAAAGCTGGGATCAAACCCCGGTCCTTGGAACTGTGAGGCAACAGCACTCACCATTGAGCCACTGTGCTGCCCGAATGATCATACTCCCTATCAGGCACATGGCAGGTGGGGATACTAACCACTAATCTATTGAGGAAGCAATACTTTGCTTCACTTTTCTCCTTTCTCTACTTTCTCTACGCTGCTTTTCTCTGTAACTTATAGGGCTATGACCAAGAGCTGATGGTGGCCTTAAATAGTTGGTACTGGACCGAGTGGCATCCTTCTATGCCATTGTATCTTTGTAACGTGGGAAAATGCAGTGTCCAACTTGTGTACACAAACCAGCTTAAAGCATTAATGGCTTTTAAGCTATTGTTAAGCAGCTGAGGGATAAATATTGACCAGGATGCCAGGAAAAATAGCCCTGCACCTCCTTGAAATAGTGCAAGCAAATCTTTTATATCCAGCAGAAACAACTGTTGGTTTTACCTTAACGTGTGAGAAGCAGTGTCTTTGACAGCGACACACTCCCTCTGTGTTGCACAAAGAATGCCAGCCTGGAATACCTGCACATATTGATGTTGAACTTGTGGCTTTCTAACTTGGAAACAAGACGTCCAGCCAGTGAGCCACAGCTGACATGAAGCCCAAACATTCAACTGTAGCTAACTCGTTTCAGATAAAGTAACTTGTGCATCTATCCTGGCCGACACGCAATTCTTTAATGTTCACGTCTTAGGGAACTAGCAGTTGTTCTGAAGACTCCCCCTATTTCAAGTAGTTAATGTGTGGGAAGTCGACAGTCACTGATCTGGCTCTAGGAGCCTTTCAGCTGCCTGGATTTAAAGCGGCCACTATGGGGCATCTGACAACTGTTCTTTCCAAACTAGCTCTGAAGTTTCATGTCAGAGGAACCAGGTTTTGCAGAATTCAGCTTGGAAGGAGGGCTGTTCACCCAGTTCTTGGCATTCCCACAGTAACCTTCCCTGAAGTTCACAGGCCTTCACTGCTGAGTGGGAAGTTGTCATTTCACACACTCTCAGAGACCAGGGGCACTGCGACCTTCATTTTTGTTTTCAGGTAAAACGTTAATCCAAGCCCCCAGCATGCCTTTT
Organism: Hemiscyllium ocellatum; assembly: GCF_020745735.1. Taxonomy (NCBI): domain Eukaryota; kingdom Metazoa; phylum Chordata; class Chondrichthyes; order Orectolobiformes; family Hemiscylliidae; genus Hemiscyllium; species Hemiscyllium ocellatum. The sequence continues at coordinate 31,301,581 of NC_083435.1, read as the reverse complement.
CACGTTGATATTAGATTACTTACAGTGTGGAAACAGGCTCTTCGGCCCAACAAGTCCACACCGACCCGTCGAAGCGCAACTCACCCATTCCCCTACATTTACCCCTTCACCCAACACTACGGGCAATTTAGCATGGCCAATTCACCTAACCTGCACAGTTTTGGACTGTGGGAGGAAACCGGAGCAAACCAACACAGACACGGGAAGAATGTGCAAACTCCACACACTGAGTCGCCTGAGGTGGGAATTGAACCCGAGTCCCTGGCACTGTGAGGCAGCAATGCTAACCACTGTACCATAAAATGTACTTACCGCAAGTTTGGCATAGTGACCTGGTAGTTCTGTCTTATATAACACCACAGCAAACTAATTATCGCATTGCTGTTTGTGGGAGCTGGCTGTACTGAAATTGGCCGCTGTATTTCCACCATTATGGCTGTAAAGCACTTTGAGACATCCAGAGATTGTGTACACCCGTACAACTGCAAGCTTTGTTTTATATCAGGGGTTAAAACAGCGAGAATAGTGCAGGGAGTAGGAGCTCGAAATGTACTTTACTGGAACAGGACGGGAGTAGGAGGTGGCCACGCCATAGGATAGGATGTCAGAGTCAATCTCGTATTCGAACCAGTTGTTCGAATTGCCTTGGTCGAAAGAACAGCTTTCATCTCTGCATCCTCTCAGCTGTTGCAGGGCAGTCCCAGCAACGGGCACACCACTCCTGGGGACAGTGTTGAGACAGAAGAGTTGCTGGCCCCCCGCTCAGCCGGCAGGTCCTGGGGAAGGGTTTTGTCCCTATCACCACCAGCTCAGTAGCTGTTGTATTTGCTGTGGAAGCCAGGTAGCCCATCGCTAATCTGCTGGGGTAAGGTTGCTCCTGGCCTTCTGACATGTTGTGGGGACCACCAATGAAATGTAACCCCAAGTAGAAATCGATGATCTGTTGAAAGCTGATAAAAGATACATTGAACATGATATAATTTGGAAACTTAATTCTGTATTAACTTCATTAATTACTGCTGAATCCTCGTTGGCCAATAAAAATGTTTCCTATTTCCTATTTTGTAATTATACCGAAAAAAAATATGCATTTTTGAAGTCTTTTTCAGAATTGTGTTTTTAGCTTCTATCAGACGTACGTTCACATTCCTTTTTGCACTCCCTGTAAAATAAAATCAGAATTGGAATTTTAAAAAAACAGTTAATTTCATTGCCTGATTTACTATGTTCATACTTTAATATGATTGGCTGCATACCTTTTTTTGATGGCACCACTTTTGTTGGACAGTGAAGATTCCCTTGAGATGTTGGGAGAATCAGACTGATGTCTGAAAAGAGGAAAGGACAGTGGTGAGGTGGTAAAATTACTAGAGTAAAAATCCACAGACCCAGGCTAATGCTCTAAGATACAGACTGAATCCCCACCATAGCAACTGGTAACATTTAAAATTAATCAATAAATCTGCGATTAACTGCTCACTCAATGGTGAGCATCGATTCATGACTGTGCTTGAGGGAAGGATAAATATCATGCTGACCTGGTTTGGCCAATATGGGACTCCTGAACCATAGCAAGGTGGTTGACTCTAAACTATTCTCTGACATGGCCAAGCAAGTGACTTAGCTGTGTCAAACTGCTACAAAGTCTATAAGATCGAATGAAACCAGACAGATCATCTAACATCACCCTAAGAATCTGAAAAAGCAGTGGTGAATCCAACCCTTGAATCCTATAAAGTGAGAGAAGCAATAATATAGCAGTAGTGTCACTTGACTTGTAATCTTGAGGTGAAAAATGTGTTGCTGGAAAAGCGCAGCAGGTCAGGCAGTATCCAAGGAGCAGGAGAATCGATGTTTCGGGCATAAGCCCTTCTTCAGGAATGAGAGCTGAAAAATATGTTCCTGGAAAAGCGCAGCAGGTCAGGCAGCATCCATCTGATCTCCAGCATCTGCAGTCCTCACTTTCTCCTTGTAATCTTGAGGTCCAGGCTTAAAGTCTGGGGATAAGGTTCAAATTCCATTACCATATCTGGCGAAATTTAAATTCAATTCACAAACCTATAATTTGTTTTTAAAAAGCTAATTATACTAATTTTGAATATGAAACCATTGTCAATTGTTGTACAAACCCTTCTGGTAGATTAATATTCAGGAGAGGACATCTACTGTGCTTACCTGTTCTGACTTACATGTGACTCCATGCCAAGAGCAACATGATTGGCTCTTAACTGCCTTCAGAGATAGTGAGCTTCTCTGTTCCAAAGTAATTTGGGATAGGCAATGAAAACTGACCTCAGCAGTGAAATCCACGTCCACAACAGAATAAATATATTTTGAAATTCTTACATTAGGCACCTGTGACCTCAAGAGAATATCACCAGCCTCCCTTTGTAACTACAATTACTTCAATCCACCCTAATCTGCACATCTTTGGAGGGAGGAAACCCAAGCATACATGGGGAGATTGTGCAAACCCCACAGAGCCAATTGCCTGAGACTAGAATTGAACCCGGGTTCCTGGTGCTGTTAGGCAGCTGTGCTAACCATTGAGCCATAGCACTGAATCCTGTGGCACATCACTTGTTTCATCTTTCCAATCTCAAAAAGGCCTATTTATGCATTTTCTCCTATTTATGCATACAGTCTGTTTCCTTAAAACCAGCCAATATTCACTCACGCCATATGCTATCCCCTTCATTATGAACTTCATAACCTTTGAGGTGGCATCTTATCAAACAAGTTTTATAAATCTAAGGACAAGCATCCAATATATCTACAACTAGTGTTACTTTCTCAAAGTACTCCAATAAATTGCTTAGACATGATTTGCCCTTTTATGAGATGCTACTGGGTCTGCCTAACAACTTGAGATTATCTAGGTACCCAACTATAATGAATTTCATAAAAATTTCTAACATCATATCTGTGACAGATGTTAAGCTAAGTGGCGTCAAGTTTCCTGTTTTCTGTCTCCTTCCCTTTTTGATTAAAAGAGTTACATTCACTAATTACCAAACGAATGGAACTTTTCCCTATTCCAGCAATGCTTGGAAAATTAAAACTGATGGATCATCAGCACCACTTCTTTTAAGATCATACAATGGAGTTCATCAAGACTCAAGCATCTGTCAGACGATAACTCCAATAATTTGCTAAGCACCATTTCCCTGACAACTGTAATATTCTTGAGTTACTCATTCCCTCCCATTCCTTGATTTGCAGCTGATTCTGAGATGTTACTGTTAAACTCTGTAGTGAATACTATTGCAAAATATTTGTTCCATTCACCTGCCATCAGGCTATTTTCTATTATCCATTCCCCGGATCCACTTTCTATAGAATCAGTGTTTACTTTATTAATTCCTTTCCTTCTTGAGTGCCAATCAAATCATTTGCTGTCAATGTTTTACATTACTAGCTAGATTTCTCTCCGACTTTAAGTTTATCTTCTTTATTAATCTTTTTTGGTTTGTTTTGCAAATGATGTCCAATCTTCTGAGCTGCTACCCCTCTTTGCACAACTACATGATTTTATCTTTTATTTGATACCATCTTTAATTTTTCTAGTGAATCATGAGTCCTCCCCTTGGAATCATTCATTTTCATATCGACCCTTCCCCTTCAAGGGCACTGCATCTCTGTTGACCTACCTTTTAACCAAATTTGCCAGTTCTCCTTAGTTCACTCTGCTTTTATGCCCTATAATTAGCCTTATTTCAGTTTAATATACCAGTCATGGATCCAGTCTTCTCTCCCTCAAACTGAAAATAAAATTCAATTATTTTGTGATCAGTGCCATCTTGGAGTGCCTTTACTTTGGTGTTATTAATTTGACTGATCTCATTGCACAATATAAAGTTGAATAAGAATTCTTTCTGTTTGTCTTCAGAATGTGCTGTTCTCAGACGTTATCCCAAAAACTTTCAATGACTCCTTATGTTGGCCACCTCTGCACATCTAAATTTTGCAGTCACATGTTGATTAAAATCCACCATGATTATTGTCATGCCTTTTTGATAAACGTCACTATTACTTCTTTGTCTTGTATCCTACTGTGTGGTTACTATTAAAGGGCAAGTACAACATTCCCATAAGTGACTTTTTGCTTTTGTCATTTAGAGTCATAGAGTCATGGAGATGTTCAGCACGGAAAGAGACCCTTCAGTCCAACTCGTCCATGCCGGCCAGATATCCTAAACTATCATCCTATTTGCCAGCACTTGTCCCATATTCCTCTAAAACCCTTCCTATTCATATATCCATCCAGATGCCTTTTAAGTGTTGCAATTGTATCAGACTCCACCACTTCCTCATTCCATACATGCACCACCCTCTGCATGGAAAAATTGCCCCTTAGGTTCATTTTAAAATTTTGCCCTCTCATCCTAAACGTATGCTAAACGTATCTAGTTCTGGACTCCCCCACCCAAAAGAAAAGACCTTGTCTCTTTACACTATCATGCCCCTCCTGGTTTTGTAAACTTCCATAAGGTCACCCCTCAGCTTCCAATGCTACAGGGAAAACAACCCCAGCCTATTCAACCTCCACCCCGGAACATCCTTGTAAATCTTTTTAAGCTTTTTCAAGTTTCACAACATCCTTCCAATAAGAGGGAGACCAGAATTGCACACATTAGGCCAAAAGTGGCCTAACCAATGTTCTGTACAGCTGTAAAATGACTTCCCAACTCCTATACTCAAAGCTCTGAGCAGTAAAGGAAAGCATACCAAACACCATCTTCACTATGCTATCCACCTGTGACTCCACTTTCAAGGAGCTATGAACCTGAACTCCAAGATCTCTTTGTAGAGAAACACTCCTCGGTACCTATTAAGTGGAGAAGTCCTGCTAAGACTTACCTTTCCAAAATGTAGCACCTTGCATTTTTCTAAATTAAACTCCATCTTCCACTCCTCAACCCATGGGCTAATTTGATCAAGATCCCATTGTACTGAGGTAACCTTCTTCACTGTCCACTACACCTCCAATTTTGGTATCACCTGTAAACTTACTAACTATACGTCCAATGTTCACATCCAACTCATTTATATATTCTCATCTCTATCCAAACCATTTGTATATTTGCTGAAGATGGGTCACCCATCTCTTTTGTGTTAACACGATCATCTACACTTTCCTGGCTTTCTGTCCTTCCTAAATGTCATGAGCCTTTTTAAGTTTTAAGTTCCAATGTGTGTCATCTTTGCAGCTATGCTTCTGTAATGGCGGCCGGGCTGCACGTAAGTATTTCCAATTCAGTCCTTTTTCTGCTTATTTTATATGTTTTGATTTGAATACTATATGCATTTAGATCGGGAGTCACACAGCACCAAGTTATTGTACAACATACATTAGGATATAGGAATTTTAACTTTGCCCTATTATTGTTCTACCTTCTGGCTTTATCTGTTGATTTATTCATAGGCTTGTCTTCTCTATTTCTTCCTGCCATCTTCGAGTCATAGAGTCATAGAGATGTACAGCATGGAAACATACCCTTCGGTCCAACCCATTCATGCCGACCAGATATCCCAACCCAATCTCGTCCCACCTGCCAGCACCCAGCCCATATCCCTCCACCCCTTCCTATTCATATACCCATCCAGATATCTCTTAAATGTTGCAATTGTACCAGCCTCCACCACTTCCTCTGGCAGCTCATTCCATACACATACCACCCTCTGCATGAAAGAGTTGCACTTTAGGTCTCTTTTATATCTTTCCCCTCTCACCCTAAACCTAAGCCCTCTAGTTCTGGACTCCCCAACCCTAGGAAAAAGACTTTGTCTATTTACCCCATCCATGCCCCTCATGATTTTGTAAACCTCTATAAGGTCATCCCTCAGCCTCCGATGCTCCAGGGAAAACAGCCCCAGCCTGTTCAGCCTCTCCCTGTAGCTCAGATCCTCCAACCCTGGCAACATCCTTTTAAATCTTTTCTGAACTCTCTCAAGTTTCACAACATCTTTCCGATAGGAAGGAGACCAGAATTGCACGCAGTATTCCAACAGTGGCCTAACCAATGTCCTGTACAGCCACAACATGACCTCCCAGCTCCTGTACTCAATATTCTGACCAATAAAAGAAAGCATACTATCTTCACTATCCTATCTACCTATGACTCCACTTTCAATGAGCTATGAACCTGCACTCCAAGGTCTCTTTGTTCAGCAACACTCCCTAGGAACGTACCATGAAGTGAATAAGTTCTGCTAAGATTCTTTTCCCAAAATGCAGCACCTCACATTTATCTGAATTAAACTCCATCTGCCACTTCTCAGCCCATTGACCCACCTGGTCCAGATCCTGTTGTAATCTGAGGTAACCCTCTTCGCTGTCCACTACACGTTCAATTTTGGTGTAATCTTCAAATGTACTAACTGAACCTCTTATGCTTGCATCCAAATCATTTATGTAAATGACAAAAAGTAGTGGACCCAGCACCAATCCTTGTGGCACTCCACTGGTCACAGGTCTCCAGTCTGAAACTTAACCTTCCACCACCACCCTCTGTCTTCTCTCTTTGACCAGTTCTGTATCCAAAAGGCTAGTTCTCCCTGTATTCCATGAGATCTAACCTTGCTAACCAGTCTCCCACGGGGAATCTTGTCAAACGCCTTACTGAAGTCTATATAGATCACATCTACAACTCTGCCCTCATCAATCCTCTTTGTTACTTCCTCAAAAAACTCAATCAAACTTGTGAGACATGATTTCCCACACACAAAGCCATGTTGACTATCCCTAATCAGTCCTTGCCTTTTCAAATATAAGCAGAGTATAAGAAATGCAGAGGATTGACTGAAGAAAGCAATTAGGAGAACAAACAGGAGGAATGAGAAAATGCAGGCAGGCAAGATTAGGGAGCATCCCAAAATATACTACAAGCATATCAAGTGGCAGAGAATGACCAGGGAAAGAAAAAGTCCTATTAGGGACTAAAGGGGAAATCTGTGTGTGAAGTCAGAGGACATTATTTGTATGTTAAATATCTATCTTTAGTTGTGCGAAGGAAGATGCATTCAGAATTCAAGAACATGGACTGCAGAGTTCTTAAGCAAGTTGATATAGAAATGAGGAGACTTGGAAGTTTTGGCAGATTTAGAAGTGGACAATTTTGTCTGCAAGACTGTTGTGGAAGACGAGGAAGGAACTTACAAGGTGTCTAACCCAAAGTTTTAATTTGTCTCTGGCCACAAGGGAGAAGAGAGAAAATTTAGAGAAGAGCTAATGTGGTTTCACTTTGCATGAAGAGTGGTAGAGACAGATCAGGAAACTATAGGCTGGTGAGACTGAACTCAATGGTAGATAAACTATTGGAGAAAATAATGAAGGGGAAAAATAATTTCCATTCAGAGAAGCAAGTATTGTTCAGGGACGGTCTGCATGGCTTTGCAGGGGAAGGTTACAAGTCTGGGTGGAATTCTTCAAGAAGGTGACCAAATGTTTGGATGAGGATAGGGCAGCTGATGTAGTTCATATGGATTTCAACAAGGCCTTTGACAAGATCCCACATGGGAAACAATATGGGATCCAGGGTAGCTTGGCAAGATGAATCCAAAATTGGCTGAGTGATAGGAAACAGAATGTATCAGGAGAAGGTTGTTTGTGTGACTGAAACCAGGCTGTGCCACAAGGATCAGTGCTTGGCCCCGTATTGTATGTGATATTCAGAAAAATGTGGATGGGAATGTGGGATGTCGCAAAGATAGGCCGGGTGGTTGACAGTAAGGAGGAAAGTGTTACAGGAGGATATAAAATGATTGGTCAGAAGGGCAAATCAGTAGCAGATGTAAGAAGTCCTCATAAATGTGAGGTGACACACTTTGGAAGAGGGAAACAGACAAGGGAGCAGTCAATGAATGGCAAGACACAAGGAAGCTCAGAGGAACAGAGGGAACTTGGGGTGATTGTCTACAGCTCCATGAAGGTGACAGGAAAGGTTAATAACGTAGTTAAAAATGCAGCTTGCTGTTATCAGTCATGGCATAGATTATAAGATCAAGAGCATGTTGGGGCTCTATAGAACTTAGGTTAGGCCACAACTGGAGTACTGTGTCCAGTTCTGGTCACCACACTGTATGAAGGATAGGATTGCATTGAAGGGGATGAAAAGAAGCTCTACCAGCTGGCTGACTGGGCTGGAGCTCTGAAGAGAGGCTTGATAAGCTCGGGTTGCTTTCTTTGGAGCAGAGAAGGTTGGGGGGGACCTATACAGGTGTTAAATTATGAGGGGCATAGGCAAGGTGAATAGAAAACAGCTGTTCCCCTTATTTGAAGGGTCAATAATCAGGGGAAATAATTTTGAATTGAATGGCAGGAGTTTTAGTGGGGATTTGAGTAAAGATGTTTTTTCCCTAGAGGGTGGTAGGGGGGTCTGGAATGTAATGCCTGGAAGGGCAGGGACACCGCACAACCTTTACAAAGTACTTGGATGTGCGCTTGAACGTCATAACATTCACAGCTATCGGCTTAGTGCGGGAAAGTAAGACTAGTGTACATAGTGTTGATTTTTGACAATACAAAGAGCCAAAGAGCTTCTTCTATCATGTATGATTCTATGATTCTGCCCTTTCCCTAATAGTACCTTTTATCTTGCCTGTCCCTAAAACTTGATTTCCCATATCTTTCCAAATATGACTCCTTACTCCGATAATTCTGTGGAAACCTCTCTCCACTGTTACATTTTACAGCTCATTAGAACACTGTTCAGCAATGTTCAGGAGTCGAGTGTCCCAACAGCACAGATCCTACTTCCTCAGTACTCATGTCAATGTCCCATGAACCAGAATGCATTTCTCCCACACCAGTCTTTGAGTCACACATTTCTCTCCCTAATTTTGCTAGGTCTACGTTAATTTGTTTGTGACTCAGGTATTTATACCAAGATCATTATTTTTGTGATTCTTTTTCTTTGAATGTAGCTGCTTGCTCGTTAAACACTCTCAGTGGAATCCCTGTCTTGGTACACAGATGTAGCATAACTAGTGGACCCTCCCGCTCCCACTATATATGCAGATGTCCTGAACACCAGTGCCAGATTGGCAACACAGCCATCTGAACTTTCTCTCTTAGCTACAGAAAACTGCAACTCTCATCCTGACTGTGCAGTATCCTACGATCACGACATACCTATCTCACACCCTGCTAGAACGGCTTTTAGTATCACGGTGCCATGATCAGTCTAATCACCTACAATACAGCCCTCACTCTCATCCACAGAAGAACTTTGTAAATGCAGACGTACATTTGTAAATACATATGTAGATACGTATAAATTACGAACAGAAATGGGCCATTCGCTTTTCACGTCAACTCCACCAATTGATGAGATCAGACTGATCCTTCCTGTTTCAAATTCCAAATTCTCATTGACCCCTCATTAAGATTCAATTCCTTCTCCTAACAAAAATTAATCAGTGTCTTCGCCGGCTTCTGAGGCAGAGAATTCAAACTCTTTGAGAGAAAGAAAATCTGCCTATCTCTGTCCTGAAAGAGCATCCTCTGTCTTTAAAGCAGTACCTTCCAAACCCAGTTCTCAACACAAGAGGAAACATCCTTTCCACATCCTCCTTTCCAAGTCCATTCAAGAACTTGTACAATTCAATTAAGTTACCCCTCATTCTTCTAAGCTCCAGTGAAAACAAATCCATTCTGCCCAACCTTTCCTCAAACGAGAACCTGTTCATTCTCGATACCAATGTAGTAAACCTCCTTTGAATCACCTGCAATGCATTTTGAACATCCCCTAAATAATTAGATCAGAATTGTATAAATGATGTGTTCACACTATATCCTGTAAACTGAAAGGTAGCTTCCTTTCATATGTTCAATTTTTCATGTAACAAAGGACAGCATCCATTAGCCATCTTAATCCCATGTGGCTTCCATGTTAACATTTTGTGACTCACTTATCTGGATCGCTCTGCAATTGCAAAGGCTGAACATCCTCCATCCCCATCAACTGGCTTGATCACCTAAAACTGCCTGCCACTCTCCTATAACTGACCACTAACCAAACCAAAACACCCTATCAAATGGATGTGACCACTTCCTGAAATAAAGTATCCAGACAACTTTCACCTTTCACTACAGTGTCTGCATCTTACCTCTGGCATTGAGCTGTTGTTCCTGTAGTTGTAGCTTTTATCAAAATCATGATTGATTAGATTACTTACAGTGTGGAAACAGGCCCTCCGGCCCAACAAGTTGACACCGATCTGTTGAAGCAGCAACCCACCCGTACCCCTTCACCTAACTCTACAGGCAATTTATCGTGGCCAATTCACCTGACCTGCACATCTTTGTGTGCTGTGGGAGGAAACCAGAGCACACCCACACAGACACTGGGAGAATGTGCAAACTCCACACAGTGAGTCACCTGAGGCAGGAATTGAACCCGGGTCTCTGGCGCTGTGAGGCAGCAGTGCTAACCACTGTGCCACCATGCCGCCCACTAGTTTAGTTAGGCTACACAAGAATCCAAATGTCCCAAAATCCTTCATTACATTATCTGCTATGCCAGATTTATCATGTGTGAAATAACTATAACTATCAAGTTATGCTTTATAATTAATAAAAGCTAAATCTCACAATGCTAATAAACATTACTAATATGCATAATAACTTATAATTACAAGTAAATTAGCTGAGACACAAATAGCCAAAATATTCAATTACCAACCTCTTACCTGTTTACCTATGACATTGCACATTTGATGTCTTCACTCTTAAAGTGAATGCCCACAGACTGAGCTCACTCTGCAGCCCTGGCCATTCTGTTATACTGCTTTAACCTTTCCTACTCTCATGCTCGTTAAAACTCTCAACCGCTCTCTTGCACTGTGTTAAAGTTTTCCACTCCCATACTAGTAAGCTGTCTATTACTTTCTTGTCTGTTTTAAATCTCTCCATTCTGCAGTCAAATGTGAATACTGCAATACTGTCTCATGCTAATCTAAGTCCCCCTGCTCTTGGACTGATAGCAAATTCTCCATCGTTTTCTCTCTCTCTCTCTCTCTCTCTCTCTCTTGTTGCTTCAAGGCTCCCTGTTCTTGTGCTGTCTGTAAATTCTCTCCACTTTCTCACACTGCTTTAAGCCTTCCTGCCATTTTAAACCTCCCGCTTTTATTGTGAGCCCTTGGCTGCCGTCCAGAGCAAGCCTGTTGATGTGGTGAACACAGACTTCCTGAAGGCATTTGATGCAGTACTGCACAACAGGTTTGTGAGAAACGTTAGAGGTCATGGGGGGAAAAAAGTGCAATAGAAACATGTAACATCCCTTCTAGTATACTTATGTCAGGGCCATTTGGAATAGAAAAGTCTTCAGCCCATCGAGACTGCCCCAACCTATCGACATTCATCCTACTATATCGTTTGGAGATGGAAAATGCTACTCTTGCCAAAATTTGCACACATGTAACTTCTGACCTACAGTAATGTGTGTAATACAACTCCCCCAGAAAAGACCGAGCAAGCGAACAATTCAAGGGTAGTTAGGGATGGACAACAAATTATGACCTTACCACATCCCCTGAAATAATAAAAGAAAGGAACACAAAATTAGTGGCACAATTTCAAAGGGACAGAGGAACAAATTGTTTTTGAACAACACACCTTAACAATCTTTTCCAGAATAAGTTCATGAAGTTGCTTAAAAAGCGAAAATAGGAATACATGGTTTTAAGATTGGGGCAAAGTCATTACTAATGATTTGGAAGTCATATGGTTTGGGTACAACTTCAGAACTGTGATCAGTTCTGGGCACTGCACTCTATTAAAGACGTCAGGACCACAGAAAGGGTGCGGATGGGAGTAACCAGAGTGGGACCAGAAATGGAACAAATGTCAATGGTGGTCAGGGACTGGAGAAGCCACAATTGTAATCCTCAGATAGAGTTAAGAGGACATTGAACGCAGGTTTTCAAAGACGTGAGGAGTTTTGGAAAAGTGGGTTTGGAGGAGCATTTTTTTCCACCAATGCGTGACTCAATCAGAAGTTCCAAAAGAGAATTGGATACCTGTAACAAAATGGATGATTCTTGTTCACAAGCAAAAAGAGCTCCATCTCAGCTGTATCATCTCACTGATAGGCTTCTCCACCAGTATCACCCCCTCTCCAAAATGTAAAGTCTCCTGTACTGCAGAGGGTAGTGCTTAAGATTGGCAGATACCAGCTTAGTAATTGATCCAGGTACAGAATTGAGATGCTGGACTGTGAAGTTCATTGGCAGATGATAGGATAAATAGACAAAGTCGTTTCCCTGTAGTCAGGGAGTCCAGAATGAGAGGGCATAGGTTTAGGTGAGAGGGGAAAGATATAAAAGAGACCTAAGGGGCAACTGTTACACGCAAAAGGGTGGTATGTGTATGGAATGAGCTGCCAGAGGAAGTGGTGGGGGCTGGTACAATTGCAACATTTAAAAGGCATCTGGATGGGTATATGAATAGGAAGGGTTTGGAGGGATATGGACTGGGTGCTGGCAGGAAGGACTAGATTGGGTTAGGATATCTGGTTGGCATGGACAGGTTGGACCGAAGGGTCTGTTTCTGTGCTGTATATCTCTATGGCTCTGTGACTCGAAGTGAGGCGGTACTGGAAATTTAAAAATGGACAAATCTCCAATTCCATTTGTATCTCAGTCTGCTGGGGGAGATGAGGGAAGAAATTGCAGGGGTCCTGACCCAGATTTTAAATCAGCTCTGGCCATAGGGGACGGGCCAGAGGACTGGAGGACAACTTATGTGGTTTCACTTTACAAGATGGGTGATAGAAATAGTAAAAAATGAGGTCTGCAGATGCTGGAGATCAGAGCTGAAAATGTGTTGCTGGGCTCTGGCCCGAAACGTCGAATTTCCTGTTCCTTGGATGCTGCCTAACCTGCTGTGCTTTAACCAGCAACACATTTTCAGGAGTGATAGAAATAGGCCAGAGGATTATAGACCAGTGTGTCTAACCTCAATAGTAGGGGAACTATTGGAGAAAATAGTAAAGGAGGAAATTAACCTCAATTTAGTTAGGTAAGGTTTGATCAGGAATAGACAGATGGCTTTGTCAGAAGGTGGTCATACCTTACAAATCTGGTGGAATTTTTCAGGAGCAATAAGTTGATGTTGTTCATATGGATTTCAACAAGGCCCTAGACAAGGTCCCATATGGGAAACCAATAAAGAAGGCTCATGAGATTCAGTAACTTGACAAGATGACTCAATGATAGGAGACAGAGTGGTGGTAGAAGGCTGTTTGTGTGACTGGAGCTCAGGATGCAGTGGCATTCCATAGGAATCCGTACTGAGTCCCTTATTGCTTGTGATGTTCATAAATGATGTCGATGAGAATACGGGAGGGACGATAAGTAAGTTTGTAGGTGACACAAAGTTTGGCCGGGTGGTTGACAGGAGGAAGGTGTTAGGGTACAGGAAAATAAGAATGGATTGGTCAGATCAGCAGGTCAGTGGCAGATGGAAGTGAACTCTGGTAAGTGTGAGGTGGCACTCTTTGGAAAAGGGAACAAGACATGGGAGTACAATGAATAGCAAGACAGTAGGAAGCTCAGAGGAACTTAGGCATCTTGAGGTGTTTGTCCACAGATCCCTGAAGGTAGCAGGACAGTTAATAGGTTGGTTAAGAAAGAATTACAAGATGCTTGCTTTTATCAAGCGTGGAACAAAATATAAGAACAAGGAGCATGTATTGGAGCTGTATAGAACCTTGATTAGGCCATAGCAGAACTACTGTGAGAAGCTCTTGAATCCACATGATAGGGAGGATGTGATTGCACTGGATGGGTGCAAAGGAAATTCATCAAGAAGTTGCCTGGGATGAAGCATTTCAGCTCTGAAGGGAGGCTGGATGAGAGACTGTTCTCTTCCGAGCAGAGAAGACTGAGGGGGAAAGTCAGCATGGAATTCTCATGGAGTCAGGGACATAAATACTGAGCTCTAAGGTAGTGCTGTGCCACCAATGGTATAAAAGCAGCCGGCTGGGGGGCTGGATGGGGACAGTAGTGGTGCAGTGAGCACCATGCTTCCATATTCCTTCCATGGCAATAGCATGCATTTTCCACTTCTAGAAGGTTTCCTATCTCTGTGCCTGCCTGACCCCAACCTAGAGGTGAAAACCTCACCGGTGTCCTTGTTGTCTCAATCCACACTTGAATAATTTTCAACATCCTACCAGTCGACCTCCGACAGAAGTGGAGATCACTCAAAATCTCTGATGTTCGTAACCTGACCTCTATCACGTCCTGTACCTGCTGCCCAACAATGGCTCCCAGTCTAGCCACTACTCTCGTTTAAAATTGTTTCTCATCATCTTCAAAATTCCTCTTCTCAGTAGTCCACTGCACCTGTGAGGGCAATGGATTGTTACTGGTTTAGAGACAATGTGCAGGGCTACCAAGGCAGGGCAGAAGACTGGCAATTCAGTTAGGAGGCCCTGACACCCACTGCGGTCACAATGGGCCGAGTGGCTTTCTTCTGCACAGCAACAGTTCTGTGACTTCTCTAGCTCCATAACTATTGGCAATCACAGTGCTTCTCCCTTGGTCACCCCCACCCCAGTTTCAGTTGCCTAACCATGTCTTCAACCATCAAGGTCCCAAAATCTGGTGCTCTCTCCTGAAACTACTTCTTACCTTACTGACCGAGTTTTTTTATCTTGCTTTAAAATTTCTGCCATGACTTGATATCAATGGCTCAATCTTGCACCTCACAAAATTTATTACAAAGTGCAAAATATTTAAAGCCCAGGAACTAGCCTGTACTCATGTTGATGCTCCAGACAGCTCTCTTTCATCCCCCTTTCCCCTCAACCAAATCAGTCTTCTGTTCCTTATGTCTTCCTCTGTTTATCCAGCTTTGCCTAAATGCTACTAATCTCAACTGCTTCTTGGGGTTGACAGGTTCCACATTGTCACAACTCCTTGGCTAAAGAACTATCTCTTGGGAACCTTATTGGGTTTATGAGGAGGAGGATGACACACCCCTATCTCCATCAACAGATCTGAGGTGGACAGGGTCAACAGCGTCAGGTTCCTAGGAGTGATGACAATTGGCAATCTGTGTTGGACCTTCCACGTAAATGCAACAGTCAAGAAGGCACAACAATGCCTCTCTTTCCTCAGGTGGCCCAAGAAATTCGGCACATCCATAAGGGCACTCACCAATTTCTACAGATGCACCATTGAAAGTGTATGTTCAGGTGCATCATGGCCTGGTATGGAGATTGCTTTACCCAGGACTGTAAGAAACTGCATAAGGTTGTGTTCAAAGATGGGACCATCATGGAAGCCAGTCTCCTATCCATGTACTCTATTTACACTTCTTGTTACCACAGGAAGGCTGCCAACATCATCCAAGACCCCTCACAGCCCAGCAATGGTCCTCACCAACCTCTTCTGTCAGGCAGAAAATACAGAAGGAGAAGGTGAGGTCTGCAGATGCTGGAGATCCGAGTCGAGAGTGTGGTGCTGGAAAAGTACAGCAGGTCAGGCAGCATCCAAGGAGCAGGGGAATTGACATTTCAGGCAAAAGCCCTTCATCAGGAATGAAGCTGTGAGCCAAGGGGGTAGAGAGATAAATGGGAGGGGTGGGGCTGGGAGAAAGGTAGCTGAGAGTGCGATAGGTGGATGGAGGTGGGGGTAAAGGTGATAGGTCAGAGAGGAGGATGAAGCAGATAGTTAGGAAGGAAGATGGACAAGTAGGACAGGCCATGAGGGTGGTGCTGAGCTGAAAGTTTGGAACTGGGATAAGGCGAGGGGAGGGGAAATGAAGAAACGGGTGAAATCCACATTGATGCCATGTGGTTGGAGGGTGGAAAATGAGGCATTCTTCCTCCAGGCATCAGGTGGTCATGGAATGACGATGGAGGAGGCCCAGGACCCGCATGTCCTTGGCAGAGTGGGAGGGGGAGTTGAAGTGTTCGGCTGGTGGAGTTGGTTGGTGCGGGTGCCCCAAAGATGTTCTCTGGAGCGCTGTGCAAGTAAGCGACCTGTCTCCCGATTGTAGAGGAGACCGAATGTAGAGAAGGTACGGAGGCTTGAACACATGCACCAACAGGTTCAGGAACAGTTGCTTCCATGCTGTTATTAGACTGCTGACTGGACCTCTCAAATTTTCAATAATGTTGATCTTGCTAATATCGATCTCGCTTTGCGCACCTCCTATGCAGGTGTAACTTTGTGCGCCTCTCTCTGTCCAAGCACCCTATCACCTGTATGTCACTGTATGTTATGATCTGCATGTATTGCTCACAAAACAAAACTTTTCACTGTCCTTTGGTATAAGTGGCAACAGTAAATCAAATCTAAATCTAAATCTAAACCAAATAGTGACCATCCCCCCACCCCCAACCCCCAACAACACGGAATCCTCTTCAAGTGGTAACATGCTGTCTTTGTCTACTCAGTTAAACCCTTTCCTAATCATCAAATCCATCATCAAGTCCTGGCTAAGCTTTGTCCTTTGTAGATAAAAGCCCCAGCCAGTGTAGCCTTTACTGTTAGTTATCACCCTTCTATTCTGGTGTCATTCTTTTATTGCCCCTTCTCCAGTGCTTTAAAAGGACCAAGGTTGCTCGTCCTAAAATACATTGCTGAGAATGAACCGAGTTATTTGTGAGCTGGTTTGCCAGCGTTTCGTTTCCCGGACCTCATTTGCAACCCGAGTTGTAAGAAATAATGGGCGAAAAAAAAAGAATGTCACAAAGCCGCTGGCAATGTGTCCATGCATAGTGGCCAGAGGAATTCGTAAACCAAGGTGAGGTGACGAGAGGCTCCCTCAGCACTCGTTGTGAAGGAATGCTAATGAATGAAGGAGCAATAGCATGCACGGATTAATTAGTACAGCTAACGGTGTTGATATGAGCTGGAGAATAAGAGAATGCCCTCACTGCTATTATAGTGGCGTGTCAGGACTGAGGCTGTGTGCAAATGTATTCAGTGGCTTCATTCTCTGAGAACTGGCCCCAGTCTCATTTCCATGACAAAGCCCCTCTGGGGTTTGAGCTGCATTCCACGGTGTTTGAAGGCAGCAAGTAGGCAAGTAATTGAACTCTCTCCATCCCTGAGGCCGAGAGCCATTCATGAGGAAGGGTGGGGGGGGGGGTATGCGAATGAATTGAACACATCTCAAGCTAAACCTTCTTTCGAACGAGACATTAAAACTGCTCGGCCGTCGGCTGAGTCATCGCACCAGCACGATTTCTCAGAACTGCCTGGATTCCTGGGCTAGCGCCATTTTCTCTCCAAAATAAAACACATTCTCGTTGGCATCAAATTGCTGCTTGCTGGGCACCAATCCTCTGCCGTGCTTCCTCAATCGTACCTTGTAGTTACTTCATTGGCCGGAAAGCACTTTAGGATTAAGTGAAAGCTGAGGCAGGTGTTAGAAAAATGGAGGGATTTCTTGCTTTCTCATGGAGGGATTCCAAAGCGATGGAAAATATGATCAAGTTGAAAACCTGGTCAATTGCCAATGGCTAATATTTTGTTTTAGTCATTCATGGTATGAGAGTGTCATTGGCTGGGTCACCATATATTGTCCATCTTTCATATTCTTTGTACTGAATGGCTTGTTCAGAAGATGGTTAAGTGTTGATCATCTTGCTGTGGTTCTGGAGGCACATGTTGGCCAGATCAGGGGAGGATGGCAGATTCCTTGCTTCAGGTAATTAGGGAATTCCTTATAGATGGCACAATGGCTTAGTGGTTAGCATTGCTGCCTACAGGGACCTGGGTTCGATT
The DNA here is from genome assembly GCF_020745735.1 of Hemiscyllium ocellatum. Lineage (NCBI taxonomy): Eukaryota > Metazoa > Chordata > Chondrichthyes > Orectolobiformes > Hemiscylliidae > Hemiscyllium > Hemiscyllium ocellatum. The sequence continues at coordinate 31,283,836 of NC_083435.1, read as the reverse complement.
TACGCTCAGGTGACTGTCTTCATGGGGCTGACATGTTCACCCCGTGTCTATGTGTGTTTCCTCTGGGTGCTCCAGTTTCCTCCCAAAGTCCAAAGGTGTGCAGGTTATGGTGAATTGCCCATGCTACATTGTCCACGGATGTGTAGGCTAAGTGGATTAGCCATGGGAAATGTAGGGTTACAGGGCTAGTGTGGGATGCTTTTCAGAGGGTCAGTGTGGACTCAATGGGCCAAATGGCCTGCTCCCACACTGTAGGGATTCTAAAGAGTATTAGTAAACTGGACATTTTTTAAAATAACAATCATCAGTGCTCACATAGTTATCACTGGTTCAGTTTTAAATCCAGAGGCCATAAATGTGAAGGATGGGGAATGTCATTGGGAGGATTATTGACCCAGACATTCAGAAGTTTAGAATTGGTCCAAATACAAAACATACTCACAAACAAAATGAAAAATCAACACATCAGCTCTGAAGCTCTTTGAGCCACACTCTGATTCTGAAAGGCTACCTGGCCTAGTTTGGTCTCTGTGCCAAACTCCCAGGTGGGGTCCATTTTCATAAAGGAGCTGGGTATTCAGATTATTCATAATGATTCCAGTTATACAGATGTCTGGGTCAGGGGTGCCAAAACAGTACCTTGTAGAAGAGACTTGGATATCTTGGCCGAATTGCCACTAGCCTCCATCCCCTCTGCTTGCCTTTATATGAAAATAGCCATCAACAATTTAAGATTTTTTTTGATGTGCCTTCAAGCTGTCAAAGCATCTGTAAGGTTATTCATAGAGTCATAGAGGTGTACAACAGGGAAACAGACCCTTCGCTCTAACTCATCCATGCCAACCAGATATCCGAAATTAAGCTAATTCCATTTGCCAGCATTTGGCCCATATCCCTCTAAGCCCTTCATATTCAAATACCCATCCAGGTACCTTTTAAATGTTGTAATTGTACCGGCCTCTACCACTTGCTCTGGCAGCTCATTCCATACACACATCACCCTCTGCATGAAAAAGTTGTTCCTTAGTTCCCTTTTATATCTTTTCCCTCTCACCTTAAACATAATCCCCTAGTTTTGGACTCCCCTACCCTTGTCTATTTACCCTCATGATTTTATAAGCCTCCATAAGCTCACCCCTCAGCCTCTGACACTCCAGGGAAAATAGCCCCAGCCTGTTCAACCTCTCCCTTTAGAATCCTCCCACCCTGACAACACCCTTGTAAATCTTTTCTGCACTTTTTCAAATTTCATAATATGTTTCCTAAAGCAGAGAAACCATAATTGAATGTAGTACTCCAAAAGTGGACAAACAAATGTCCTGTACAGCCCTAGGATGATAATCCCAATCCTATACTCAATGCACTGACCAATAAAGACAAGTGTATTCCCTACCTGTGTCTCCACCTCCAAGGAACTATGAACTTGTACCTCAAGGTCTCTTTGTTTGACAACACTCCCAAAGACCACCATTAACTGTGTAACTCCTGCGCTGATTTGCCTTACCAAAATGCAACACCTCACAATTATCTAAATTAAATTCCATCTGCCACTCCTCAGCCCATTAACCCATCTGAACACTGAGATAACCTTCTTCACTGTCCACTACATATGCAATTTTGGTGTCACATGCAAGCTTACTAACCATAACTCCTGTGTTCACATCCAAATCATTTATAACAATGCCGAAAAGCAGTGGACTCATGTGAGTATTAAGAAACAAAACGCGACGCTGAGCCATTAAATGGAATATTACATCAGATGATCAAACCTGGTCAAAATGGCCAGCTTTAACGAGTCACTCAAAAGAGGGAGCTCAGGGGGAGAAGCAAGGAAGGAATGTCCAAGCTTGAGGCCCAGGCAGCTGGAGGCTGGAGAGTGGAATGTTTAAACTTGGAGATACTCAAGAAACCAGAATGTGAGCAGTGCAGAAGGTTTCAAAGGTGCATGGGATTGCAGGAGTCGGCAGAGTTTGGGGGGAGGTGAGGACTTGGAGGCATTGGAAGATAAGATTGGGAAAGCTTATAGCCAGTAAGTATCTGCAATTATTTAAAAAGTGCAGCCACGTGGATTGGGAGCACCCACAAGTTCCGCCACCCTCTTTCCTCTGACCTTCATCGCTAATTTTGCACCCTAGCCCTTATTGGCCCGTGAATGTTGTCATCATAATGTTTTCTTTGGTTCCTTATCACCTTGAAGGTAGACTCGCAGGTAGATAGGATAGTGAAGAAGGCGTTTGGTATGCTTGCCTTTATTGGTCACAACAGCGAGTAAAGGAGTTAGGAGGTTATGTTGTGGCTGTACAAAACATGGGTTAAGCCACTTTTGGAATATTGTGTGCAACCCTCCTATAGGAAGGATGTTGTGAAACTTGAAAGGGTTCAGAAAAGATTTACGAGGATGTTGCCAGAGGGGGAGGGTATGATCTATAGGGAGATGCTGAATAGGCTGGGACTGTTATCCCAACAGCATCTGAGGCTAAGGGATGACTTTATCAAAGTTTATGAGGGACATGGATAGAGTAAATAGATGAGGTTTTTTTTCCTGGAGTGGGGGAGTCCAAAACTAGATGGGATAGGTTTAAGGTGAGAGGGGCAAGATGTAAAAGGGACCTGAGGGGCAACCTTTTCTCGCAGAGGGTGGTGTGTGTGTATGGGACTAGATTAGTTTAGGATATCTGGTCTGCATGGACGAGTTGGACCGAAGGGTCTGCTTCTGTGCTGTACATCCCTATGACTCGAATAGTTACCTGCCCTGCAATGAGGGATATTCCAATGAGCCTTATTCAGAGAAAGTTGAGGCCGTCTGCATCCTCACTCGCATGAACTCCCGTTTATTCATTGACCCAGTACTCAGTGAACCACGATGAGCTAACCAAGTTTAAAAACTTCTGAGTCATGTCAGACTGAACAGTTAAGTGTCAATCATGTTTCTGTGGGTCTGGAGTTATGTGTAGGCCAGACCAAGTAAGGCTGGCACATGTCTTTCCAAAAGGACATTAGAGAGACATTAGAGGTTTTTGACAGTCTGGAGAGGTTATGTGGCCGGCTGTTGAAAGACTAAGTCAACCTAGTTTTGTTTCTCCCGACACAGATAGTGCCAGACCTGCTGAGTTACAGCACCACTCACTGGTGATTGTTTCAGGTTTCCATTATCTGCAGTATTAAAAAGCCCATTCTTGTGTTTTGTTCCTAATTCTCTATTCTGGCTTCAGGTCAGCAGAAGTTTTGGAATTGTCCAGGTGACGGACCATGAAAATTGAAAGACCAACCAGCTGCTTGTCATCCTGGTCATGCCTGGCGAGAGTGAACGAGGGCTTCGGCAGCCGATGAGCTGAGGTGGGTGCCAAGCTGGACAGGACTGGCAATTGAGTGGTCTTCTTGATTTTCTTTTTTATTCATGGAATGTGGGCTGCCCTGGCTAGACCAGTATTTACTGCCTATCCCCAATTGCCCAGAAGGTGGTTGAGGACTAACCACATTGCTGTGGGTCTGGTGTCACATGTAGGTCGGACCAGGTAAGGATGGCAGTTTCCTTCCCTAAAGGACATTAGTGAACCAGATGGTTTTTCTCACAATCGACAATGGAATCATGGTCATCGTCAGACTCCTCATCCCGGTATTTTTGATTGAATTCAAATTCCACTGTCTACCATGGCAGGATTCGAACTCACATCCCTGGGTCTCTGGATTAACATTCCAGCAATAATCCTTACACTGGCCATCACCTCCAAAACCCGGAGTCTCGTCGAAAATCATTCAATCCTTCGTGCCTGCTCCATCGTTCAATACCTTTCAAATCAGCACCTTGTTCTTGCTGTCACCCCACACCCTTTGATCCCTTTAGTGTTAAGCACTACATGTAATGCTGTAAACTTGCTGGAGTCCATTTCTAAGCCCACTTCCACAACATCAAAGGTTGGTGTACACTCTAGGAAAGGATGCCCTGAGGCAAGGTATGTTGGCAAGACCATGAGGATGCCACAACAATGGATGAATGGACACCGTGCAACAATCGCCAGATAGATATGTTCCCTCCCAGTCCAGAAACACTTCAGCAGTCAAGGACATTCAGCCTCCAGTCTTTAGATAAACGTCCTCCAAGGCACCTTTTGAGATACACAACAACGCAGAATCTTTGAGCAGAAATTGATAACCAAGTTCCATATCCAAGAAGACAGCCTCAACTATGATCTTGGGTTCATGTTACGCTACATGTAACCCCACCACATGGTTCTGTATCTCTAAAATCTTCCTTACTGTTTTGTTTTGACACCATCACCTTGGTAACTTGTTATGATCTCTCTACCTTAATTAGTTTGTACAGTTTTGCATTACTTGTTACTTTGGTTGGACTCTCGTCATGCAACTCTTATACCTGTCATGTTAGTCCAGCTGTTTGGCTGGTCTCTACCACCATCTATTCTTTTGCTTTTGTTTTATAATTATCTTTCTGCTTTAATGAACCAATGATCATGCCTTCACTTGCTATTCAGCCGTTAACACTTTACTCACACCGTCTGCCTCTTTTGATCACCTTCAAAGACTTGTTATTCAGCCAGTCTACACTCCACTCACATCATTTGTCCTATCACTTGATGCTCTTAATTACCTGGAATTATTTTGCAATGATCTCTCCACCTATAAACTCTGTGCCTGTGTGCTTCCTTCCACTTCACTTGATGAAGGAGCAGCGCTCCGAATGATTGTGGTATCAAATAAACCTGTTGGCCTATAATCTGGTGCTGCGTGACTCCTGACTTAATCTTCGATGTGTTTGCACGTCCATGGCTTTGCTCCAGGGATTTGGAAAACATTCCAGTGCAGGACAGAGGAGTGTTTCCCTACAGTGGTGCTGTCTTTCAGATAGGACTTTATGCCTACTGGACAACTGGGGTCCTTTCTGGGGAAGGTGGGACCTCTATAAAAAGGATGGGCTACACCTGAACCTGAGGGGCACCAGTATCCTTGGGGGGAGGTTTGCTAGTGCTCTTTGGGAGGGTTTAAACTAACTCCGCGGGGGCATGGGAACCAGGACTGTAGCTTTAGGGTACAGGACCTTGAGTGTAGGGAGGTTAGGAATAATGCAGTGATCTCTAAGGAGGGTGCCTGTAACCAGAAGGGTGGATTGAAGTGTGTATACTTCAATGCCAGAAGTATAAGGAATAAGGTAGGTGAACTTGCAGCGTGGGTTGGTACCTGGGACTTCGATGTTGTGGCCATTACAGAGACGTGGGTAGAACAGGGACAAGAATGGCTGTTGCACGTTCCAGGGTTCAAATGTTTTAGTAGGATCAGACATGGGGGTAAAAAAGGGGGAGGCGTGGCATTACTTGTCAAAGACAGTATCACAGCAGTGGAATGGACGATGGAAGAGGACTTGCCATCTGAGGTAGTTTGGGCTGAGGTTAGAAATAGGAAAGGTGAGGTCACCCTGTTAGGTGTTTTCTACAGGCCTCCTAATAGTCCTAGAGAAGTAGAGGATAATATTGCGAGGATGATTCAGGAAAAGAGTGAAGGTAGCAGGGTGGTTGTTATGGGGGACTTTAACTTCCCAGATATTGACTGGGAGAGCTATAGCTCGAGTTCATTAGATGGGTCGGTGTTTGTACAATGTGTGCAGGAGGGTTTCCTGACACAATATGTCGACAGGCCAACAAGAGGGGAGGCTATATTGGATTTGGTTCTAGGTAATGAACCAGGCCAGGTGTTAGACTTGGAGGTAGGTGAGCACTTCGGGGACAGTGACCACAACTCGGTGACTTTTACTTTAGTAATGGAGAGGGATAATCGTGCGCCGCAGGGCAAGAGCTATAGCTGGGGGCAGGGAAATTATGATGCAGTGAGGCATGACTTAGGATGTGGGGATTGGAAAAACAGGCTTCAAGAGAAGAACACTAATGAGATGTGGGGATTGTTCAAGGAGCAGCTACTGCGTGTCCTCGATAGGTATGTACCAGTCAGGCATGGTGTAAAGGGCCTTGTGAGGCAGCCGTGGTTTAGTAAGGAATTGGAGTCCCTTGTGAAAGGGAAGAAGGTGGCATATGTAAAGATGAGGCGTGAAGGTTCAGTAGGGGCGATTGAGAGTTATAAGGTAGCCAGGAAGGAGCTAAAGAGGGAGCTAAGAGAAGCGAGAAGGGGACATGAAAAGTCTTTAGCTGGTAGGATTAGGGAAAACCCAAAGGCTTTCTATAGGTATGTCAAGAATAAAAGGATGACTAGGGTAGGTATCGGTCCAGTCAAGGATAGTAGTGGGAAGTTGTGTGTGGAGGCGGAGGAGATTGGAGAGACATTAAATCAGTACTTTTCATCAGTATTCACTCAGGAACAGGACACTGTTGCTGATGTGAATATGGAATCACAAATAATTAGAATGGATGCCCTGGAAATATGCAGGGAAGAGGTTTTGGGAATATTGGAAAGGATGAATATAGATAAGTCTCCTGGGCCTGATGGCATTTACCCCAGGATCCTATGGGAAGCTAGGGAGGAGATAGCAGAGCCATTGGCCTGGATTTTTATGTCGTCATTGTCAACAGGAATAGTACCAGAGGACTGGAGGATAGCAAATGTGGTCCCATTGTTCAAGAAAGGGAGTAGGGATAGCCCTAGTAACTATAGGCCAGTGAGTCTGACTTCAGTGGTGGGCAAAGTCTTAGAGAGAATAGTAAGGGATAAGATTTATGAACATCTGGGTAGGAATAACGTGATCAGGGATAGCCAGCATGGTTTTGTGAAGGGCAGGTCGTGCCTCACAAACCTTATTGAGTTCTTTGAGAAGGTGACTAAGGAAGTGGACGAGGGTAAAGCAGTAGATGTTGTGTATATGGATTTTAGTAAGGCGTTCGATAAGGTTCCCCATGGTAGGCTAATGCTAAAACTACGGAGGTATGGCATTGAGGATACATTAGAGGTTTGGATTAGGAATTGGCTGGCTGGAAGGAGACAGAGGGTAGTAGTTGATGGATTATGTTCATCTTGGAGCGCAGTTACTAGCGGTGTACCACAAGGATCTGTTTTGGGACCATTGCTTTTTGTTATCTTTATAAATGATCTAGAGGAAGGACTTGAAAGCTGGGAAAGCAAGTTTGCGGATGACACAAAAGTCGGTGGAGTTGTGGATAGTGAGGAAGGAAGTGGTAGGTTACAGCGGGATATAGATAAGTTGCAGAGCTGGGCGGAAATGTGGCAAATGGAATTCAATGTAGCTAAGTGCGAAGTCGTTCACTTTGGTAGGAATAACAAGATGATGGATTACTGGGCTAATGGTAGGCTACTTGGTAGTGTGGATGAGCAGAGGGATCTTGGTGTCCATGTACACAGATCTCTGAAAGTTGCCACCCAGGTAAATAGTGCTGTGAGGAAGGCATATGGTGTACTGGGCTTTATTGGCAGAGGAATTGAGTTCCGGAGTCCTGAGGTCATGTTGCAGTTGTATAAGACTCTGGTGAGGCCTCATCTGGAGTATTGTGTGCAGTTTTGGTCGCCATACTATAGGAAGGATGTGGAAGCTTTAGAACGAGTGCAGAGGAGGTTTACCAGGATGTTGCCTGGAATGGTAGGAAAATCTTATGAGGAAAGGCTGAGGCACTTGGGACTGTTCTCATTGGAGAAGAGAAGGTTTAGGGGAGATCTGACAGAAGTGTATAAGATGATTAGGGGTTTAGATAGGGTAGATACTAAGAACCTTTTACCACTAATGGAGTCAGGTGTTACTAGGGGACATAGCTTTAAATTAAGGGGTGGTAGGTATAGGACAGATGTTAGGGGTAGATTCTTCACACAGCGGGTTGTGAGTTCATGGAATGCCCTGCCCGTATCAGTGGTGAACTCTCCTTCTTTATGGTCATTTAAGCGGGCATTGGATAGGCATTTGGAAGTTATTGGACTAGTATAGGTTAGGTAGGATTCGGTCGGCGCAACATCGAGGGCCGAAGGGCCTGTACTGCGCTGTATCCTTCTATGTTCTATGTTCTATGTTCTATCTGCCTTTGCAGATGTTTATTCAAGACCGTGTGATACCATTTGAAAAAGGCCAAGGATTTCCTGAGCATGCTGTAGTTTGGTGGTGACAGTTGAATCACTTGATGCTCTCTTTGCTTTGAGACTTTTCTTCCATCCTTTAAGATTGTCATGCTCCCCTTTCAGTGACCACTGTAGTCACTGAAAGTGAAGTTGATAACATCGCAATTAGTTGAGCTGAATTGCAGCCAGTTCTGTGTGATGGATTAGACACAATCGAAAATTGGGTGAAGATTGCCTCAAACTGATGTCACTCTAAATAATGATAAAAAGGCACAGTTTTATTCACTTGGCCTGAATTCTAAGGGGTAGTGTGTCAATCCAGTGATGAGGCCCTGGAGAGATCTGGCACAAAGATGAGCATTTTACACTAGAGTCTTTAGATGCCTGAGAGCCACTCTAATTCTGACCATTCGTACCTTCTCTGATTTTAATCACACCATCACTGATGGCCATACCTTCAGCTGATTGAGCACTGGATACTGGAATTCCCTTCCTAAACCTCAACAACCTTCAAGCTCCACCCACTCCCCTAAGCTGCTCCCGAAAAAGTAGCAGTTTCACCAAATATTCAACCAACTACACGAGTGCCACATTTTGGTTTTGAAACACTCCTGTGAAATGCCTTGGCTGATACACAAATGCAAAGCTTGTTGCCGTTGGCATTGAGTTGGGTTTCAGCTCCAATTGTTGTCCCTTTCTGCAAGTTCTGAATGATTATTGATCCTGTGACATTCATGACAACAAACCTACTCAGTGAAAATATTCAGCAAAATGGAAACTTGTTCTAGCTTATCAGAATTAACTAGTTCACCAAAACTCTGTCCCACACGCTCGCATGCATGGTGATCACATGGAGGGAAGGAGGGGAGAGAAGTAACAGAGATTTCCCAGTCCCCACACAGAGAGAGATATACCTTCTCATTCTGTGCATGATCATAAGGGGAGAAAGTGAGGACTGCAGATGCTGGAGATCAGAGCTGAAAATGTGTTGCTGGAAAAGCGCAGCAGGTCAGGCAGCATCCAAAGAGCAGGAGAATCGATGTTTTGGGCATGAGCCCTTCTTCAGGAACCTTTCTTGAAGAAGGGCTCATGCCCGAAACGCCGATTTTCCTACTCTTTGGATGCTGCCTGACCTTCTGCGCTTTTCCAGCAACACATTTTCTTGATCATAAGAGGCCTAGACGTGATTATTCCCAATGAAAATGTGACCCACTAGCTGCCTGTTTTCTAGACCTTTATTCTTTGCAAACTATTTGCAAGGAGCAGGTGCACCAGATGTGAATCCAAAATATCATTTGACAATGAACTGTCCAAAACAGAAAAGGACAACACTCACTTAGGTATGACCATGCATTTCCATTTGGAATAATATTTCTCAATGGGGGTGGCGGGGCGGGGGGGGGGGGGGTGGGGAGGATGTTGCAATGCGTCTTGCATTAAGCATGTTTGTATACATTAGGTTTTGTTGATGGGTTATGACAGCTTTAATAATACCCTGATTGAGTAAACTGAAGAACCAGTCTTTTCAAAATCAATTGCATTATCGTGCTCCACGCCCAGTTTCATTTGTGCCTTTTTCATTGAAGACCAACTTATATGGATACAAGCAAATTACTGCGGATGCTGGAACTTAACAGACATGTATTATTAGAGATACTTATTTTAGTGATCCCAATGTGTGGTTATCACCAGACTCTAAACAAATGGATCTTGATTACTGCCTAAATTAACATTTATCCAAATGAAAAAGCATTTCTGTTCCACACACTGTTGAGGGATTATCTGAGTCTCTCTGTCTGTCGGTCTGTCCATCTGTCTAACAATCAAATCTCGTCTATCTATCTCTGCACAGTTAAACTAAATAATGCGAATTAGGTCATCATCATTCCTGAAGCTGTTTGTAACTCATTCAAAGTGATCATTATTATCACTTTCAGCCTTGATTCTCTGTGTCATGCATCACTTTGATAACTCTGCTATTTCTTCTTGTGGTTTGAGCTAGCATTGTCATCTACAGACTGAGATACCCCTCTGTAGTATCTTGTCATCTGTCCATACGTTATCCATGATTGGACACCAACCTGGAGTATGTTGAATGTTTGCATACTCAGTGTTCCTGAGGCTGCTTACTCCTCTTGACTAGAACTTCTGCAGCACTTCACTCCTGTATTTATACCTGTTTACAGTAGGTTGCCAAACACAGCTTTTAGTGCAGTGTCTAAGACTTCTTCACATGCCCTTCCCTCTTACTGATGTCAGATCATGTGGTCGGTTTCACCATCAAAATTGATACCTGCATGTGACGGGCAGAAGATCCTTTTCCTGTGCTGTCGATCTCTATGACACAAATCTCAATATACCACAATAATTATCAAAGCTGTCATAACCCATCAACAAAACCTAACGTATACAAACATGCTTAATGCAAGACATATTGCAACATCCCCCCATTTAGAAATATTGTTCAAAACGGAAATGCATGGTGATAACTAAGTGAGTGTTGTTAATTATACAATCAAATAAAAATAATTTTCAAGAGTAACACTTCCAAATACCACTTCGGAGGTTTGACAACGCACCATAAGATATGATGATCATATATCCAAGCAGAGGGGGGTATATTGTTCTTTGTTGCTCTTGTTTGATGGTGTGGTTGTTTTGCCACTAGTTGAGGTCACTCAACATTACAGTATAATCAATATTGAAATGTTCCTTGTCACTATCTTTGTACACTAGTGCTGTGCTCTAAATTGATTGATCTGCCTTCTACTCCTGTACAATGTAAAATCACGGTCAGTGATGACTTTGCAAGATCGTGGCTGGTAGCACATTTTAGAAACATTTGCTGGTCTCATAGAGTAATAGAGATGTACAGCATGAAAACAGACCCTTCAATCCAACCCGTCCATGCCGACCAGATATCCCAACCCAATCTAGTCCCACCTACCCGCACCCAGCCCATATCCCTCCAAACCCTTCCCATTCATATACCCATCCAAATGCCTCTTAAATGTTGCAATTGTACCAGTCTCCACCACATCCTCTGGCAGCTCATTCCATACATGTACCACCCTCTGCGTGAAAAAGTTGTCCTTTTGGTCTCTTTTATATCTTTCCCCTCTCACCCTCAACCTATGCCCTCTAGTTCTGGACTCCCCGACCCCAGGGAAAAAAAACTTTGTCTATTTATCCTATCCATGCCCCTCATAATTTTGTAAACCTCTATAAGGTCATCCTTCAGCCTCTGATGCTGCAGGGAAAACAGCCCCAACCTGTTCAGCCTCTCCCTGTAGCTCAGATCCTCCAACCCTGGCAACATCCTTGTAAATCTTTTCTGAACCCTTTCAAGTTTCACAACATCCTTCCAATAGGAAAGAGACCAGAATTGCACACAGTATTCCAACAGTGGTCTAACCAATGTCCTATACACTCGCAACATGACCTCCCAACTCCTGTACTCAATACTCTGACCAATAAAGGAAAGAATATCAAACGCCTTCTTCACTAACCTATCTACCTGTGACTCCATTTTCAAGGAGCTATGAACTTGCACTCCAAGATCTCTTTGTTCAGCAACACTCCCTAGAACCTTACCATTAAGTGTATAAGTACTGCTAAGATTTGCTTTCCCAAAATGCAGCACCTCGCATTTATCTGAATTAAACTCCATCTGCCACTTCTCAGCCCATTGACCCACCTGGTCTAGATCCTGTTGTCATCTGAGGTAACCCTCTTCGCTGTCCACTACACCTCCAATTTTGGTGTCATCTGCAAATGTACTAACTGTACCTCTTATGCTCACATCCAAATTATTTATATAAATAAAGTAGAGGACCCAACACCGATCCTTGTGGCACTCCACTGGTCACAGGCCTCCAGTCTGAAAAACAGTCCTCCACCACCACCCTCTGTCTTCTACCTTTGAGCCAGTTCTGTATCCAAATGGCTAGTTCTCCCTCTATTCCATGAGATCTCACCTTGCTAATCAGTCTCCCATGGGGAACCTTCTTGAACGCCTTACTGAAGTCCATATAGATCACACCTACTGCTCTGCCCTCATCAATCTTCTTTGTTACTTTTTCAAAAAAATCAATCAAGTTTGTGAGACATGATTTCCCACACACAAAGCCATGTTGGCTATCCCGAATCAGTCCTTGCCTTTCCAAATACATGTACATCCTGTCCCTCAGGATTCCCTCCAACAAAGTGCCCACCACCGAGGTCAGGCTCACTGGTCTATAGTTCCCTGGCTTGTCTTTACCGCCCTTCTTAAATAGTGGCACCACGTTTGCCAACCTCCAGTCTTCAGGCACCATTCCTGTGACTATTGATGATACAAATATCTCAGCAAGAGGCCCAGCAATCACTTCTCTAGCTTCCCACAGAGTTCTTGGGTACACCTGATCAGGTCCTGGGGATTTATCCACCTTTAACCGTTTCAAGACATCCAGCACTTCCTCCTCTGTAATCCGGACATTTTGCAAGCTGTCACCTTCTATTTCCCGACAGTCTATATCTTCTATATCCTTTTCCACAGTAAATACTGATGCAAAATATTCATTTGGTATCTCCTCCATTTTCTGTGGTTCCACACAAAGGCCGCCTTGTTGATCTTTGAGGGGCCCTATTCTCTCCCTGGTTACCCTTTTATCCTGAATATATTTGTAAAAACTCTTTGGATTCTCCTTAATTCTATTTGCCTAAGCTATCTCATGTCCCCATTTTGCCCTCCTGATTTCCCTCTTAAGTATACTCCTACTACCTTTATACTCTTCTAAGGATTCACTTGACCTATCCTGTCTTTACCTGACATTTGCTTCCTTCTTTTTCTTAACCAAACCCTCAATTTCTTTGCTGAGTTTTGATCATTCTCTACCTGCTCATTCATCATGCATCTCTTTCATTCTCTTTTGTCTTTGAAGAAGAATATCCCGTGTTTCCGAACAGTCAGACAATTGGTTGCTAGCCAAAGTAATTCACAGTTGCCTCCTGAGCCTAAGTTGTCCTGGGATGGTAATCCCTTCTCCATTAATGGTGTTGCACAAAAGTATTACAATGCAATGTGAAAGTCTTGTTTCGTGAATGATCATTGATTTGATAATACTTACCATACATTCTGCTAGACCATTTAATTTCAGATAGTTGGATAATAATATGATAAGAGTCACTCCCCATTTAATAGGCATGTCTTTAAGTAGTTTGCCAGGAAATTGTGGACCATTGTCATATACCTTGTTCCAACGTGCCAAATAATCATTAAACATTTCACACAGTGAGTTTAGGGTATGGATTTCACTGCCTGGAAGGCAGGATCACTCCTGGACGTAGGTTCAATTGAGGCATTCGAGAGGAAAACTGATGATTATTTGTATAGAAATAAAGTTTAAGGGTACAGAGATAAAGCAGAAGATTAGCAGCTTGCAATGACACTCAGTTAAAGAGCTGTTACAGACACAAAGGACCAAGTAGCCTCCCTAACATTTCTATGATGCTGCAAAGATAGTGGCCAGTATTGGTTGTACTTGTGGAGCTGCTAATCTGTCAAATGAGAAATTTGGTGAACTAATTCATGACAATGAAGTAATTGTCCCTGTGTGCTGTCTGCGTTTATCTTAACTCAAGGAATGAATGGAACCTCATATGGCTTTAGATTCTCTCGCTATTGCTGGGGCTGATGTACTTGGCATGCCTCACAAACACTCACAAGTCATTGAATATCCTGATTCACCCTTGGTTAGTTCACAGATTCACATGCTAGCTGTCTCATCTGTCAATACCAATGTGTCTTTCATTTAACATGTGCAAGGTATCTTGATGTGATGCTTTTGGTACTTGGACCTTGATTTGTTGTTGAAAATTATTTGTCATGATATACCACGTTTCTCTCTGTCTGGTCAAAATGAATAAAGCTTTCTTTAATGCAATAAGGCTATCATGGATAGTTATCTCTTGCAACTCTGTGTAGTTGTTGATCTTCTGCAGTTCTGGATTGCAACTAAAACGTTCACCATAGCTCTGGCCCTAATACCCTCAAATTTGACAAAGTCTTCAACCTCATAGTCAAGAGCTTCATCATGTAGATCAAAATGACTCTCAAGCTTGGGAAATCTGCTCAATGTGTTAGACACAATCATCTTGGTCCTTGACTCAGATCTCACTTATAGGTGACATCCCTGAACCTTGACAACCAGGCACTGCAAACATGGAGGTGCATTCTTTCACAGTTGATCACTTCTGGTGGCTTATGATCCGTTTCATCAGTGAAGTTCTTGCCAACTAAGTAAGTGTGGTACTGCATCACGTCAAATACTAGAGCTAATGTTTCATGGCGTGGATTGACATAGTTGACTTGAGCTGGTGACAGGAATTTAGAGTCAAAGCAATAGCTTTTTCATTTTGGGAATGACCCACACTGAGACAATTTTGTAATGTATCCATTTTGAGAATGGTGACTTTCCTGGGTCCATAGTATCGCGGTCAGCAGGATTTTGCTGATAGAGCTTGTTGGAGAGAATCAAAAACGTCTTGGTGCTCATTTTGCAACATATAGGGGATGTCCTTCTTCAAATCTCTCAGCACAGATACCTTTCCCACAAAGTTGGGGACATTGCATGAGAGTAAAAAGTGAGGTCTGCAGATGCTGGAGATCAGAGCTGAAAAATGTGTTGCTGGTTAAATTCAGCAGGATTCCTGATGAAGGGCTTATGCCCGAAACGTCGAATTTCCTGTTCCTTGGATGCTGCCTGACCTGCTGCGCTTTAACCAGCAACACATTTTCAGCTCGACATTGCATGAGAGCAAAATGACGACATGTTTTGGCATTAAATTTAGATTTTGAGGTGTGTCATCCTGCTTTATCAGGACAAATGATAATTAATGATTGTAAAAACTTCTGATCACCAATCTGGGGTCTATCTTTGCCTTTAGAACCATATTTCTTGCACATGCATGCGTGCCGAATATCGTTTGGTCCCACATGCTTTACAGATATTCAGGAAGTTGGACTAATTTTAGGTAGGTGTGACACATCGGTTACAGATCTTGTTGGTTTTGTGCATCTCTCTGATTGTAGGAATAGAGCTGATTGCGGCTAAGAGTTGAGGTTTGGTGCTGGAAAAGCACAGCAGGTCAGGCAGCATCAGAGTAGCAGGAAAATTGACATTTCAAGCAAAGCACTTCATCAGGAATGAGGCTGGGATCCTCGAGGGTAGAGAGACAAATGGGAGGGGGGTGGGGCTGGGGGAAAGGTAGCTAAAAGTGTGATAAGTGGAAGGAGGTGTGGGTAATGGTGATAGGTCAGAGGGGAGGGTGGGGCGGATAGGTGGGAAGGAGTATGGACAAGTAGGACAGTTCATGAGAGTGGTGCTGAGCTAGAAGTTTGGAACTGGGATAAGGTGAGGGGAGGGGAAATGCCCTCCCCTCACTGGTGAAATCCAGATTGATGCCAAGGGGTTGGAGGGACCTGAGGTGGAGTATGAGGTGTTCTTCAATTGCTGTTGACCCAACACTCTAACTCCATAATTGCTTTGATTCCCAAGTAATGCCTCAAAGGGGATGGCCAGTTTTCAGAAGACCCTTCCTGAATGTCTTAACTGGTGCAGGGTTGAGAATTCTGAAATTTCTTCTTCAGGAAAATCAATGCATGCCTTGTGCTAACAAACTGGTAGATAGGCTCTTGAGGTTGCACTCTGGATGGCATTGGGCAGATGTGTTGATTCTGAAGTTAGTTTTGGTCTTTGAGTACCTGCCACTCCTTTACTGGGTCTTTCTCATTGTCAACAGATTACCAGTTATGTTAATTCTGGCAAGCGTCTTCTTACAGATGGTACACAAGATTTTCAAAGCTCTCTTCTTGGTATCATCCACTGTTTGACCTGTAAAGTAAAACTGCATACTTTGGTTGCGCAGTTACAATTCTATAAGGTTATAATTGGCTGTCCAAATCCAAAAGGGACTGGTTGTGATCCATTTCTCTGTGAATTAGGGGAAAGTGCGGCCTCAGATGATCAGCTTAGAGAGTGTGGTGCTAGAAAAGCACAGCAGGTCAGGCAGCATCCAAGGAGCAGGAGAATCGACGTTTCGGGCATCAGCCCTTCCGTGGAATCTCCTGCTCCTTGGGTGCTGCCTGACCTGCTGTGCTTTTCCAGCACCTCGCTTTCCACATTTTCTTGTGCATGTCTTTATTTCCTTGCACTGAAGTAGAGCGCAGGGCAATTTTTTGTTTATTCCTTTTGCTAGATTTTCTGCTCCCTCCTTTAATTTTCCCCCTTTCTGATCTCATTTCCTTTCTTTGTCCTGTTGCTGCTCTTTCACACGACTTGGCCCCTTTAAGAATGCCATTTGAAGAATTACAACTTGTTAAGTCAAAGTTGCAGGTTTGCAGCTGCAGGTGCCATTCACTCCAAATAAGGAGTGATGACATCATATAAGTTTGCCTCTCCTTTCGTGAAATGAATTGACTTTTAGATACAGGTACGACTTCTTAGTGTAGAAAGCTATTTTTTAATATGTTTTAGCAATGGAAAGCTTTCTGGCTATGACATAAGGAGCATTTAACTGCCTGCCTAGCAAAATCGGAATAACAGGGATTTCTTTTAATGTGAGACAAAAGGGGTAACTAGGGAGAGAATAGGTCCCCTCAAAGATCAGCAAGGCAGCCTTTGTGTGGAGCTGCTGGCGATGGGGGAGATCCTAAATGAGTATTTTGCATCAGTATTTACTTTCGAAAAGGGCATGGAAGATATAGAATGTAGGGAAATACATGGTGACATCTTGAAAAATATCCATATGATAGAGCAGGAAGTGCTGGATGACTTGAAACACATAAAAGTGGATAAATCCCCAGGACCTGATGAGATGTACCCTAGAACTCTATGGGAAACTAGGGAAATGATTGCTAGGCCCCTTACTGAGATATTGGTATCATCAATAGTCACAGGTGAGATGCCAGAAGACTGGAAGTTGGCTAACGCGGTGCCACTGTTTAAGAAGGGTGATAAGGACAAGCCAGGGAACTATAGACCAGTGAGCCTGATATCAGTGGTGGGCAAGTTGTTAGAGGGAATCCTGAGGGGCAGGATGTACATGCATTTGGAAAGGCAAGGTCTGATTCTGGGTAGTCAACAGGGCTTTGTGCGTGGGAAATCATGTCTTACAAACTTGAGTGAGTTTTTTGAAGAAGTATCAAAGAGGATTGATGAGGGCAGGGTGGCAGATGTGATCTATATGGACTTCAGTAAGGCGTTCGACATGGGAGATTGGTTAGCCAGGTTAGATTTCATGGAATACAGGGAGAACTCATGATTTGGATACAGAACTGGCTCAAAAGTAGAAGACAGAGGGTGGTGGTGGAGGGTTGTTTTTCAGACTGGAGGCCTGTGACCAGTGGAGTGCCACAAGGATCGGCTCTCTACTTTTCATCATTGATACAAATGTTTTGGATGTGAGCATAAGAGGTATAGTTAGTAAGTTTGCAGATGACACCAAAATTGGAGGTGTAGTGGACAGCGAAGAAGATTACCTCAGATTACAACAGGATATTGATCAGATGAGCCACTGGGCTGAGAAGTGGCAGTTGCAGTTTAACTTCGATAAATGTGAGGTGCTATATTTTGGGAAAACAAATCTTAGCAGGACTTAAACACTTAATGGTAAGGTCCTAGGAAGTGTTGCTGAACAAAGAGACCTTGAAGTGCAGGTTCATAGCTCCTTGAAAGTGGAGTCGCAGGTAGATAGGATAGTGAAGAAGGCGTTTGATATGCTTTCCTTTATTGGTCAGAGTATCGAGTACAGGAGTTGAGAGGTCGTGTTGTGGCTGTACAGGACATTGGTTAGGTCACTGTTGGAATATTGCATGCAATTCTAGTCTCCTTCCTATTGGAAAGGTGTTGTGAAACATGAAAGGGTTCAGAAAAGGTTTACAAGGATGTTGCCAGGGTTGGAGGATTTGAGCTATAGGGAGAGGCTGAACAGGCTGGGGCTGTTTTCCCTGGAGTGTCGGAGGCTGAGGGGTGACCTGGCAGAGGTTTATAAAATCATGAGGGGCATGGATAGGATGAATAGACAAAGTATTTTCCCTGGGGTGGGGGACTCCAGAATAGAGGGCATAGATTTAGAGTGAGAGGGGAAAGATACAAAAGAGACCTAAGAGGCAACCTTTTCATTCAGACGGTGGTACATGTATGGAACGAGCTGCCAGAGGAAATGGTGGAGGCTGGTACAATTGCAACCTTTAAGTGGTATCTGGATGGGTATATGAATAGGAAGGGTTGAGTGTCTGTTTCCATGCTGTACATCTCTATGACTCTAAGTCACATGCTAAGATAGTAATAATATCATGAGCATGCCTATTAAAGGTATACAGACATGCTAACTGTAATACAATGTGGGAAACATTTTCACTTTACCCTTGATAGAAATAGCAACTAGATCAACTCTTTCTACAGTGATACATGTCAAAGTCAAAAGGTCTTGTAGATAAAGTCATGGAAAAATAGCTGAGACCCAGACTTTGAATCTTCTTCTTTCCAGATGAGGATATAAAGCTAAAATAAAGCCAGTTGCTCGAGGATTTGACGTTTGAAGAGACAAACTGCCAGATGACAAATTGATTTATCACCAACCCAATGGAGAAGAACTCGAATGTTTTTTTACTGAACTATAAGAAGGTAACTGTGTGCTAGGACACAGGACACAGTGCACATCATCACAGAAAATGATGCAGCGCCTCATGATGCTGACCATGTTTACACTGCCGTATCACAAACAAAAACTCCTGTTACATTCTGATATTGGTTTGAATGTTGATTAGTTGTGTTTGTTTATGAAAGTTAATAGTTTTTGCCTTACGCCAGCAAACCTCCCTAAGTATCCTTTGGCAACAAAGATTGATCCAAGTTCACAATAACCAACGATCGTGCACTTACCAAACGTGTAAATTATCTTGCAAATTTACAAGTTCTCCACATAATTTACTCTGGAAAGATGAGTATTGCATGGTTTACATGCTGTCTCAAGATAAGAAGAAGAAACCATAAAGCTATCATAAGCCTTCTGGTAGAATGATGATCCTTTCAAGAAAGAGGAAACAGGGATTACATCGGAATAAACTAAACTGTGGTCAACAAAGAGGTTCAATGCACCAAACGTAAAGGAAATCTGTAACTGGTCAGGACAGAAAATCTCAGGAATGTTTAGAGATATATTTCATCAAAAAAAAGAAGAGCTTTCTATAGTCACACACCAAGATTTTGATTGGTATCAGTTGGCATCTAATCTTTTTTTTTGGAGTCCTGTTCAATCAGCTCTAAACCTACAGTTCCAGCATGTCTTCAAGAAGGAATCAGAGTGCCTCAGTATAAACTTATAACATAAGGGAATCCTATTTAGAATGTGTTATATTGTAATCATAATATAGTGTGTTGAGAAACTCCTCTGTAACATTGGAGTTCGAAGGAGAGGCTTGATAGGCTGGGACATTTTGTCAGGGAGGAGAAAGTGAGAACTGCAGATGCTAGAGATCAGAGTCAAGGAGTGTGGTGCTGGAAAAGCACAGCCAGTCAGGCAGCATTTAAGGAGTAGGAGAATCAATGTTTTGGTCACAAGCCCTTCATTAGGAAATGCTTATGCCCGAAATGTTATTTCCACTGCTACTTGGATGCTGTGCTTTTCCAGCACCACACTCTCGACTGGGACTTTTTTTCACTGGAGCGTAGGAGGTTGAGGGATGACCTTATTGAGGTTTATAAAATCATTAGAGGCATGGATAAGGTGAATGGCTGGAGTCTTTTCCCTAGGATGGGGGAGTTCAAAGCTCAGGGGCATTTTTTTTAGGTGAGAGGTGAAAGCCTTGAAAGGGACTTTAGGATAAGTGGATTTGGGTAAGTACATCAATAGGAAAGGTTATAATGGATATGTGCCAAATGCAGGCAGGTGTGACTAGTTTAGTTTGGGAACTTGGTTGGTGTGGGCTAGTTGGACCAAAGGGTCTATTTCCATTCAGTATGACTCTATGACTTTACAGTATAATCTTTCAACAATCCATAAACGCAGCAGAACTATCTGTGAATGGTATAACATCACTCCAATACAAGCAAAGACTCCTTCATGATCGGGCAAATTAACAAGCTATTTCCTTTATGACTGTTTGCTGTAGATTACTAGAACAAAATATTGATCATCTGCGAATTAAACACCTTGCATGACAGAATATGCAAATTGATGATCAGCATGCTTTTCATCCAGTTGTATCCACAGTATCATTATCATCATAATCAGATCCATGTCCTTGGCAATGACTTCACCACACAAGAAGAAATATCGACACTGATTTTAGATTTTGCCAAGGCTTTTAACCATGTAACACCCATTAAGTTGCTGAACAAACTAGATCATCATGGGGTTCAAGGAAATCTTAAGTAATCTTTTTTTTTGTGTGGGATAGGAGCAGCGAATTTGAAAATATTGCCAGAAACTGATTCAACCAGAGTTCCAAATTGGACTCCCGGTATCAGGGGCTTTTAAATACTTTAGGTTGGAAGTCAGGCAGAATGAAATGACTGTCACCTTGTATCAGCAGTTGAGAGTGTGCTGCTGGAAAAGCACAACAGTTCAGGCAGAAGCCAAGGAGAAGACAAATCGACACTTCAGGCTGAAGCCCTTCATCAGGAATGCTCATTCCTGATGAGGGGCTCTGGCCCGAAACATCAATTTTCATGCTCCTCTAATGCTGCCTGACCTGCGGTGCTTTTCCAGCAACACGCTGTCAACTCTGATCTCCAGCATCTGCAGACCTCTCTGTCTCCACCTTGCATCGGCAACCTTGTTTAGAAAATGTTAGCCCCATTGCATTTCATCAAAGTAGGTCCTATGCAAAGAGGCTGCCCTTTCCCAATGTCAAATGGAAAAATGGTGAAGTTGAATGGGACTGCTGAATTAGCTGGACACCCCAAGCAAGGTCAGATGTGAATTGATATCATTCAAAGTTTTGGTGTAAAGCATGACTCTAAAAAATCTCAAAATGGAATATCATATTCAAGCAAATGAAACAATGAGAAAAATTTCAAAAGGAGTAATTGAAACTTCCATCATCAGGTGGTGCCAGTGACGTGAAATGTTTTGGCTTTACTGATTCATCTTTTGAAAATCTCTGTGATGTGTTTTTTCAGTGCAGGAGGGTTTGCACTCAATCCAAGATGGCAGTGGATTGGAGCACCAGAGTTGGATCTTGTCCACTCCAACCGTTTTTATTTCTTCTTTTGCTTTTTTCTTTAGTTTTCTTCCGCTACTCGTCCTTTGGAGGGAGCTCAGTCACGGTGATGGCAGCAGCAGCAATGGCAGCGGCTGGGAGCCCTTGAGCCGCACAAGATTGGGACTCCAGCAGACTGTGGCCAGGTGGTGGGTGAGCCCAGAAGACACCTGGGTGCTGAGGCAGCAGCATAGAGGTGTGGGGATCGAGCGATGGAGCCCACCGCAGGGGAGAAATTGCGCCCAGTGCAGGAGAGAGAGATCAAACCCAGCACAGGAGACAGAGGGATCAAGGCCTCTTGGGAAAAGCCCAACATGGACCAACTGCAGGCCCATGGCTAAAGAGGGACTGTAATTTTGAGCTTTTAACTTTATTTCTTCTTTACTATTTTATACTGAGAAGAACTGTAACAGTGAACTTGTAATTTATTTCTTTAATTTTCTACCTTCTACTTCAGATTTTATACCTCGGTATCTTGTCCCTAAGATAGCATCATGAATGATGACATTGTAAAATTTTCACTGTCCTCCTGCATCCCTGTACTTGAGCACATTAGATTAGCTTAGTTACTTACAGTGTGGCCCTTCAGCCCAACAAGTCCACACCGACCCGCCAAAACGCAACCCGCCCAGACCCATTCCCCTACATTTACCCCTTCACCTAACATTATGGGAAATTTAGCATGGTCAATTCACCTAACCTGCACATTTTTGGACTGTGGGAGGAAACCGGAGCACCCGGAGGAAACCCCCGCAGACACGGGGAGAATGTGCAAACTTCACACAGTCAGTCGCCTGAGGTGGGAATTGAACCTGGGTCTCTAGCGCTGTGAGGCAGCAGTGCTAACCACTGTGCCACCGTGCCGCCCATGTGACAATAAAACCTGGTTTTTATTCTACATTGTTTTGCTTGAAACGAGAAGGTAAAAGTGCACTTTAGCTGGTGAAGCTAAAAAAATCCAGGTAACTACAGTCCAGTGAGCCTGATGTCAGTGGTGGGAAAGTTTCTGGAAAGGGTATTGAGAGATAGGATCTATTTATATTTAGAAATGAAGGGCTTATTAATGATAGGCGACATGGTTTTGTGTGGAGGAGATCGTGCCTTACCAACTTAATAAAGTTCTTGGAGAAAGTGACCAAGTTGATAGATGAAGGAAGGGCTGTTGATGTCATATACATGGACTTTAAGAAATTTAAAAGGTTCCCCATGGTAGACTAATGGAGAACATGGTGTGCAGGGTGTTCTAGCTAGGTGGATAAAGAACCAGTTGAGCAGCAGGAGACAGAGAGTAGTAGTTGAAGAGAGTTCCTCGAAATGGAGAAAGGTGACTAGTGGCGTTCCACAGGGGTGAGTGCTGAGGCCACTGTTGTGTGTAATATACATAAATGATCTGGAAGAGGGTACTGTTGGTATGATCAGCAAGTTTGCAGATAACATGAAGATTGGTGAAGTGGCAGGAAGCATAAGGGACTGTCAGAGAAGACAGGAGGATATAGATAGACTGGAGAGTTGGGCTGAGAAGTGGCAGATGAATTTCAATGCAGACAAATGTGAGGTGATACATTTAGGCAAGACTAATTCTAGAGCGAATTATACAATGAATGGAAGAGCTTTGGGAAAAGTTGATGGGCAGAGAGATCTGGGAGTGCAGGTCCATTGTACCTTGAAGATTGCTGCACTGGTGGATAGAGTGGTCAAGAAGACACATAGTATGGTTGCCTTCATTGGACGGGGTATTGAGTAAAACAGCTGGCAAGTCATGTTAACACTTTGGAAAGGGTGCAGAGAAGGTTTACGAGGATGGTATGGAAGACGCTAGCTATGAAGAGAGATTGAGTAGGTTAGGTTTGTTTTCATTAGAAAAAAGGAGATTGAGGGGGGCCTTGATTGAGGTTTACAAAATCATGAAGGGTATAGACAGGGTGGATAGAGACAAGCTTTTTCCCAGGGTGAAGGATTCAATAACGAGAGGTCACGCTTTCAAGGTGAGAGGTGGAAAGTTTAAGGGGGATACACGCGGCAAGTACCTCACACAGAGGGTGGTGGGTGTTTGGAATGTGTTGCCAGCAGAGGTGGTAGAGGCAGATACGGTAGATTCATTTAAGATGAATCTGGACAAATGCATGACGAGGTGGGAGCAGAGGGATACAGATGCTTCGGAATTGACCGACAGGTTGAGACAGTACATTTGGATCAGCTCAGGCTTGGAGGGCCGAAGGGCCTGTTCCTGGGCTATACATTTTCTTTGTTCTTTGTACTAATTAATAAGTACTTTCACAGCAAATATTCTTGTGAGGTGATGAATGTAGCTCTTTTCTTAGCCAAAATATTGGAAGGTACAAAAAGAGACTTAACAGCAATGCCTAGTGAGTGCTCCATAGATAAGTAACTATGTGATAATTATAAAAATCACACATCACCAGGTTATAGTCCAACAGGTTTATTTGGAAGCAGGCTTTGGGTGGTTAGGGCATGGCGATGGAGGAGGCCCAAGACCTGCATGTCCTTGGTAGTGCGCCACCCAACACCTGGAGGAAGACTGCCTCATCTTCCATCTCCAGTCCCTCCAACCACACAGAATCAATGTGGATGTCGCCCATTTCCTCATTTCCCCTCCCCTCCCCACCTTAACCCAGTTCCAACCTTCCAATTCGGCACCACCCTCATGACCTATCCTATCTGTCTATCTTCCTTCCCACCGATCCACTCCAACCACCTCTCTGACCTATCACCATCACCCTCGCGTCCATCTCCGATGACACTCTGAGCTACCTTCCCCACAGCCCCCACTTCATTAATCACGCCGCCCCCTCGGCTCATAAGCCTCAATCCTAATAAAGGGCTGTCACCCGAAACGTCGATTCTCCTGCTCCTCAGATGCTGCCTGACCTGTGGTGCTTTTCCAGCGCCACACTCTCGACTCTGGTTTTTAACTTTGTCAACCCAAGTCCGACACTGGCACCTCCAAATTACGGGATAATTCACAGTCAACAGCATGTGTGAATGAAGGACTGAGCATCAATATTGCAATTTTGAAACAAATGTTGGAGAACAGCGAAATATTTACATTGAAATGAGTCGACAACAACCAACTGCTAACTAATTGTTTTACAAGGAAAGGAGAGAAATAAAACAACTATTTCAGGTACTGGGAAGACAATGTTTCAAACTATAATAGACACTAAGAAAAAAGAAGTGAAGATAAAATATGCTGTTGGTCTGCACAATGCATTGGAATTTTGTGTTTTTTTTGGTCTTCAGTGTTATTTGTTATATATTTATTTTGCAAAGGGGAAAGGGTCATCATTGAATAGGGTCTAGATGGAATCCTTAAAATCAAATGCATACAGCAAAAAGGTGACAAACGTATATTGGTTTAGCCATGATCTTATTGAATGGCGGAGCAGACTCAACGGGCCAGATGGCCTACTCCTGGTCCTATTTCTTATGTTCTTACGGTTCTTATGTAAGGAACATGGGAACGTAGGAACTGGGTGTGAGCAATTCAAGCCCACTCTGCCATTTAACATGATCATGGCTGATCTTATCCTGGTCTCAACTCCACTCTCCTGCCTGCTCTCAATTGGCCTTTATCCTGATTTTCATGAGAAACATAAGATTAACAGAAAGTTGGGCAAACTTTTGACTGGATATATGCACAAAATGAGGAGCCTTGCTGTACAGTGGTAGAGTCAATGACTCTGGACCAGAAGATCCATGCTCTAGTTCCACAGGGTTTGGGAGGTGAATCATGATATGCTAAAGCAGTTTGATTTTAAAGATTACAGGTAGATATATAGGGAACCAAGTAATCAGTGTTGGTGGATTGTGGGTGGAAATCAAACGAGACTAGTTAAGTAAATCCCTTGTGTTTAACACTCAATGTACTTCTGTTGCTACCTCTTTTCCCTCAAGGGCAATAAAGAACTGGACCAATCTCCCACAAACTATAATATCCATATATCTAAGGACTAATTTGAGGAAAATCAGTTGCATCTTTTTTACTAATAATATGCACATTCTCCCCTTATCTGTGAGGGTTTCCTCCGGGTGCTCCAGTTTCCTCCCACAATCCAAAGATGTGCAGGTCAGATGAATTGGCCATGCTAAATTGCTCATAGTGTTGAGTGTGCATTAGTCAGAGGAAAATGGGTCTGGGCGGGTTACTCTTCGGAGGGTCGGTGTGGACTGGTTGGGCTGAAGGGCCTTTTCCACACTGTAGGGAATCTAATCTAATCTAATCAGAATATGACCATTAAAAGAGTTCATTGTGCACCTCCTGTGAAAATTTGCCTGCGGAAGACTACAGCAGAAAAAGTTACCATATAGAAGTAGTCAGGTAAAGTCAATACCAAGAGAAACAGAGTCAGTACGTCAGGTAGTGGCTTTCATAGCCTACAGGACATGCCCTCATAATTTAAACTCATCAGCCTTGCTGTTTGGGGGGAATGCAGCATGCCCACATGTATAAATGAAATAGCAGTTTCCTTATGTGTGGCTTCCTCAAGTAAGATGGTACGAGCAACATCTCAGGCAGACCAGGCCAGGCCTTAATTCCTTAGTCACAAAACAGAGTCCATGACAAGGCAGTGTTGCCTTACTGTTGTGTCAGCCTGGAAAATGGACTGTTCTATAATGGAAGCAACAGGGGTTACCAGCTGACACTCAGACAAAAGGAATATGTAGGACTGCAATGAATAATCGAATAGCCTGTGGAGAATGGAGATTGGGAGAGGAGCTGAACAACTGAGACAATGAAACAAAGCATCAGGGCTAATCTTTCCAATAATTCAATCACGGGAAACTTCTGGCCATCATTTCCATTTGCTTTTTCAATTTGTTTTTCTCTACATTGGGAGCAGGGATTCGCAGGGTGTCCATCTGCCGCCCACAATCCTGACTGTCACCATAGTGATAACACCACTGAAGGTGAAAGTGAAGAGGGGGTCAACAGGGCCTAAACTCAGTCAGATGGACTTCCAATGGATGATTGATGGGCTGGTGTCTTGTGTGGGCCTGTCAGGAGTTTTTTTTTGTGATTCACCACCGTGTCAGTTGTCAATTAGTGCCTTATCCAAAGCAGGAGCTGGTTGCCATAGGACTTTCTGAATATAATTCAGTGAGTTTGGAAACATAATCAAGTTTCTCTGCAAGTCCCACTTCTGCTTCCCCTCTATCATTCTGCTTTTCAAAAATCAAGGCAGCCAGCTATTCAAAGGCCCAACAAAAACCAGAAAGATGCCAGACTCCCTTTACTCCACTCTCAGATCGGGGCTAATATCAACTGAACTATATGTAAACTGAGACAGTGGAAGAAGTCAGATGGTAATGATGCTGGTCACCTCTATAATATCTAACCAGTAATCCTTGTATTCCCGGGTGAAGTTGGCCTCATGGGTTCAATGGTTTATAGGCACTGTGCAATGCTCTTATGGATGATATTTTTTAAAAAAAAGAAAGCCACACATTTTCTTTCTATTCAGTCTTGGGATGCAGACATTACTGGCAAGGCCATAATTCACTGACCGTTGTGAAAGTGTTAGCAAGTTGCCTTCTTGAACCACTATAATCCTCGCTTTAGATACACCCATACACTATTAGGAAGGGAGTTCCAGCATTGCGACCAAGCTGAAAGTGAAGGAAGAGTGATACAGTTCCAAGTCTAGATAGTGTGGTGACTTAGAAGGAAACTTAAAGTCATAGAGTTGCATGGCACGGAAACAGGTCCAACACGTCTTGCCGAGCAGATATCCTAACTTAATCTAGTCCCATTTGCCACCATTTGGCTTATATCCCTCTAAACCCTTCCTATTTGTATATCCATTCATATGCTTTTTAAATTTTGTAATTGTACCGGCCTCCACCATTTCCTCTGGCAGCTCATTCCATACACGCATCACTCTCTGCATGAAAATGTTGCCTCAGGGAGCTAAATCTTTCCCCTCTCACCTTAAAACTATACCCTCTAGTTTTGGAATCCCCTCCCCTGGGAAAAAAGACTTTGCCTATTCACCCTATTCATACCCCCTCATGATTTTATAAACATCTATAAAGTCACCCTTCAGCCTCCGGTGCTTCAGGGAAAAGAGCCCGATCCTCTTCAGCCTCTCCTTCTAGCTCCCTGTAACTTTAATGTTGTGTTTTTACTTACTACTCATCTTCAATGTGGTGAAGGTGACAGGCTTGGAAGGTGCTGTCGATGCAGACTTGATGAGTTACTGCAATGCATCTTGCTGATGGTGTATTGCCATGGTGCATTGGTGATGAAGAGAGTGAATACTGAAGGTGGTGTTTGTTGCTAATCAAGCAGGTTGCTTTGTCTTGGAAAGTGCTGAGCTTCTTGAGTGATCTTGCAGCTGCATTCATCCAGGCGTGAACAGTTTTCCACTAATATCTTGACTAGTTCTTGTTAGATGGTGCACAAGCTTTGGGAGTCAGGAGGTGAGTTAGTCATCTCAGAATTCCAAGCTTCTAACCTATCGTGTGGCTACAGCATTTATGTGGCTGGCCCAGTTCAGCTTCTGATCAATGGTAACCTTCATGATATTGAAAGTGGGGAATTAATCAAAAGTAATGTAATTTACTACCTAGGGAAGGTTGGCAGTTTCTCTTTTGTTGGAGATGAGCTTGATTGAGCAGTTAAATTTGAACACAATTTGCCTCAAAATTTACCAATGATCTTCTTATCTGGGCTGGAGGAAGATTCCAGACAATGCCACAGTCATTGCCACAGGAGGGTCTGAATTTTGTGACTAGATCAGTTGGAAATAGTCAGCCCAACAGGAAGAAGCAATGTGACATAGACTGTTGCTTGGACTGTATCACTACAGATTAAAGGATACAAAATGCTAGAAAATGATTAGTATTACAAAGATTTTATTGAGGTGTATCTGGAACCTGTTATGAGCAACAATGGCATCAAAACACTCAGACAGAAATTGAGCAGAATCCCCATTCTTTGTACAGACCTGTGTTGCGAGTTAATCTGAGTATTTTGGGGGTGAATGTTGGATAAGTGTATAACATAAGAACTGGAGCAGGAGAAGGTTCCTTGAACCAGCTCTCCATTTAATACGATCATGGCTAATCTCATCTTAGCCTCAAATCCATTTTGTCCGTTCCCCATAACCTGCTAACCTGTTTCTAATTAAAAATCTGTCTATCTCCTATTCATAATATTATTCAATGTTCCAGAGTCCATTGCACTCTGAGGCGGTGAATGCCACCAAATCATGACTCTTTGGAAAAGTAGTTCCTCCTCATTTCTGATTTAAATCTGCCACCCCTCAGCCTAAAACTATGACCTCGCATTCTAGATTTCATCCACTCTCCATCTACTTTGTCTGTTCGCTTCAGTATCTGGTAAACCTCTGCTGGATCTCATCTCATTCTCCTTATATTCTCCAGTTGTGGTGACCTTCTCAACTTTGGTTACATAGCAAGATTAAAGAAATCAGGATGGTTCCCCTTCTTTTGGAGAAGGGAATGTTGAGAGCAGTTTTGAGACAAGTTCTCTCAAAATTTTGAGGAGCCTAGAAAGAGCAGAGAGGCAGAAATTGCTCCCAGTAATGAAGGGATTGTAAAAATGTGATGCAGTAGTGAAGCGACTGGCGAAATAACAATGGCTACATGAATGAAATGTTTTCACTCAGTGAATGGTTCACATCTGAAATGTGAATGTGGGTGTCACTAACTAAGCAGCAATTTTGCTCATCCCTGATTGCTTTTAAGAAAGTGGTGGTGAGCTGCCTTCTTGAACTCCTGCAGTCCTCAATACTGCTAGAGAAGGAGGTGCAGAATTTTCACAAAGCTACACTGAAGCATTAGCAGCATATTTCCAAGTGAGAACAATCTATAGCTTGGTAGGAACCTGCAGTTGATGGTGTTCTATGTATCTGCTGCCTTTATCATTTTAGATGAGAGAGGTTCTAGATGTTGTCTACAGAGTCTTAGTGAGTTACTACAGTGCATCTTGATGTTGATGGTATACACTGCTGCGACTGAATATTGGCATTAATACAGCTCATAAGGTGGTGGATGGATTTTGGTCAATTGGTCTGCTTTACCTTGGATGATGTTAAGCTTCTGCTGTGTTGTTGGAGCTGCGCCTCCCTGGGAAAGTGGAGAATATTCCATTACATTCCTGACAAGTGCCTTGTAGATGATTGGCAGGCTTTTGGAAATCAAGACAAAAATTACTCAATGCAGAATGCACATCCTTTTGGCAATTACTAGCCTTGTCAGTGATGCCCACATCCTGTGAAATAATAGAAATGCAAATGGGGATTGATATGAGATAGAGCATACGAGTGCAGGTTAATTTGGGGTACAGGATTAGCAATACAGGATGATGTGGAGGAATGGGATTAATGTGGGATACAGCAAAAGAATGCTATTAGCATTGGGCACATTTTGGAAATAGTGAGTTATAGGTGATGGAGTATGGGAATGGGATTTGATGTGCGACAAATTGTGGAGATGAGAATTGAAATGGAGAGAATGTTGATTGATATCAGTTGAAGTGTCAGAATGCAGACTGAGGCAGAATGCAGAATGGGAATGAGAATTGATAAGATACAGTGTGGGGGTAGGAATTGATGGGGGAATTTGGAATGAAGGAGAATGCATTGTGGGAATGCATACAGAGGTAGGATAGATAGAAATGATGACTAATGTGTGTTACAGTGGGACAATGTGTACTGACATGGGATTCAGAATGAGTATAGAGATTAATTTGGGATACAGAATGGGAATGGAAATTGATGTGTGAATCACTGTGAAAATAGGGATTGACATGGGATATATACCTCACAGGATGGTCATCAATGTGAGATAAAACTTGGGAACGTGGTATGATATAGAATATGTTATGGGTAATGGGGACTGAAGTAGATTGCATGTGAAAATTGGATTGATTTGGGATATAATGTTGAATGGGAATTGTAGTATAATATGTTGTTGAAATGAGGATTATAGCGGGATGAAGTGTGAGAATAGGTATTGATGTGAGATACAGTATGGGGACTGGGATTGATGGGAATTCAATCTGGGAATAGGAATCAATGTGGGACTCAATGTTAGTGGAGGATTAATGTGTGCTACATTATTTGGGAATGGAGATTGATGTGGGAACTAGTCTGACAATGGGGTTAGATGTTGGATATTGTGTGAGATTGGGAATTGATGCAGGATATGGTGTGATAATAGGGATTGATATGGGAATCAGAAATAATTTGGGATTAATAAGGAATACAGTGTTGGAAATGGGGATTGATGCAGGATATAGTTTAGCAATGGGATTGAATATGGGATACTGTGTGGGAATAAGGCTTGATGTTCAATATAGTTTGAGATTGGGATTGATGTGGAATATATCTTTGGAAAGGAGTTGATGAGAGGTACAGTACAGGAATCCGATTTCATGTGAGAATCAGTGGTGAATGGGGATTAGTAGGGAATACAATGTTAGAATGGGGATTGATGTGGGATATAGTTTGGTAATTAGATTGGATATTGGATGTTGTGTGGGAATTGGGATTGATGGAGAAACAATCTGGAAGTATAAATTGATATGGGAATCAGTAACAAATCAGGTGAAATAAGAAATAAAATTTTGGAAATAGAGATTGGGGTAGCTATAGTTTGGCAATGGGATTGGATATGATATTGTTTAGGAATGGAGATCAATGTGGAATACAATGTGAGATTGGGATTGTTACGGAATACAGTTTTGGAAAGGAGTTGATATTGGCTACAGTGTAGGAGTAAGGATTGATGTGGGATACTGTGTGAGAATAGGATTGATGTGGGAATCAATGGTGAATATGGATCAGTGGGGAATACAATGTTGGAAATGGGAATTGATTCAGAATATAACTTGGCCATTGGTTCAGATGTGGGATATTGTATGGGAATGGGGATTGATGTGAAGTACAGCTTTGGAAAGAGATTATGTGTTGGGATGGGGATTGATGAGGGATACAGTGAGGGAATGAGATTAATGTGGGAATCAGTCAGGAATAGATATTAGTAAAAAATGTAATGTTTGAAATGAGGATTGATATGGGATATAATTGGGGAATGGGCTTTGATGTGGTAATCACATTGACATGGGACACATCATTGGAATGGAAATTGATGTGGGAATTGACTTGAGAATGAGGATTGATGCAGGATACAATGTGTGGGAATCACATTTGATGGGATACATTGTGAGATTGGAATGAATATGGAATACAGCTTTGGAAAGGAGTTGATATCAGGTACAGGTTGGGAATAATTGATGTGGGATATAGTGTGGGAATGGTATTGATGTGAGAATTAGTGGTAAATCTGGATAGTTGGGAATACAATGTTGGAAATGGGGATTGATTTGGGAAATAATTTGGCAACGGTTTTGGATGTGGGATACTCTGTGGGAGTGGGGATTGATGTAGCAATCAGTGTGAAGAGGGATTAAAGGAAATGCAGTGTTGAAAATGATGATTGATTTGTGATATAGTTTGGGTATAGGATTTGATGTGGGATAATAAGTGGCAATTGCATTGATATGGGACACATTATTGGAATGGAGATCGAGGTGGGAATCACTGGGAATGCGGATTAATGTGGGATGCAATGTGGTAATGTGCAGCAATCACATTTATGTGGGATACATTGTGAGAGTGGGATTGATATTAATTACAGCTTTGGAAGGAGTTGATATCAGTTACAGTGTGAGAGTGGGGATTGATGCAGTATGCAGTGTGGGAATGAGAAAGGATGTGGGATACAGTGTGGGAATGGGGATGGATGTGGATACAGAGTGGGAATGGGGATGGATGAGGAGTGCAGTGTAGGAATAGGGATGGATGTGGAATACAGTGTGGGAATGGGGATGGATGTAGGATACAGTGTGGGAATGAGAAAGGATGTGGGGTGCAGTGTGGGAATAGGGATGGATGTGGGATACAGAGTGGGAATGGGGATGGATGAGGAGTGCAGTGTAGGAATAGGGATGGATGTGGAATACAGTGTGGGAATGGGGATGGATGTAGGATACAGTGTGGGAATGAGAAAGGATGTGGGGTGCAGTGTGGAAATAGGGATGGATGTGGGATACAGAATGGGAATGGGGATGGATGTGGAATACAGTGTGGGAATATGATGGATGTGGAGTGCAGTGTGGGAATAGGGATGGATGTGGAATACAGTGTGGTAATAGGGATGGATGTGGAATACAGTGTGGGAATGGGAATGGGAATGGATGTGGAATACAGTGTGGGAATAGGGATGGATGTGGAGTGCAGTGTAGGAATAGGGATAGATGTGGAATACAGTGTGGGAATGGGGATGGATGTGGGATACAGTGTGGGAATGAGAAAGGATGTGGGGTGCAGTGTGGGAATAGGGATGGATGTGGGATACAGAGTGGGAATAGGATGGATGTGGGATACAGTGTGAGAATGAGAAAGGATGTGGGATGCAGTGTGGGAATAGGGATGGATGTGGAGTGCAGTGTGGGAATGGGGATGGATGTGGAGTGCAGTGTGGGAATAGGATGGATGTGGGGTGTAGTGTGGGAATGGGATGGATGTGGAATACAGTGTGGGAATGGGATGGATGTGGGATACAGTGTGGGTATATGGATGGATGTGGGATACAGAGTGGGAATGGGGATGGATGTGGGATACAGATTGGGAATAGGGATGGATGTGAAATACAGTGTGGGAATAGGGATGGATGCGGGATACAGTGCGGGAATGGGGACAGATGCGCGTTCGGTGCTTGCTGCATATGGTTACTCCTACCTCCTACCAGCGAGTCCATTTCTCAATCACTTGTTCGCATTGTGCTCCAGAAGCTAGGTGCGGTGGCAGGCGCTATGTAAGTGCAAGTCTCTCCGCGATGCAACGCAGCGGGATGGCGAGATCCGCTTCTTTGGTCCAGGTTACCAGGTGGGTCAGGTTGAAGACCGGCGTGACTTTCCCCGGGCGCGGACTGCAACCGGAGCTGGAGAGGGGAATGCCGCTGACCGGCTGGACCCAGAGCCGTGTGGAGCACGGCTGTCTGGGGAGGCCGAGTGAAGCAGTGCGGAAGGCGGGAGGAAAAAGTTGGGATAGAGCAGTGGGGACTGTGGGCGCCCGGAGGAAGGCCACGCAGACACGGGGAGAATCGTGCAATCTGCTTGTTGGAAGTCTACCTACATCACATCAACTGCATTACCCTCATCAAACCCTCTCCGTGACCTCTTCAAAAAACCTCAAGAACGTTTGGGGGAGGCAAGATGACTCAGTAGTTAGCACTGCACAGCGCCAGGGACCCGGGTTCGATTCCCGCTTCGCCTCGCACGATTGTGTGGAGTTTGCACGTTCCTCTCCTGTAGTAGTTTCCTCTCAGTCACAAAGATGTGCAGGTCAGGGTGAATTGGCATGGTGCAGGCTAAATTACACACTTAGTGTTAAGTTAGGGGTAAATATAGGGCTTCTCTTCGGATGGTTGATGGAGACTTGTTAGCCGGAGGCAGGGAATGTGGAGGGAATCTAATCTAAAAAAAGTTAGCTCGATTGGCGATGCTAAATTGCCCTTGGTATCCAGGGATGTGCAGGCGAGGCGGATTAACCTTGGGGAATGTAGGGTTACAATAGAGTGGCTGGGGGGGGGGGGGGGGGGTTCTGATTCGGAGGGGGCGATGCTTTACGGGGAGTGGGTGCAGACTGGATGGGCCAAATGGCCTCTTCCGGCCGTATTGGGATCCCTGATTCTGTGAGAAGGGGAGGTCAACATTCAGGGCAATTACATGGGACACGCTGCATGGTCCCGCCTCCCCCATTTACTAAAAGCTTCCTATTTTGTTCCGAATTCGCTTAAACTTCCAGATTTAACTAAAAATAAAACGCAACGGGGAGACAATCTGGGCAGCAAGTGAGGACTGCAGATGCTGGAGGTCAGAATCAAAAAAGTGTGGCGCTGGAGGAGCGCAGCAGGTCAGGCAGCATCCGCGGGGCAGGAGAGTCCTCGCTTTCGTCAGGAACTTATATTCAATCGCCGACTCTCCTGCTCCTCCAGCAACCCCCCTTTCGTGCTCAGGAAATTGAGCGAACGCACCTCAAGAGACGCCGCCAAGGAGCGGGCTGGAGGCAGGAATAAAACACATTTGTCAAGAAACGGGGAGGGCCAAGTGTGAGGCCGAGAAGGTTGAGGGAGGACGGTGATGGGGGAGGAGAGATGGGATACTGAAAGAGAAAAAAACATCCGTGCAAAACAAAGGAGAGAGAGGGAGAGGGTAAGGAGGTGAAGGGAAGAGAGGGGGGCAGAGAGAAGAGAGAGGGAGAGGGTAAGGGGGCGAAGGGAAGAGAGGGGGGCAGAGAGAAGAGGGAGGGAGAGGGTAAGGGGCGAAGGGAAGAGAGGGGGGGCAGAGAGAAGGGAGAGGGAGAGGGTAAGGGGGCGAAGGGAAGAGAGGGGGGCAGAGAGAAGAGAGAGGGAGAGGGTAAGGAGGGCGAAGGGAAGAGAGGGGGGGCAGAGAGAAGAGGGAGGGAGAGGGTAAGGAGGGCGAAGGGAAGAGAGGGGGGCAGAGAGAAGAGGGAGGGAGAGGGTAAGGAGGGCGAAGGGAAGAGAGAGGGGGCAGAGAGAAGGGAGAGGGAGAGGGTAAGGAGGGCGAAGGGAAGAGAGGGGGGGCAGAGAGAAGAGGGAGGGAGAGGGTAAGGAGGGCGAAGGGAAGAGAAGGGGGGCAGAGAGAAGAGAGAGGGAGGGTAAAGGGGTGAAGGGAAGAGAGAGGGGGCAGAGAGAAGGGAGGGAGGGTAAGGGGCGAAGGGAAGAGAGGGGGGCAGAGAGAAGGGAGAGGGAGAGGGTAAGGGGCGAAGGGATATAGAGAGAAGGGGAGGTTTATTGAATGACAGAATACAATGGGGTGCAATCTCATTTGGGCGAGCTTACGTACACATAGAGAGATAGACACCGCTTGATTCTCCCCGAGCTTAAGCCGATTTTAACTCTCAGATATATCGGCTCCACGTTCTGGAGAGTTAGCTACATTTTACCTGACACCGATACTCCCGGGCAGCGTTTTGCGGCTCCCAATGTCCACGGTAGTTTGTTCTTTCTGAGTCCAAACAGTGGCCCGCGCTTGACATGTATATTTATATATATATTACAAAGATCATCGCTGTCTGAGAACCCTAACTCCGCTTTTCTATGTACATAACTTCAAACCCGCCGACCTGCTCCTGAAAGGAAACAGGCGCTGTTTAAAATACTACGGCCTGAAGTTCGGATCTCCGAACGAAATGATCAATTTCGCCCGCGTTGGGTTTTGAGAGATTGATCCCCGAATTTTTTTCTCCGAAGCTTCGTCCAATGAATTTTTTTTCCGCACGCACTTTTTCTTATAATCGTCGTTCGTCTGAGCGAACCTCCGCCTGGTTTTCGATGTCACGGGAGAGACAGAGTGAGACAGGGAAAGAGAGGGAGAGAGAGAGACTCTGTGTGTGTGGTGGGGGGGGGTGTGGGTGGTGGGTGGGGGTTGGGGGGTGTGGGGTGGGGGGTGGGGGTGGGTGGTGAGGGATCGATTGGAAGATAATTGGACCACTG
The DNA here is from genome assembly GCF_020745735.1 of Hemiscyllium ocellatum. Classification (NCBI taxonomy): domain Eukaryota; kingdom Metazoa; phylum Chordata; class Chondrichthyes; order Orectolobiformes; family Hemiscylliidae; genus Hemiscyllium; species Hemiscyllium ocellatum. The sequence goes on along the minus strand of NC_083435.1, from coordinate 31,248,000 downwards.
CCGGCTTCAGATGTCCAGGCACAATTCTTGGGATGGTGGGAAATTAGCGCAAGAATTGCGTTTGGACAATCAGGAGCCGGGGTCCTCAAGTTCCCACTTCTCTCTCTCTCTCTCTCTCTCTAATACCCCCACCCACCAACCCCTCCCCGCGGAGTGGAAAAGGGAAGATGAGGGAGGTAGGACAGGAGTTCTCACTACCCCACCTCCCCATCCCAGGATGTAGAAAGCAGGAATACCGCGATTCCGCCGGCGCTGGGCCACGCTCGGATCAAAGCGGAGTTTGGGATCTTCCTGCGCCTTATTTTTCCCCGAAGGGTCCTCCAGTGGTCTGCCGCCCTGTGTCTCTGTCGCCATTGTGTGTTCCACCTGCTGGGTCTCCGGGGAGAGGAAGGAGGGGATGGGGAGGTGGGGTTGGCGGCTTTACTGGCGATCTCTGGGGTGGGGGGGAGGGGGAGGGGATGTGAGGGTATACCAACCTGAAAGCAGCATCTCCGAGCTTCTTTTGTTATGTCGGGAAATTCCTCCTTTTTGCATCCCCCTCGCGGCGTTGACTTTATCCCATCGCCGAGCGCACTCTCTCTCTCTGTCTCTCTCTCTTTCTCTCTCTCCTCTCCCTGTGTCACCTTCTCCCTCCGCTGTGTCCAACTCCCTCACTCTGCCCGACCGTCGCCTCTCTCGGTGTGGCCCACTCTTGGCTGGGGACGGTCCATCCTTTCCCGGTTGAACCACTTGTCCCCCGTCTCAGCGGAGCTGGATGGAGACGAGTGACTTCCCAACTCCGGGGGAGGGGAGGGGAAGGGGATGGCGTGGTTGCAGGAGGGGTGGGGAGGGGTTGCTGGCGGTGAGGGTCTCACTCAATCCCTCCCTCCCTTCCCTCCCTCCTTCCTTCGGTCACTATGGCAGTGTGGAGGCTATTTAAGGTCTCCATCCAATTCCCCTCCTCCCTACCCTCCTCCCTTACAACACCACCCACCCAACCATCCCTCCCTCCCCTCAGCCCTATACATACTGCAAAACACAGAAAGGTCTCACCTCAATACAGCCAGTAATCTTGTCAATGGGAGCTGTGATACTGCTGTGCCTTGGACGATTGGTACAAGGGTTTGAGAAGGCGAGAGAGAGAGCCACACACACACACACACACACACGCAGTTCTTGTTATATCTCTCCTAAAGACCGCTTTGTATCATGTCCAGAGCAGTGTCTTTTCTCTCTCTCTCTCTCTCTCTTGTTTAAAACAGGAGGGAAACCCAATAACAACATCAAAACAGCAAAATAAAAACCCTATTCAACACATTGGGACGGTTCATAAAACTGTAGTGAGGCAGATACAGTCTGAAAACTTTTGCTGTTCTCGTTGCCCGTGTCCCTCGCACTCCCCCCCTTCCCTCTCCCTCTTTCTCTCCTTTAATTTATTGGGCAAATAGTTTCTCCTCGTCTCCCGGGTCGCTTGGCAACCGAGATACAAAGGGAGAGGGGAGAGAGAAAAGAAGAGAGGAAGAGAGAGAGAGAGAGAGAGATGAGAGAAAATGCAAGGGCTATATTGGCCGGCCAATCCAAAGTGAACGTAAAGTCCTGCGCTTGGAAATGCTCTTTCATTCCCAGAATCTAGGAAGGAGTTACTTTGGCGGCACAGAGTGGGATAGGGGGGTGAAAACACACTTAGTTTGCAAGATCTCCAGTGACGAACACCCCTCCCCACCCCCAACCTCTCGCCATCCCCCATTCACCCCCCCCCCCCCCAACCATCACCTTTCCCCCGTTTCACCGCGTTTGCCGCTGGCAGTGTGCCGCATGTAGTTCATCTCGTCGCCTGGCTGCCCACCCAAGTCTCAACCGACACCACCCCCTCCTCCAACCCATCCAACACCTCGCCAACCTTAACCCATCTCCAAAATTTGCTGGTTAAAAACTTTTTAATGCAAGTTTTTCATCTCCTAATTGCCTGAGTGAGCGAACGTGAGTGAGGTACCGGACACAACTGGGTGGGAAATTAATTGGACATTAGAAACGACGAACAAGGCTAACCTGACACGCAATCTTTGAGAATGAATATGTCTCTCGATTTCTCCTATCTAATGCGAACTTATCCTTCCAGAAGACCTATGCTCTGTTTTCCGAAAAAAGTCCTTTTTGTTCTTTTTTAGAAGTATATCACAAGACATTTTGTTTTAAAAATTACAGGTGTAATCTTTTTCATATTTACAATCTACATTCTATGACATAGAGACTGAGAGCAAATCATTTCAAGTTGAAAATTGTTATGAAGTGCAACAGAATTCAGTTTTTTTTTAAAATCCCCACAATTCAACTCTGAGGCGCCTCAGTCTAATTTTAACGCTTAATATTCACAACAGAAGTGAATGGCTTGGTAGATCAGGGATGTGTGTGTGTGTCTGTGTGTGTAAGTGTGTGTATGAGAGAGAGAGGTCGTGTGTGTGTATCTGTGTGTGACTATGTATGTGCGAGAGAGTGTGTCTGCGTGTGTGTCTGTATGTGTGTGTATGTATGTGTGTGACCGTGTGTTTCTGTGTGATAGACACAGTGTGTGGGTCTGTGTGTCTGTATGTATGTGTGTGAATGTGTCTATGTATGTGCGTGTATTTTGTGTGTGGGGTGTGTGTGTGTGTGTGTCCTAAGCAATATTCTCCCCAAATCCCTTCGCTCCTTCTCTTGTTTTCGGTGTTTTGTTTGGGGGGGGGGGAGTTCAGTTTACAGCAGAGTGTGAGGTGGCGAATTCCTGTATTACTTATCGGTAACCAGCACCCCTCCAAAACTCTCCACCCCACCCCCAGCCCCCAACCCTCCCTCCCTTCAAAACGGCAACGATGAAGCCAGAGGGACAATGAAAGGCTTTGCGCCTTCAGTCCCAGCGTGAGAAACGTTGAAGAGAACTCCTTTCAGTCATAAGCTTTCTGTATGAGGCTGCCGTTGCAAATTGCAATCGCATTGTCTCCCGAACACTTGGTCAAAGCTAGCGGGACAAGAAAGGCCAGGGGGACCGCGATTAAAGAGAATGCAGGCACAAAGGGGGCGGCGTCTGGAGAGGATCAAAGACTGTTTATTCAGTTTGAAGGAGAAAGTTAACGGTTTTGGGGGAGTGGGTGAATACAGCTATGAAACACACATGCACCGAAATAACATTTCACATTAGCACACTCATACGTTCAACATGTGTAACTCCGAATGTGACATTTTGAACTGGCCCTTTAGACTTTTATGGAAGTCTGACGGGGTGACTGAGGTCATTTAGGTTATAAAAGGGTTCCGGTTTCTATGGAGTAGATAAAGAGATGTTTCCACTTGTGGTGGGGGGGTGGTGGTGGTGGTGGGGGAACCAGAATTCAGCCTCATCAATATGAGAGTCGCCAGCTCTATATCTGATGGATAATGCGGACAGAAATGAAGACTTTTTTCCTGTTGCGCTCTTCACTCCCGCTGCATGTCTCCCAACACTTCCTAACCAACTTGGGCAGTAACTGTTGCACAGCGCGGAGCGTTGTGCACAGCAAGATCCCACGAACACAAATGTGATAATGACCAGATTAGCAGTGTGTTTTTTTGTTGTTGTTGTTGGAGATAATCACGATTGGGGCCATGGATATTGGACAGATCTTCCACATTGTCCTGAGGAATCTTTTCTATCCCTAGTCGATCGAGACTCATGTTCAATTCCAGACTCTCGGAATCGCGCTTAAATTCCGCCAGCTGCTGTGGTGAAGTGGCTCAGTTACCAGCACAGACATCAGCATCTCTCTAGGTGAGCCCCAGCTGACACAAGGAGAAATGAGAGTGGGGTGGATGTGGAAGTCGCTCCCATTGGGGCTGGGAAACACGAAAGGAGTGGAAAGGCCTGTGGGTTGGGTTTGGTGATAGGGGAACTGTGGATTTGAATGGTTGGCTCCAGTGCTGCGACCTCTTCTCAATATGCAACATAGCTATATCCTCTCATTAATCACGTGCATTCTATATACTGCGGTAAATAATTGTAGAGGACATGAGATTAGATTACTTACAGTGTGGAAACTTCGGCCCAACAAATCCACACCGACCCGCCGAAGCACAACCCACCCATTCCCCCTACATTTACCCCTTACCTAACACTATGGGCAATTTAGCATGGCCAATTCACTTGACCCACACATCTTTTTGGACTGTGGGAGGAAACCGGAGCACCCGGAGGAAACCCACGCAGACACGGGGAGAATGTGCAAAATCCACATAGTCAGTCGCCTGAGGCGGGAATTGAACCCGGGTATCTGGCGCTGTAAGGCAGCAGTGCTAACCATTGTGCCACCCACATCTTACGCTTGTATCAGAATGGCACTCAGCGTTAAATAAAAACCGAATGAACTGCGGATGGTAGAAATCAGAAACTAAAATTACTGGAAAAGCTCAGCAAATCCGTGGAGAGAAATAGGTTTTGAGGACGGGTTACTGGACCCGAAACGGTAACTCTGATTTCTCTCCACAGATGCTGTCAGACCCGCTGAGCTTTTCCAGCAATTTCTATTTTTGATACTGAATACAATATTTCAGGAGCACTGAGGCAGAGGAATTGAATTCAATCACGCAGATTTAAGACGTTTGGCAAGGATAGCAGGGTTGAGTTGAAGAGAAAGTTGTTTTTTTAACACTGTAATTTGTGGCCTGCAATAGATTTCCGGGAGAACAAAAGTTGATTCCTGAGTAACTTTCGAACGGGAATTGGGTAAGTATTTGCAATATTTACAGGGCTGTGGGCAAACAGAAGGCGAGTGGGCTAACGTGATAGCTCTTTCAAAGCGATGGGGATAAGTATGATGGGCTGAAGGTCCTGCTTTTCCATTCTAATTGATTAGATTCCCTACAGTGTAGGGACAGGCCCTTCGGCCTAACAAGTCCGCATCGACCCTCGGTAGAGTAACCCACCCAGACCCATATCGCTCGGACTAATGCACCTAGCACTGTGGGCAATTTAGCATGGTCAATTCATCTGACCTGCACATCTTAGGACTGTGGGAGGAAACCCACGCAGACACTGGGAGAATGTGCAAACTCCACACAGACAGTCGCCCCGAGGCTGGACTCGAACCTGAAACCTTGGTGCTGTGAGGCAGTAGTGCTAACCACTGAGCCACCAATAATCCGATAGTTAACAAATGTTATACTATACATTATAAAGATCATCCCTGTATGAATGGTATAGCTGCGTGGCCTTGCCTCTCCCTGCCTCTGTCATCTTGCCCTTCAATCTTGGCAAATCTCAGCACTCTCCCAACCCTGGCCTCTTGACAACGCCTTGATGCCATTACTTCCCCTTTGTTGGTCATGCCTTCAGGTGTCTGCACCACACACTCTCCATGCTCGTGTTTGGACTGGGGGGTGGGCAAGGTCAGAAAGCACACGACACCAGGTTAGAGTCCAACAGGTTGATTTGAAATCACAAGCTTTCGTCGTTGTTTTAAAACACATCCCTGTGTAGCGCCGTACTGAACACGAATCAGGGAATCATAGAATCCCCACAGTGCAGAGAGAGAGAGAGAGAGAGAGAGAGAGCGAGAGAGGCCATTCGGTCCATTGAGTCTGCACCGCTCCTCCCACCCAGCACCGTAACTTCGCGTGGCTAACCCACCTAGCCGGCACACCCCTGGACAATTTGGGCTTGGTCTTACCTGTTAACACTCCCATAGATCACCTCAGCGCGCTGTTGTATGTAGTGGCCGCTATCCATGCCCAAAGCCTACAGCTCAGTGAATCACCCCTGTCCCCTGACCTCCACTGGCTCTCAGTCAGCCACCATCTTGACTGTAACACACCCATCCCCGTCTTTAAACCTCAACCACGTGGCAACACCCTTCACCATCCCTGTCATTTCCACAAGCCCTACGCGTTAAACTCATCACCAGTTGCCTTTCTCTTAGGAGAGAGCAGCCCTTTGAGACTATGGCGATGTTACCTTTACAACCCTGTGAGATCACACTGCACTCCTTGAATGATTTTGGACCTCCTTGAATATGCCTGATTTCAATTGCTCCAGCAATAGTGGAGGGCGCCTTCAAGTATCTGGAGCTCTGAAATTCACCTCCCACCTCCCCCTCAATAGACCCCAAACTCTCCACCTCCCTCTCCCACCCAAAACCGAACTCTCTGTGACTAATGTTTTTGGTCGTCTGTTTTCTAGAATAGCATAGTATATTCCTTTCATCTCCTCATGTGCGTCTGTGTCTGTATGATAATTACTCCTATTAAGCATATTGAAGGTGCTTTGTAAATGTAAATTTTCATTGTTGTCTGCAGTGATACTCAGCACCGCCGTGTTTAAACTGCGGTCAAGGGCAGACATCCCGGTAACTGTGAAGAGGCCGGATTGTAACAAATAAAAGCAAGCAGCAGGCAATGTGGCGAGAGATCTGCTGTCGACACACTGGCCTTTTGTTAGAGAGCGCTGATCTGACATTCCTTATTGGGATTGCAGGTTCCCCCCCTCCCCACCCCCAAACAAAAATATTTAAATATATCCAACTAGACAGCGAGGTCTAATTCTGCCCAGAGAATGCACCGTGTTTCTGAATGGCAGGGGCTGGTGATAGTACCTCCTGGTGGCAGAATCTCGGTACTGCACTGGCCTTCACTCAAGTGTGATCGGCCTTGGAAAATTTTTCGATTACCTCAAATGATAATGATTTGGAGATGCCGGTGTGGGACTGGGGTGTACAGAGTTACAAATCAGACAACACCGGGTTATAGTCCAACAGGTTTATTTGGAAGCACACTAGCTTTCGGAGCGCCTTCATCAGGTGGTTGTGGGGTACACAGTTGTAAGACACAGAATTCATAGCAAAAATTTACAGTGTGGTGTAACTGAAATTATACATTGAAAAATACCTTGGTTAAGTCTCTCATCTGTTACAATGGCCATGATAGTTTTACTTCTTATATGTCTTCCAATTGTGTCCTCCATAACCACCTGATGAAGGAGCTCTGAAAGCCAGTGCTTCCAATTAAACCTGTTGGACTATAACCTGGGTGTTGTCTGATTTTTAACTCAAATGATAAGAGCGTGGACACATCTGTGACGGGGTTCCTGTCGATCGCAGGATCAGATTTACACAAAGCCTGCCCTACCTTACCAGATTCTCAATCGCACTGCACCAAGTCGTACACCGAGTGTAACAGTGGAGGAGACTGACAAGATAAATTCTCTGGGCCAGTCACCCTGAACTCAAACAATAGCTCTGGGGACCTGCTCCAGCGATTTTTTTGGCTTTTAACCGCTCTGCCCGTTAAGGGAGCGACAATGAATACTGTTCTAGCTAGCAAAACCCGCATCGCAGGAATAAAGAAGGCAAACAAAAAATTAACATTGCTGCTAAATACCATATCACATTCGTAAAGGAAACGAAAAATATTTCGCTGAAGAGCTTCGGAGTGCAATTTGACTAGAACCGGTAACCATGATTTCCCCGACCTGATGTGTTAAGAGGTGGCAACTTGCATTGATTCAACTCAAAGTGGAGAAGGGGAGGGAGGGATAACGGGGGGGGGGGTTATTTGAATATATTTAAGGCCGCATGAGACCAATTTTTCATCAACAAGGGAGTCGAGCGGTATGCAGGGGCGCGAGAGCGATGGAAATATGGAGTCAAGGTCACAAATCGATCAGCCACGATGTAAAAGACCGACTTATCAGCAGGTGTTCCTAGTTCTGGGGTCCTCCCATTGCCTCAGGGTGTCTGAGGGCACTGCAGGGCCTGGTATCATCCGTGGGAGAGCCACTGGAACCGAAACGTGACACTCCACGGATCTCTTTTTCAGCAATTTCCGTTCTTGTTTCTGATTTCCAGTATCCGCAGTTCTTTCGGTTTTTATTTGAACATATTTTACACTGCGGGTGCACGACTGAAGCATTACAACGTCAAAACGTTGACATGTGGGGCATTTTTTTTAGAAAAAGGGGAATCAAAGACAAAATGGCCATGGAAGGAGTGGTTACAATGTGGAAATCATTACCCCCAGGGAGCTGTTGAGCCTAATCGTGTATTGACTTTATCCCTTAAATTATTCTGAATTCATCCCACCCACTGACATTAGCACCTTTCTGCTCTTTTCCTAATCAACGGGTTCAGAGATGTTATTACGCACTTCCAAGGCGAAGTGGGACTTGAACCGTGACCTCTTGGCCCAGAGATAGGGAGACAGCAGCACCCCTTTTGTACTCCGGATACTGTACAGTATAAGGCATTGAACTGTCTTATATTCGAGCCCTTTGCCTCAACCTGTTGCTTTCCAGTTCTTAGAATCCCGTCAGTGTGGAAGCCGGCCATTCAGCCCATACTGACTTTTTAATTTCAAAAATATACTTTATTCATAAAATAATTTGATGGTCTGTACAATTGGTCAAGCCATACATACGTAAACATTTACATACAGAGATCAGGATTTATCATTTGTATATACAGGTCTGTACATTTTTCAATCATATGCCCATATATTTAGCTGAGGCGTCAGCAAAGCCCAAATGACTGCGTGGGCCCCCTGTTCTTCTTTAGGCAGGCAGGTGTTACATGGTGGTCTTTCCCCACCACACCTCAAGCTTCAGCGCGTCCCTCAACACGTAGTCCCGGACCTTGGAATGTGCCAGTCTGCAACACTCAGTCGGGGTCAACTCCTTCAGCTGGAAGATCAACAGGTTTCGGACCGCCCAGAGAGCGTCCTTCACCGAGTTGATGATCCTCCAGGCACAGTTGATGTTCATCTCAGTGTGTGTCCTGGGGAACAGGCCGTAGAGCATGGAGTCCCGCGTCACGGCGTAGCTTGGGATGAATCTTGACAAACGCCACTGCATTCCTCTCTAGACTTCTTCTGCATAGGCACATTCCAGAAGGAGGTGTGTGACAGTCTCGTTCCCCCACCCCCCTCCCCCCCACAGCTGCTTCGAGGGCAGTGTGCGGTTCGGGAGAGAGTCTGGGCGTGCATAAAGATCTCACAGGCAGAGCCCTTCTCACCACCAGCCAAGCCATGTCTTGGTGCTTGTTGGAAAGCTCTGGCGATGAGGCATTCTGCCAAATGGGAACTGCTCAGTAGGATTCGCCCTCTCCTTTTCCCGAAGGGTCTCAAGGACACTACATGCTGACCACTTCCTGATGGACTTGTGGTCAAAGGTGTTTTTCTTACACCTGGTCACGGGCAGATGGGTCTATCCGCTCAAGGATAGATTACCTGTTTGTGTCCCGAACACTCTCAGTCAGATCCACTGATGTCAAGCCGGTGTTCTTCTCTGACCACTGCCTCCTGCTGGCCGACTGTCACCTACAGGACGTGCAGCAGGCTGGTAAGGGAACGTGGAAGTTGAACACAAAGCTGTTGACCCCGGGAAACATCAAGGAGCTCAAGAGGGATTACGCAGATTGGAGAACCGTGAAGGCCCTCTTTGAGTCCCCAACGGACTGATGGGAAACAGTAAAAGGAAACATCAAGGGGTTCTTCATCCTTTAAGGTGTTTGGGAAGCGAGAGAGAGGCGGGGAAAACTGTCCGAGCTCCAGGAAAGTATGCAGAACCTGCTCCTGCTGCAGACGTTGGGGGTCGATGTCACGGAGGACCTCAAGGAGGTGAAGGGCCAGCAAGCCTTGCTCTTGGCCTCGGAGGCCTCCAAGATAATCTTCCGGTCCAGGGTCCGCTCGGTGGAGCAGGACGAGACGTGCTCACATTTCTTCTTCCAGAAGGTGCACAAAGAGAGCTCTGTGCTCAGCAGCCTGAAGGAAGAAGACGGCTCGATAACGTCATCTCAGGCTGACGTCATGAGGATCAGTAAATCCTTCTATGCCAGCCTGTATGACGCGAAGCCAACCGACAGCGTGGCTTCCCAGTTGTCCCTATCCTCTATCACAGAGGTTTTAGACGACAGAACACGGGAGAGGCTGGACCAGCCGCTATCTCTGGACGAGCTGACCAAGGCCCTCGAGTCCTTTGCAAAGAATAAAACTCCCGGAAGCGACGGCTTACCGGTTGAGCTCTATTCCGCTCTGTGGGACTTGATTGGCCAGGCCCTGCTGGAGGTGTATGTCAGTATGTTTCGGGCAGGTACCATGAATGAATCCATAAGGAAAGGCATCATCACCCTCATCTACAAGCAGAAGGGGGAGAGAGAGGAACTAAAAATTGGAGACCAATCCCACTGTTGAATGCAGATTACAAAATCCTGTCAAAGGTAATCGCCAACCGGGTCAGGTCTGCTCTGGGGTCGGTGATCCACTCTGACCAAACCTGTGCTGTGCCAGGCAGGAAGATCGCTGAGAGTCTCGCACTCCTCAGGGATACGATCGCCTATGTGCAGGACAGAGGGTTGGACACCTGCCTGATCAGCCTGGACCAGGAGAAAGTCTTTGACAAGATATCACACAGGTATATGAGAGATGTTCTCTCCAAAATGGGCTTTGGGGAGGGAATCTGCAATTGGATCAGACTGCTCTACACCAACATCGTCAGTGCAGTCTCAATCAATGGGTGGGAATCAGATAGCTTCCCAGTCAGATCTGGAGTCAGGCAGGCCTGCCCTCTCTCTCCTGCCTTGTTTGTGTGCTGCATAGAGCCATTTGCCAAGTCCATCAGGAAGGATGCGAGCCTGAGAGGGGTGACTGTTCCTGGCAGCAGGGTCTGCAGGTCAAGGCTTCCTTGTATATGGATGATGTCACAATTTTCTGCTCGGATCCGCTGTTCGTGCACAGACTAATGTGCATTTGTGACTAGTTCGAACAGACCTTGGGGGCCAAGGTAAACCGAGGCAAGAGTGAGGCCATGCTCTTCGGGAACTGGGCCGACCAATCCTCGATCCCCTTCACCGTCAGGACCGACCACCTGAAGGTGCTGGGTATTTGGTTTGGGGGGGGTTGGGGCGTATCAGTAAAGTGAGGCAGAAATGGGGAAGATGGAAGCTACAGTCGCTCTCCATCGCGGGAAAAAACGTGGTCATCAGGTGTGAGGCACTGTCATTGCTGTTATATGAGGCACAGGTCTGGCCTAATCCCAGAACCTGCGCCGCTGCAGTCACCCGGGCCATCTTCCAATTTATATGGAGATCAAAGATGGACCGGGTCCGAAAGGACTTGATGTATAAAGACCTAGCAATGGGGAAAAAATACACCCAATGCCACCATCACCCTGATGGCCACCTTTGTGTGTGGCTGCATCAAGCTGTGCGTGGATCCCTGGTACGCAGACACCAAGTGTCACTACGTACTGAGGTTCTACCTGTCCCCGGTGTTGCGAAGGATGGGCCTGGCCTCGCTGCCACTGAACGCTCCGAGTAGTTGGACCATTCTGTATCACCTGTCCTTCGTGGAGAAGTTTATGAAGAAAAACACCTTTGACCATTCAGCCCATACTGACCCTCCAAGAGACCATCCTAACCAGACCCAACCCTATTCCACATCTCCTATGGCCCGTCCACCCTAACCTGAACACCTTTAGACTGTGGGAGGAAACCTGAGCAAACGCACGCAGAGAATGTGCGAACTCCACATGGACAGTCACCCCGAGGGTGGGATTGAACCCGGGTCGCTGGTGCTGTGAGGCAGCAATGCTAACCACTGAGCCGCCATACCACCCTTCTTTGTTCCCTTAATAGCCCCCATTAAGATTGGACAATGCAGAACAAATCTGTTCAGCCCAAGGGCACCAAACTTCTGACAAGGCTCCATCAGATCCTCCTCCTGCTCCACATCACTTCACCTTCCCAGGCGGAACTTTCACCCTCGGTGGGTTTGTGTCTACCCCTGAAGCACATCTGTCCTATTCACTCCAATGACTGTTGGTGGCACACACCACTCGCATCTGATCATGTCACTGACCTGGCTGCCAGTTTCTCAAGGCCAATTATGTACAAACAGTAAGTTCCGGCAAAGTCCATGAACAAATGGGGAGGAGGAGGAGGCGCAAGGTTAATTCCACCATTCAATGGCACCGTAGCTGATGAGTGTCCTAACTCCAGGCACCTACCTTCACCCCATCTCCCTTGATGCCTACCTTTCCCCAGGGACTAAAAGAAAAGTCCAATGCAGATTTAAAACTTAACAATTGACAGAAAATCAATTGCCATTTGAGAAAACACAAAAAAACACCCCAGAAATTGCTGGAAATAGCCAGCAGCTCTGGTAGCATCAGTGGAGAGAGAAAGCAGAGTTAACTCTGAGGGTCCAGTGACCCTTCCTCAGCTACTGATGGGAGCTCGGCAAAGGTTGGCATTTGTGCATAAGATGGGGTGGGGGGGGACAGAGAGGGAGGTGTGAACGGCAGGTGCAGATAGTACCCAAAGAGCTCCCTACTTTCTCTCCTCCACGCTGCCAGCCCTGCCGAGTTTTTTTTCCCAGCAGTTTCGGTGTTTGTTTCTGAGTTCCAGCACGGGCAGATCTTTCGGGGGTTTGTTTCTTTGAAATCATTTGTTGAAGTGGCCTTCAAATTTCCACAAACATCTTGGGTGAAGGTAATTTACCGTCTCCTTTGGGAAGTGCAGTATTCAATGTGAAGACCCTCTCTCTCCCCACCCCCTACCCTGACAGATTAGCTTGTAGCCTGACCACACAATGGCTCTCTCTCTCTCTCTCTCTCTCACCATTTCTTTGTTCACATCCTGGGCCAGGCATGTGTTGCTCATCCCTGATGGAGCTGGTGGCGAACTGCCTTCCGAAACTGCTGAAGTCCATGTGATGTAGGTTACCACTCCCCCTCCCCCCCCCACACGCCCCCCAACCCCACCATGAAGAGTGCTGCTAAGGAGGAGGGAGGCACAAAACCTTGACCTGGGCACAATAAAGGAATGGAGATCCTACAGGCGGAGTGCCCCCCACCCCATGGTGGGGATGAGGGAGGGGGTGACTCTTAACTAGTTTCCCACCTCTGGTAATGTGCCACGGGCAAGCCAGGAATGTGGCCAAGTCTCTCCCTGATGCTTCACCCCTGCCCTTTTCCCCCATCTCCCAGTAACCAGGAAAGCTCAGCTCCTGAAAACCACAGATTATGAACCAGTTCTCCCCTCCAGGTCGGCAATGCTCTAGGATGCCCAGTCCGCTACCAGTGCCCACTTTGCCCCAGAAAAGCACAGGGTTAACTTGTACCCAAAGAGTTAAAATCTCCCCACCATGTGAAGGGAGGAGTGGAAGGGTTAATGCTCTGGCAGTATATATATATATTATATACATACATACATACATATATATTAACACATTGCGAAGTCAGTTGGGGAGAGGATGTGGTGGGTGAGCAAGGTGAGGGGGGAAGGAATGCAAAAGTTCATTCTACCAACTGGCACAATGCCCTGGTGTTTTATTCAACCACTGCCCCCTCACAGAGGCACACACAGGGGCACTCATTTTACTTCGTACACATGGCCAGTGCTTTCCTCCCAGCTGAATAGATTGCTCTCTCTCTCTCTCTCTCTCTCTCTCTGGGAAAGTGAAGGCGAGTTGTGTAGGGGCGCTTGGACAAAAGGAGCCGGTGGTTGTTAGGTCCGAGTGCAACGCGGTGCTCTCGGAGCTGTCTCCACCAGCTCCTTTCATTACCCACACTCCCCTGCCCGCCCCATCAACGGGGCAGTGTTGTGTCACTCTGTGGAGATTGATAGGCTCTGCCCGGCAGCTGCGGGCCAGCAGATGGCCTGGCAGAGATTTACTCAGCTTTCCCCCTGCAAAGATGACGGAATGCTTTAACCCCTGCCAGAGCTGGGTCGGCAGCTCCTGGAGGGGGCATTTCAGACACCCCAGGAAGGCTACAAATCCGGGCAGGGAATTCCCTGGGAGTTGTCGATCACCACAATTCGTCCCCACCGTTAGCTTTGCTGAACCTGCCCTGTCAGTATTTTCTACGGATTTCCCATCAAACTTACCACAAAACGCGAAGGCTAATCATTATTGTAATTCTGCAGCAATTTTTTTATTCATTTGTTGTCCATCTTTAATTGCTCAGAGGGCTATTAAGAGTCAACCTCATTGTCATTGGTCTGGAAGGTCACATGGGGGCCAGACCAGGTCAGAAATGACAGATTTCCTTCCCTGAAGGTCGTTCATGGACCAGATGGGCTTTTCCGATAATGTCATAATTAAACTCTCAATTCCAGATTTTTTTCATTTAATTCAAATTCCACCATTTGCTGCGGTGGGATTTGATCCCAGGTGTCCACAACATTAGATGTCTGGATTAACAGTCTAGATTAGACTGGTGCTGGAAAAGCACAGCGGGTCAGGCAGCATCCCAGGAGCAGGAAGATCGACATTTCGGGCAAATGCCCTTCATCGGGAATGTGTAATAAAGCTTTTCTGGAGTAGGTGGGAGTTAAACATGGATCTCCTGATCCAGAGCAATTGATCATGACTGTCAACTAATTCAGTTTTGTTTCTAATCCCAGTCAGGAGAAGGTTTTGCCCACTTTTAATACTTATTGGTGGAGTTGGGCATTGCAAGCATACACCTCCTAACACATAACCCCATTTCAAATGCAAAGAGGGATAGGAGCAAAGACTTGCCTTCACTGTGACACACACACACCTGTCAAAGAATGAAGTTGCTTACGAACCAGCTACCATGGTTCCAGTGAGTTGCAGAGGACAGGGAGTGGTACAGTTCAGGACTTGGAGGTATTGGACCTCTGAGGACACAACAAGTTCCTCATTGAACCCTTCTCCTCTTTGGACCCTCTCTGCAGAGCATGATTCCTCAACGCTCTGACTGAGATGGGTCTGAGTTGAGCGCCTCCTGCTGTCACCTCTGGACCCTGGCTTCCTCACCAACCTCTCATAAGAACAGAGAAAACCTAGCTCCTCAGTCGTGGTGTAACATGGGAGTTACACGCCGAGGAAACTTAAAGGTGGCCAATTCCAGACCACAGTCCTCAGCATTCATGGAGGTGAAGATGCTGGAGTCAGGCTGTGGATTTGGACAGATGTCCTTCCAGTCATCGGACTAGATCAGGTCCCTCAACAAGCGTTCCCCCTTCCCCCAATGCCACAGGACACTGGCAAGATCCTTCACCTCAGAGATAGGGTTGAAATGTCCCCTCCTTCTACCCCCCCACCCCATCACCAAGGTCAATGCTCTCACCAGTGTTGGAAGAGCCCCACCAGTGGACACTTCCTTGCATGTGATCTTGTACATTCTGTGATCGAATCACTGTGCTCTGAATCACCTGGACGGTGAGTTGGAGAGAGAGAGAGAGAGACCCAGCTCAGAGTTCCAGACCTCCAAGGTCTTCAGCTGAAAAGTTGAGGCCAATAACGCAGCCTCCCCACCTGCATCAGACACAAGCTGACAGGAGTCAGTCAGCTTTGTGTCCTCCTGGAATACATGCACTGCCTTTCCTGAAGGGTTGAGAAATCGAGAATGTGGATCTGAGTCTGCCTATTCTCCTTATGGGAGCAAAATATTGAAAGCACCAGCCACGTCCCACAACGGGAAGGGCGTGGCGTCAGTCGCAATCCCCTACTCCCTCAGCAGCTGTCCTTGAGTCAGCTGCAAATTCTTAAAACATTTTTCTTCATTTTGATTGTGGTCTGAAACTGAAAGAAGAAGGCTGTTTCAAAACGAAGCATTGAAGATGGAACTGCTGTATGTTTGAAAACAAGTTGGGGAACGAAGTGTCAGCTGACTCTGACTCATGTTAGCTGTAGCGACCTCCTTTCATCGTGCCTTAACTCAACAGTCACCTAAGGGTGAGCAGGAAAAGCTTCTTGATGAAGCTGTTCAAACTGTTAAGATGCAGTCTTTCCAGATGAAGTGATGCTTGGACAAGAATAGATTGATGGATGCACTAAAACATGCTTTGAAAATGCTTAGGGAATTACAAACTTCAATGCTGTCACCAAACAGCTATTATGAGCTCTGTATCCTTTTAGTACTGTATAAAGATTTCGCAATATTTTGCTCGCAACTTGTATTTGTATGGTGTTTTGATGTAATACGATAACCTTAGCAACTTTTCAAGAACATTTAGGAACCAAAATTAGACAGAGCCGCATAAGACAATATCAGGGCAGATGGCAAACAGCTTGATCAGAGGTAGGTTTTGAGTGTCCTGAAGAAAGAAAGAAAGAGTTACTGGTTTATGGAGGTAACCTAGACCTTGTGGTCTAGGCAACGAAACATGGCTGTCAGTAATGGAACAATTAAAATTGCACAGAAGAACAGCACCTAAGGGACAACTTTTTCATTTGTAGAAGGTGGTGCAGGTATGGAATGAGCTGCCTGAGGAAGTGGTGGAGACTGGTAGAATTATAATGTTTTCTAAACATAGATCCCTGAAAGTTGCCACCCCAGGTTGATAGTGCTGTTAAGAAGGCGTACCGTGTGTTAGGTTTTATTGGTAGAGGGATTGAGTTCCGGAGCCGTGATGTTTTCCCTGGAGCATCGGAGGCTGAGGTTCACAAAATTATGAGGGGCATGGATAGGATAAATAGACAAAGTCTTTTCCCTGGGGTCAGGGAGTCCAGAATGGGAGGGCATAGGTTTATGGTGAGAGGGAAAAGATATAAAAGAGACCTAAGGGGTAACTTTTTCACGCAGAGGGTTGTACGTGTATGGAATGAGCTGCCAGAGGAGGCTGGTACAATTGCAACATTTAAGAGACATTTGGATGGGTATATGAATAGGAAGGGTTTGGAGGGATATGGGCTGGGTGCAGGTGGGATTAGATTGTGTTGGGATATCTTGTTGTCATGAACAGGTTGGACCACAGGGTCTGTTTCCATGCTGTACATCTCTATGTCTCTATAACTATGCCATGTTGCAACTGTACAAAACGCTAGTGCGGCCTCACTTGGAATATTGTATACCGGTCTGGTCGCCCCATTACAGGAAGGATGTGGAAGCTTTGGAAAAGCTGCAGAGGAGATTTACCAGGATGTTGCCTGGTCTGGAGCAAAGGTCTCATGAGGAAAGGCTAAGAGACTTGGGTCTGTTCTCATTAGAAAGAAGAAGGCTAAGAGGGGATTTAGTAGAGACATACAAGATGATCAGAGGATTAGATAGAGTAGACAGTGAGAGTCTTTTTTCCTAGGATGATTACGATGGCTTGTACGAGGAGGCATAGCTGCAATTTGAAGGGTGACAGATTTAAGACAGATGTCAGAGGCAGGTTCTTTACTCAGAGAGTGGTAAGGACGTGGAATGCCCTGCCTGGCAATGTAGTTAACTCAGCCACATTAGGGCGATTTAAACAGTCCTTGGATAAGTATATGGATTATGATGAGATAGTGTAGGGGGATGGGCTTAGATTAGTTCACAGGTCAGCACAACATCAAGGGCAGAAGGGCCTTCTATGTTCCATAGCATTTAAAAGGCAAATGCGACTAGATTGGGTTAGGGTATCTGGTCAGCATGGACGAGTTGGACTGAAGGGTCCATTTCTATGCTGTACATCTCTAAGACTCTATGTAACTGGAACTCATTGTGAGTTGTGTTTACACTGTTACTTTGTAAGCAGTGGGGGAAGAGAGAGGAGATAGACTGGGGGAAGGTGGTGGCAGTGGGATTATGAGAAGTAAAATTCAATCAGCAACAGATTGCTGACTGATTTATGCAACTCTAACAGTTATGCTTGCCAGAAGGCATCAGGTTGGTAATAGCTCTCTGACTGGCTCCAGGACAGGAGGACCGTTTGGGTGTTTTCAGTTTGATTTTAAAGCCCTGAGCTGCTGGAGGTTCTGTGGTGCTGTCTATCAGCAGGAACAAGACCTGAAGACAATCTGCTAATTTCCTCTTACCAGCTGCTGGAAATTGTTGCCTTTTAACCAGTAACGAAGAGACTTTGTAATTTGTGTAACAATCTTCCTGTGCCTCCTGTGAAGCAGTGAAAGAACCTGGAGAAGGAAATTCAAGAACAGAAAGCCTTAGGAAGCAAAAGGAACAGCTCATTGAATCCTGTGGACTGGTGCTACTGAATTGTGATTTTATAAACCTCTCTAATCCCTGAGCCTCAGCCTATTCAGCTCTCCCTGTGGCTCAAATCCTCCAAACTTGGCAATAGCCTTGTAAATATTTTCTGAATCCTTCCAAGTTTCACAGCGTCCTTCCTACAGCAGAGAGACTAGAATTGAAGGCAATATTCCAAAAGTGGCCTAACCAATGTCCTGTACAGCTGCAACATGACCTCTCAACTCCTATACTCCATGCTCTGACCAATAAAAGAAAGCATACCACTGTCTTCACTATCGTATCTACCTGCGGCTCCACTTTCAAGGAGCTACGAATCTGCTCTCCAAGGTCTCCCCATGACCTTACCATTAAGTGTATAAGTCCTGCCCTGATGTGTAGTCACAGTAATTATATGGCCAATCAAGTTGATTGCCTGGTCAAAGGTAACCCCCTGATATTGATAGTAAGGGATTCATTGATGCAAATGCCATTCTTTATCAATGGTAAATGGTTAGATTCTGTCTTGTTGGAGATGGTCATTGCTTCACACTTGTATCACACCACACGGACTGCTTCAGTATCTGAGAAGTCGTGAATGGTACTGAACCTTATGCGATCATCAGCGAACATCCCCAGTTCTGACCATATGATGAAGAAAAGGTCATTGATGAAACAGCTGAAGATGGTTGGGCATAGAACACCACTCTGTGGGACCCCTAGAAAGAGGCCCTGAAGCTGAGATGATTGACCTTCAACAGCCACAACCATCTTCCTATGTGCCAGGTATGACTCCACTCATTGGATGGTTTTCCACCGGAGTCCCATTGTTAGTGCTGCTTGATGCCGCAATTGGTTAAGTGAAGGCACTTGTAAATGTTCAGAGCTCAATATAAGCAGAAAGTACGCAGTATCAGCAAACTTGCTAAGCAGAGTGACATCTGAGATGGGTATAAACATACACTCGGATTCTGTATTCCCACTAGAGAGTTAATGGAGATCAATAGCACAGAAAAAGCGCATTCCTACGCTAAGTGAAAAATAGCTATTTACTTGTGGGAGCTAATAGACCATAATTGAATTTTGCTCAGTGTGGAAATTCACTATTAATTTGTTTTAAATTCATTTTATGGGATGTGAGCTGGGCCAGAATTTATTGCCAATCCCTAGTTGCCCCTTGAGAAGGTGGCGATGAGCTGCCTTCTTGAACTGCTGCAGTCCATTGCTGTGGGTTGACCCACAATGCCATTAAGGAAGGAACTTCAGGATTTTGACCAAGTGACAGTGAAGGAACGGCGACGTATTTCCAAGTCAGGATGGTGGGTGATTTGGAAGGCGGTGGCATTCCCATACACCTACCGCCCATGTCCATCTAGGTGGAAGTGGTCATGGGTTTGGAAGGTGCTGTCTGAGGAGCTTTGGTGAATTACTGCAGTACATCTTGTCGACACTACACACTACTGCTACTGAGTATCAGTGGTGGAAGGAGTGGATGCTTGTGGATGTGGTGCCAATCAAGTGGACTGCTTTGTCCTGGATGGTGTCAAGTTTCTTGAGTGTTGTTGGAGCTGCACCCATCCAGGCAAGTGGAAAGCATTCCACCATACTCCTGATTTGTGCCTTGTAGATGATGGACAGGCTTTGGAGAGTCTGGAGGTGTAGTATTCCTAGCTTCTGACCTGCTCTTGTAGCCACTGTGTTTATGTGATGTGAGTCATAGATAAATTATCACCTTGAAATTTAGGAGAACTTTCTGGTTCCGCCAAAGCACTGGAACAACTAATGGGCTGAATTGGGCAGCACAGTAGCTCAGTGGTTATGACTACTGCCTTACAATGCTAGGAACTTAGCCTATGTGGAGTTTACATTTTTTCTCTCTATATGGGTGTTCTTTCCTTTGGGTGTCCTAATTTTCCTCCACAGTCCAAACATGTTAAATTGCCCATTGTGTCCAGGGATGTGTAGGCTTTGTGAATTAGCCACGAGAAAGGCAGGATTACAGAGATAGGGTTGGGGGGGCTTTTGTTTGGAAGGTCAGTGTGGACTGGTTTAGCTGAATGGCCTGCTTCCACTCTGTAGGGATTCAATAAATACCGTACAGGTTCATTTTGTTGGCTCAGTTTTATGCCACATGCTAGAAGGAGGAATAGTCCATTCAGCCTTTTGAACCTGCTGCTCCATTCAGTGTAACCTTGGTCTACCCTCTAACCGTTGTGTCACAGTTCTGATTCTCCCCTTACCTCTCGATTCTTTTAAACTGAATACTTTGCATTAAATATATTCAGTAATCATATTGAGAGGCATTAGGGCGAGTGACAGTGAAAAGTGAGTGATATGAATTGGGCTGCAGCTAAGGACCCTCTCAAACCCTGGGAGGAGGAGAGTTTGGGATGTGCTTTGTGGAGGGAAAAGAAAGGCATATCACCAAGTGCTGGTGCTGGTTCTAGTTCTGGTTGGGGCAGGTTGTATCATGAGCTCTAGACATTGGGTGGCTCCATTCTATCTGTGTGGGCAGTACCAAGAACAGGAGGCACTCTCGACTCAACAATGACAACGCCAGCATCAAAGATGGCAGGTGTTCAAGGCTTGCAGAAGCGCCAGCATGAAAGATGGCGGACGCACCAAACCCGGCAGACATTACAGATGGCGTTCACACGCCAACATCAAAGATGGCGGCTACCCAATCGATGAGGCTGCCAGCGTCAAAGATGGCGGGCCCGAACATTCAAAAACCTCGACCAGGGTTTGGCGTCTGTCAAATCTTCCAAAAGTCTCATAAATGAACCGTTTAGCTTCATTACCCGGCAGGCCGCGTGTGCCTGACCCGGAATTGTCCGCTGAGCGCGCCCTGACGGGAAGGAGATGCGCGCACACTTCCGGCGGTTGCCATGGAGACGGAGGGCTGACTTCCGGTCCCCCTGAGAGCGGGGACAGCGCTGGGGGGGGGAGGCCTGGGGCCTGGATGAGGGCGGCCCTGGAGCCCGGGGTGGCCGCTGTGTCAGGCCGCAGGGCCTCGGAGAATGCGCCCCGGCCCCGGGCCGGCCGCTGGAAGAAGGTCCTGTACGAGAGGCAGCCTTTCCCCGATAACTTCGTGGACGGCAGCTTCCTGGAGGAACTGCGGAAAAACAGTGAGTGGGAAATGGGAGGGACAGAGGGGGGGGGGGTAGAGACAGCTGTGGGGCATTCCCTCCCCCCCCCCCCCCCCCCCCCCCCAGCCTAATGTGGGGCATTCCCTCCCCCCCCCCAGCCTAATGTGGGGCATTCCCTCCCCCCCCCAATCTAATGTGGGGCATTCCCCCCCCCAATCTAATGTGGGGCATTCCCCCCCCAGCCTAATGTGGGGCATTCCCCCCCCCCAATCTAATGTGGGGCATTCCCCCCCAGCCTAATGTGGGGCATTCCCCCCCCCAATCTAATGTGGGGCATTCCCCCCCCAATCTAATGTGGGGCATTCCCCCCCCATCTAATGTGGGGCATTCCCCCCCCCATCTAATGTGGGGCATTCCCCCCCCCAATCTAATGTGGGGCATTCCCCCCCCCCAATCTAATGTGGGGCATTCCCCCCCCCCAATCTAATGTGGGGCATTCCCCCCCCCCATCTAATGTGGGACATTCCCCCCCCAGCCTAATGTGGGACATTCCCCCCCATCTAATGTGGGACATTCCCCCCCATCTAATGTGGGACATTCCCCCCCCAGCCTAATGTGGGACATTCCCCCCCCAGCCTAATGTGGGACATTCCCCCCCCAGCCTAATGTGGGACATTCCCCCCCCAGCCTAATGTGGGACATTCCCCCCCCAATCTAATGTGGGACATTCCCCTACCCCCCCCCAGCCTAATGTGGGGCATTCCCCTACCCCCCCCCCCAGCCTAATGTGGGGCATTCCCTTACCCCCCAGCCTAATGTGGGGCATTCCCTTACCCCCCAGCCTAATGTGGGGCATTCCCCTACCCCTCCCAGCCTAATGTGGGGCATTCCCCTACCCCTCCCAGCCTAATGTGGGGCATTCCCCTACCCCTCCCAGCCTAATGTGGGGCATTCCCCTACCCCTCCCAGCCTAATGTGGGGCATTCCCCCTCCCCCCAGCCTAATGTGGGGCATTCCCCCTCCCCCCAGCCTAATGTGGGGCATTCCCCCTCCCCCCAGCCTAATGTGGGGCATTCCCCTACCCCCCCCAGCCTAATGTGGGACATTCCCCTTCCCCCAGCCTAATGTGGGACATTCCCCTACCCCCCCCAGCCTAATGTGGGGCATTCCCCTACCCCCCCCAGCCTAATGTGGGACATTCCCCTACCCCCCCAGCCTAATGTGGGACATTCCCCTCCTCCCAGCCTAATGTGGGGCATTCCCCTACCCCCCCAGCCTAATGTGGGGCATTCCCCCCTTCCCCAGCCTCGTATGAGGGACGCAGGAAATGGGAGGTGGCGAGCATTAACCATCTTGATGAAAGAACTGACAGTATTCTGGCTAAGTTTGCAGACGATAAGGTCTTGGCTAACCAATGTTTCTAGCTTCCATTATTTAAAGCTCTCACCCAGCAAGAATGTACCCACGCCTGTCTTGACATTTTCAATTGATACACCCATAATCTGTGCAGCTTTATGTTGGGCTGAGATTTTATTACATATTTCCTTCTCATAAAATTCATGCTCCCAGGTCCCTGTTAGGTCTTTCTGAGTCATACAGATGTACAGAATGGAAACAGACCCTTCAGTCCAACCTGTCCATGCTGACCAGATATCCCAACCCAGTCTAGTCCCAATCTTGCCAGCATCCAGCCCATATCCCTCCAAACCCTTCCTATTCATACACCCATCCAAATGTCTTTTAAATGTTACAGTTGTACCAGCCTCCACCACTTCCTCTGGCAACTCATTCCATACACATACCACCCTCTGTGTGACATTTCAGAGAGATTGGTTTTGCCTGTAATAGGAACCATCCTTTGTATCTTGGATTGCCAGCAGAATCTATTGCTGTGTTGCTGCTTTGTAAATTCGGCTTCCACATTGTGTGTACAGGGAAAGGGTGTAGCTAAGGGCTGGTCAGTCTTGTATATTCAGCGTTTTCACACCCAGGACATAGATTGATTGGGCTGAGTTCAAAATTGTGTCAATATCCATTGAGTGACAAGGGAAAGATGGAGTGTCAAGGGGGGGAAATCTCATCCACTTTGTAATATCGTTCAATATGTAGTCTCGTAACACAGAACTGAATAATATGCGTTTTGTACTGCCAGAGTAAGCATTTGAAGCTGGGAATCATTTGGCAGCTTGCACCATTGATACTTCGTGTCTAGGATTGGAATGGCCATGGAGAAGACTAATTGATTCGGACCAGGGTAGATAACACAGATCAGCTCAGGTGGAGAGCTTGAGGAACTGTGGCTTGTCTCTGAGCAAAGAAGGTTTTTTAACTGAGGTGTTCAAGAGCATGGAAGGTTTTGATAATAAGTTTAGAAAGTATCAAAATAATTCAGCCACTGGAAACAATTCCACCTTAAATCTAGACTGTAAAGTTAGCCTCCCATAAAGGTGCGCATCAAACTATCACCGATTGTTGTAAAACCCCATTGGATTTACTAATATCCTTATGAGAAAAAGCAAACTTTGCCGTTTTTTCATAGTCTTGCCTACCTGTGATTGCATGTATTCAACAAGACAGTTGTCTCTTAACTGCCCTCTATGCCCCTCCATTTAAGGGCCATTGGGGAAGAGCAATAAATAAAAGCTAAGTACTGGTGGGTGTTGGCCATCTGAAGTACAAAGTAATGGAGCAGTGTAATGGCAGTGCCTGTCGGTAATGGAACAGAATCAATGTTTTGACCCCAATGTGATTTCAAAACTGATCAGGTGCTGGGAAGTATGACAGGTTTTATGCTGCTGTAAAGCAGCAGGAGGAGAAAGGACAAGGAATGTCTGAGAGTAGAGAATACAAGATTAAATAATGAAGATGACAGGGCACAAAGGGTTGTATACAAGGGAAAAAAAGCAAGTGTCAGGTAGCAGAGTAATAAATACCTCTGAAAGCAAAAGAGTAAGAAATAAAATTCAGACCAGCATGTGGCAACAAAGAAAATTCAAAATGAAGAATAGAGTTCACAATTTGAAGAGATAAAGTCATAGAGATGTACAGCACGGAAACAGACCCTTCAGTCTGATTTGTCCATGCTGACCAGATATCCGAAACTAATCCAGTCCCATTTGTCAGTACTTGACCTATATCTCTCTATACCCATCCAGATGTCTTTTAAATGCTGTCATTGTACCAGCCTCCACTACTTCCTCTGGCAGCTAATTCAATACACATACCACCCTCTGCTGGAAAAAAAATGCCCCTTAGGTCCCTTTTATGTCTTTCCCCTCTACCCTAAACCTATATCCTCTAGTTCTGGACTCCCCTGCCCCAGGGTAAAGACCTTGTCTATTTACCCTGTCCATGACCCTCATTTTCTAAACCTCTATAAGGTCACCCCTCAGCCTCTGATGCTCCAGGGAAAGCTGCCTCAGCATATTCAGCCTCTCCCTACAGCTCAAACCCTCCAACCCTGGCAACATCCTTATCAATCTTTTCTGAATCTTTCAAGTTTCACAACATCCTTCCTGTAAGGAATGAGACAAGAATTGCACACAGTATTCCAAAAGTAACCTAATGAATGGTCTGTAGTGCTGCAACATGACCTCCCAACTCCATTACTCAGTGATCTGACCAATAAAGGAAAGCATACTGAACACTGCCTTCACTGTGCTATCTACCTGATAATCCACTGTTCAAGTTATTGAGCCCCCATGTTAAGTCCAGTAATGTGTCAAGTGCTTAATCGGAAGGTTAAGAGTTGTTCGTTCAGCCTACGTTGGCCCTCACTGGCACAGTGCAACGAATGGAGGACAGGAATGTGTGTGAGGTAGTGAGCTGGGTAATGCTGAAGATCAGGCCTGCAGACTGAAGCATGGTCAATGTTGTCTTTCAAAAGAGAATTGAATAAACACTTGAGGCAGAGGAGGAATTACAGGACTGTGAGGCGAGAGAGATGAGTGTGGGGCACATTCATTAATGCTTCAAAGAGCCAGCATTAAGATGATGGTCCAAATGATCTTCACTGCAAGTTTAAGGAAGATGGTAAGCAGGTCCGGCCTATACCCATTGAAGTTTGAAAGAATGAGAAGTGATATCGCTGAAATGTATAAGATCTTGAGGTGACTTGATGGGGTGGATACTGAGGGATGCCTTTACTTCCCGAGTTGGAAAGTGTGGACACACCTTTTAAAGCTAAAGGGTCTCTCGTTTAAGATGTAGATGTAGATCTTGTCTTCTGAGGGTCATTTTATGCAGGATTCTCTTCTCCAGAAAGCAGTGGAGTCTGGAATATAAAATGAAATGACTGCAGATCCTGGAAACCAGCAACAAAGAAATTGCTGGAAAAATTCCAGTCTGGCAGCATTTGTGAAGAGAAAACAGAGATAATGTTTCAGGTTCAGTGACCCTTCCTCAGAACCGATGGTAGCTATGAAAAGGTTGGTTTTTATGCAGAAGATATGATTGGGGGAGGGGGTGAGGAGTAAACAATGGTTTGGGATAGATCCCAAAGAGAGAGAAGAACACTTGGACGGGGAAAGGAGTGGATAGTGGTTCATCTGGGAGAATGGCTAGCTGTTAGTGGACAATTAGCAGCTAACAATGGGTGGTGTGTAAAAGCAGGTTATGTGATAACAAGGTCCAGAGTGTGGGGTAAGGACATAGGAGAAGCCGGAAAATGATTGAACTCAATATTGAGTCTAAAAGGGTGCAGTGTCGAGTCTGGAAGCTCGGCTTATTTCGAGTTTCGATTCACAAGAGGTGAGAAGGATGGTATTCTAAACAGGAAAGTGGAGTTATGACCACAACCAGACCAGCCATGAGCTTATTGAATGGCATAGGAAACTCAAAAGGCTGAATGTCCTGTTTCTGCTCCAAAGTTGGCACGTTCCTTTGATTTTATCATCATAAGCTTTATTTTCCGTTCTAGTTTATGTCCGCCAGTACCGGTTTTGGACAGTGGTGTGTGAATCCAGTGTTGTCATCCATCAGTTGTCCAGGTAAGCACACCCAACTTTACTTTGCAAGTGCAAGTTAGGGTTGTCCAAAGGCAAATTGCTGCCAGTAATGGGAATCTGAAGTAAAACCAGAAGAAGCAGGAAATACTCAGCAGGGCAGATAGCATCTAGAGGGAGCGAAACAGCATTAATACTTCAGGCTATTGGCCATTCGTTTGAACTTGCTAACCTTCAAGATGCAACAGGATCCAGGCAAGTTCCAGAGGTAGTAACAGGAGGGAGGATGAGGGAAAAACCGAAGGCACGATCTTTGGCAGAGTGGAAGGCAGGAGAGACTAAATGATCAAGGAATGATGCTGGAAGGCTAATGGGAAGTGGGAAAGGGACAAATAATGAAACAAAAGAGGGGTCCGGAATATCACATGTAGAATCACGGTGGCACAGTGGTTAGCACTGCTGCCTCACAGCGCCAGAGACCCGGGTTCAATTCCCACCTCAGGCGACTGACTGTGTGGAGTTTGCACATTTTCCCCGTGTCTGTGTGGGTTTCCTCCGGGTGCTCTGGTTTCCTCCCACAGTCCAAAGAACTGCGGGTCAGGTGAATTGGCCATGCTAAATTGTCCGTAGTGTTAGGTGAAGGGGCAAATGTAGGGGTATGGGTGGGTTGCGCTGCGGCGGGTCGGTGTGGACTTGTTGGGCTGAAGGGCCTGTTTCCACACTGTAAGTAATCTAATCAGACCCCACAGTTGGCCCCTCAAAGCCAAAGCAAAACCGAACAAAATGGTTGCGCTAAGAAAGTTGAATCTTAAAAAGTTGTAAAGGGCCTAATTGAAAGATCAGGTACTGTTGAGTGACCCTGCATTGACCTTCACTGGAACATTGCTGACAGAGTGGGATTAAAGTGACAGGGCCAGATTTGTGGACCCAATCTGCGTTTTATCTTTTCGGTGTAGACCAGAATCCATTGTGCTACATGTCTTGGGTTTGCACGCCAATGTGCTATTAGATGAAGAGTCAAAATTATTTTTCTTTCGATGTCTGTTCTTGAGATTTCTTAAGCTGCCCATTGATTTGCGGGGCTGTGTTTTGGTTTTCCAGGAACTTTGTTTTTATCTCCATTTATTCTCCTTGAGATGATGTAACAATACCTTCAGTGTTTATGTTGATGCTGAGCATTCAGACTTGCACAGAAGCATCAACGCTCCATTAAATTTAAAATCACAACACACAAAACATTAATTTCCTTGACACCCAGTATTTAAATTGGCAGGGAACACGAAATGAATAACAAATGGCTGTCTTAAAAATAATTGACAAATACTTCTCTATGTACGATAAGGTTACAGCTCTAGTGTTGTAGTTTAAGCTTCTCTCTGTCTCTGCACCTCAAGGAATTCAGTGTGTAAGATGCTTGAGATGTGGTAAAGACTTGAATGAGTGTGTTGTGGTATAAATGTTTTCGCATTAAACTGTACGACTAACAGCATTCACTGCAATAATATCTACAGCGATTCCCTCCAATTAATCGCTCCAGAACCTCTCCAGCTTTAATGTAGAGACTCCACATCACCTGACAGTGAATTCCTTACCTTGGGTTTCCCTTTCTCTGTGAGGTTCCTTTAATGAAAGGTTTTCAAATAGCTCTCTCCCCTTTGTAGCCTGTCACTCCCTTTTCTGGACTTCATAGCTTCATCTTTACATTGCTAGTTCATCTGCACTGTTGCCTCTCCCTTCCTGCAGTCCCTCACGTAATTTGTATTGCTAGTTCCATTGGTCAAACCTTGTCACTTTTTTATAAAGTAAATTGTTTTCTTTCAATATTTTAAAACTTCTGAAAATCGTCTACTGGATCCCAAGGGCAAGTTAATTTTAAAAAGCGACATAAAAGCAACTAATGTTGATTCCACCTCTGCTGTGCTGCTTTCTCACTGCTCCACTGTTCTTTTCCCCCCCAGTGTGTGTGTATTTGTTGTCCTGTGGTGGTACATGGACCAGAGTCACCTGTCCCCTCACCGGCTCTTCACGTACGGCCTCCTCCTCTCTCTCTTCGGCTACCTCACATTTGATGTCATTGACTCGGGGGCAGGGCGTAATCTCAGTGGCCGAACACGTAAGTGCAAATCCCGTGACAACTCCCAAGGGCTCAGGCAGGAGGTTTGCGTCTTCTGTTTAACTTTAGACCCAGAACACCGAGCTCGTGGGCTGGCAAGTGTTAGCCTGCTGGAAAAATCTGAAAACTGACCTGTCCCCAGGAGATTGAGTCAAAAGCCTTCTTGATTGATCGGTCATGCTTCTCTGTAGGGCTCAAGCGTTCCCTGATAGTGGTCCAGTTGGGTTGCATTCTTGTCTCTGAGTCTAAAGGTCCCGAGGTTCAAGTCCTGTTCTAGCACACAACACATGTTGACCCTCCCACTGTGGTACTGGGGCAAAGTGGCTGAGATAGTGACCAAGGCCCTGCCTCTCTTTGCAGGTGAGCTTCAAAGATCCTGCAACACTTGGTCAGAAAAACAGCCTGATGTTTTCCTCCCTATCGCAGGATGAGGAAGTTTTTTAATCAACTGTTCAGATGGAGGAGGTGAGACTCGAACCCAGGTTTTCTGGCTTAGAGGGAGGGATATAGCCAATGCCCCAAAAGAAAGAGTTTGTCCAACATTTGAACTTTGGACCCCTCTCCGCATCCATTCAGTGGATGATCCAAAGTGGGAATCCTATTATTAAACCCTCAGTCAGTTGGCTATCCCATGATTACGTTTATCCCTGAAATCAACATTGCTTAAGAGTGGATGACCAGGTCCTTAACAGTGAAAGGGCATTGCTAGAGCATGAGGGGAGCACTTAGCGGGTCCAAATTAAAGATTCCTTGACAGAAGCAGAAAGTACTCTAGAAGAGGACTAAGCTAAGTGAGGAGTTTGCTGTGTTATGATGATATAAAAACAGAAAGAAAGAGAACTGTAGACATGCTCATCTGCCGTTCACCATGATGCACAGCACTGTGTCTCCAGAGCTCTTCAGGCATGCAACTTACATTTTGGTAAGGCAAACCAGGGCAGGACTTGTACAGTTAATGGAGGGTCCTGGGGAGTGAAGCCAAGCAAAGAGACCTGGGGGTGTACTTGCATTAGTTCCTTGAAAGTGGAAGCACAGGTAGACTGGGTGGTGAAGAAGGCATTTGGCACGCTGGCCTTCATTGGTCAGAGCATTGAGTATAGGTGTTGGGATGTCATGTTACGGCTGTGCAGGACTTTGGCAAGGCTGCTTTTCGAATACTACATACAATTCTGGTCACCCTTCTATAGGAAGGATGCTTGAGAGGGTGCAGAAAAGATTTACAAGGCTGTTGCCAAGTTTGGAGGATTTGAGCTATAGGGTGAGGCTGGGGCTGTTTTTCCTGGTGTGTGAGAGGCTGAGGGGTGACCTTATAGAGGTTAATAAAATCATGAGGGGCATGGAAAAGGTGAATAGCCACGGTCTTTTTCCTATGATGGGGGAGACCAAAACTAGAGGGCATGGATTAAAGTGAGAGGGGAAAGATTTAACAAGGATCTGAGGAGTAGGTTTTATTTTTTGGATGGTGTGTGTATGAGTGAGCTGCCAGAGGAAGTGGTGGAAGCAGCTGGAATTACAACATTTAAAAGGCATCTGAATGGGGATACGAATAGCAAGCTGGCAAATGGGACGAGCTCAGAATGGGATGTGTGGACGAGTTAGACTTTTTGTGCTGTATGACTCTAAATGTTACAGCTTTTACACAATCCTGGGGTTTAACACGGGGAGTGGGGAAGTTTCTGAAAAAGACAATTCAGGGTAAAGTTGACGAGCCATTTATACAAGCACCAACTGATGAACACCAGCACAGACTTGCCAGGGGAAAGATTATGCTTGACAAACTCAGTTGTGTTTTTTGATAAGGAGACTGAGGACAGGAAATCATCAGGAAAGCTCAAAGAATGTTATTTATTGCATAGGGAACTGAGTACAAAAGCGGGACCATTTTGCTCCATTTATACAAGGTGAGACTGCATCTAGAGTAAAAACAAGATATTGCAGGGACTATAAATATGTAATTAAAGTGTTTGAGAAAGTTGAGGTTAAAAATCAATCAACACCAGGTTATAGTCCAACAGGTTTATTTGGAAGCACTAGCTTTCGGAGCGCTGCTCCTTCATCGGGTGGTAGGTGTTGGACTATAA
Organism: Hemiscyllium ocellatum; assembly: GCF_020745735.1. NCBI lineage: Eukaryota > Metazoa > Chordata > Chondrichthyes > Orectolobiformes > Hemiscylliidae > Hemiscyllium > Hemiscyllium ocellatum. The sequence goes on along the minus strand of NC_083435.1, from coordinate 31,217,899 downwards.
CCTGGTGTTGCGTGATTTTTTTTATCTTTGTCCACCCCAGTCCAACACCACATCTCCAAGTTCTAGAGAAAGTCAGCAGGTTTGGCAACATCCTTGGACAGAAATACATTTCACATTTCGAGTGTGTGACTCCAGTGTTTTGAAGAAGTCATTCTGGACTCGACGTTAACGGTTTCTCTTTCCACAGATGCTGCCAGACCTGCTGAGTTTCTCCACATCTGGAATACTGTGTGCAGTTTTTGTCTCCTTAGAACATAGAACATAGAAAAATACAGCGCAGTACAGGCCATTCGGCCCTCGATGTTGCGCCGACCAAAGCCTACCTAGCCTACACTAGCCCAATAACCTCGATATGCTTATCCAATCCCTGCTTAAATTACCATAAAGAGGGAGAGTTCACCACTGCTACTGGCAGGGCATTCCATGAACTCTCAACCCACTGAGTAAAGAATCTACCCCTAACATCTGTCCTATACCTACCACCCCTTACTTTAAAGCTGTGTCCCCTAGTAACAGCTGACTCCATTAGCGGAAAAAGGTTCTCAGTGTCTACCCTATCTAAACTCAGTGTCTACCCTATTCAGGAAAAGATGGAAATGAATTGAAGGCAGTTCAGAGAAGACTAATCTCTGGAACGGGTGGGTTCTCTTATGAGGAAAAGTTTGGTAGGGTGGACCTGTATCTGTTGGAATTTGAACAGGTGCTGACTTGATTGAAAGATCGTGAGAGGCCTTGAGGGGTGAAGGTGAAAAGGATATTTCCCCTTGCGGAAATCTGAAACTCTGAGCAATTGTGTACATCCACTGACCACAGGAAAAAACTTCTGTCTGAGTCATGGAGCTCTTTCCTGCAAAAGTGGTGATCGCAAAATCTTTGAATATTGTCAATATAGAAGTAGACAAATTCTTGTAAAGCGAAATGTTTTAAGGTATCAGGGTTAGAAAGGTTGTGTAATAATCAAATCAGTCATGATCTTAGTGACTGGCAGAAGATGCTTGATGGGCTAACTGACCTTCTCCTAATTCTTGTGTAGGATGGTGGATGTGGAGTTTTAAAGTGTCTGATAAAGTGCCACAGTCTTGGGAGTTTCCGAAATGGGAGCCAGTGGGAGAGCAGGAGCAGTGACAGTATGGATATGAAGTTGACTGAGGGTTAAAAATGCAGAGCTGCAGTGGAGGAGCAGTATATTGGAGATTGCCCAGGTTCACAACACTGTTAAAATTAACAAGATGGCAGCAGCAGGTTACAGTTCACCTGTGTAGGTGCAGTTGCAGTGGTAATGTGCAGTTCTCCCATGTATCATGTAGTCTGAAGCTGTCACTGAAGATCCAACTTTCTATCCATCTCATGGCTGACCAGAATACGCACGCATGCACGCACGTCTTTGACTTTTCATGAGAAACTGTTTCTCTCTCCACAGTTGCTGCCTGACCCACTGAGGTTTTCAAGTATTTTTTGTTCTCCCCTCCTCTGACAAAGTGGACGTGAGGGTAAACTTCAGAAATGCAGATGACAAAAACTGGACAATGTAGTAAACATGGTCTTTGAATCATAGAATTGATACCACACTGAAGAAAGATATTGAGACATCATGCTGGACCCTCCATCATCAGTCCTTCATGTACTGCCATTCCCCTGCCTTCTCCTCATATCCCTGCTCCTGTTTGGATGTTTAGGATGTTGAGAAAATGTAGAATCATTTACAGCGCCGAAGTAGGCCTCTCTGCTGATTGTGGCTGTGCCTCCTTAGAGGTAAATCACCCAGCCTCATTTTACTTTCCAGCAGTTGCTGGACAGTATATCTCTGGAGGTTATGGGGACTTCGGGTACATAACTGGGCACTTCTCATTTTTAAAAAATGAGTTGTGTTTCTACCTTTTACTACTCTTCAAGGCAGTGAGTTCCAGAGCCCGACCACTCCTGAGTGAGGAAAAAAACTGCTTCCTCATCTCCCCTCTTCAAGGGGTCTAGGTGGAAAGGAGCAGACGTGCAGCAGATAGAATTTGTAAAGTGATCCATGCAACTGAAGGCAGAAAATACCATTAAAATGGAACGGTTATTAAAAAGAGGGCTGGAGTGAAGAGAGCTGGGTGTGGTAGTGCACAGGTTCTGAAAGTGACGGGGCAACTTAACGAAAGGTTAATAAGTCATTCAGGCTTTGAGAACTCGCGTTTAAAAGTGTGACCAGCATTGTTAAATGCTGCTTGTAGGTAGGTACGCCTTCCAGCTCAGGGACAGCCTGACACAGGCTAAGGCCAACTGCTGAATCCTGCACCATTTGCCGATCTGTTATTTAAAGCACGTTCCCGGGTGGTAGAGCATGGAGGTAAAACTGTGACATTAACCTTGATCTGTTCCAACTTGCTCTCCACAGGATGGGCTGACCTAAAGACCACTGTCGTCTTTGTGACGTTCACGTATGGATTTGCTCCGATTCTGAAAACGCTGACCGAATCCATCAGCACCGATACGATCTATGCCATGTCTGTAAGTGGCGGCACAAGGGTTTACTGTGCCATCCGTCAGTGGGCAGAAGCCATTAGGGCTGGACAGGACTGTGTCACAACCTCCTTTCATTTTGCCCTTCGAATTGTCCCTCTTCTGCGTCTTAACACTATTTGAAAACGCTGATCCAGCTATCTATAACCCACCACAGATTCGACCCCCTTGTAAATTCTGCCACACCACAGCCCTCAGATATCTTTGGTCATTCAGTTTCCATCTTCTGAGTTGTAAACAAGACTGTCTCTTTCAACTTACGTAACATTACCCAACCAGCCCTCTGATATAGCACGTCCGCCCCACCACAACTTTAGTTGAGACCCTCGTTTCTGCTTCTGCCAACTTTGAACTGGTCTGTTTCAACACCCTGCTGGTCAGCCTTCCAACATAAAGTTGAGCTTAGTGAACTCCCCGCTGTCTCACAGTATTGCTACCACACCCCGCGAGGCCATTCATTCTGTTGTGTGCCGGGGTTTTCTGAGGGCCAATGCACCTAGTTCCACTCCCATTTCTTTTCCCGGCCACATTCCTCATTTCCAAATACTTGTCCACTTCCTGAAAGCCTCGATCGACCTTGCCTCCTCCGTATCCTCAGGCAGCACATCCTGGATGCTAACCACTTGTGGTGCAAAAGGGCTTCACCTCAAATCTCCACCGTTTCCCAGGTGTTTGTCTGGAACCCGAGGTTCGACGCTTGCGGGAACAGTTCCTCTTCCTATCTACCTGGACCCTGTCATGCCCACCAATCACTCCTGTACTTGCTGACCTGTCAAATCCCGATATGCACACCTTAAAAAATGTAGAAATAATAGCCAAATACTGAAAGATGCCTGAAATCTGAAGTTAGAAGAGAAATTGCACTAGAAACTCAACAGGTCAACAGAGAAGCACAGTAAATCATTTGAATCCAATCTGGCTCTCTTCCTTGGATAGGAGAGCATCCTTGTTTTTTAAAATCCATCCCTGTGTGTTGTAATACCAGACTGAGCTATAACGACTGGTCTCTGTCTCCCTGTCTGTCTCTTGTTTTGCAGGTCTTTATGCTGTTGGGTCACCTGATATTCTTTGATTATGGAGCCAATGCTGCCATGTAAGTCCTGATTAGCTGGAAATTGGTCCTTTATTACAATCGCTTTCACTTGTAGGTCAGGGTTGGCAACTTGAAAATTCCTTTTTTTTAAATAAACAGAACTTGAATCAAAGAGTGAAATTTGAACATTTCCAAGTCAAGTACTTAACAATTTACCAAATTGAACATCTATTTTGCATCTGTATTCAATAAAATTCAGTATGTTTGCCTGAATAGATCTGCACTGGGGCAGGACAAGCAAGGTAAGGGAATACATAATGAATGATAGGCTCCTGGGAAGCACTGAGGATCAAAATGAGACCTCTCAGTAAATGTCCAACTGTGAGACAAGTAGATGTAGTGATTAAGAAGGCACAAGGGATTAAAACTGAAATTGTTGGAAAAGCTCAGGAGGTCTGGCAGCATCTGTGGAGGTAAATCAGAGTGAACGTTATGGGCTGAGTGACCGTTCCTCAGAGCAGGGAGGTTATGCTGCAAGTGTGTGAAGGGTTGGTTAGGCCACAATTGGACTATTGTGTGCACTTCTTGAATCAACATTATAAGAGGTTAGGGGGCGCTCACAAATGTATTTGTTTAGAGCATAATGACAATTTAATCATTTTTATCCGTAAGCTGTAGCATCATTATTCACTTTTTATCCACACAATTACAGTATGGCTCTTTATTTCCTTAATCTAGAATATTTTGGGCATTTTTTTGTGATAATGTAATCCAATTGGGAAAGTTTGAGAGCCACACGTAACGTAAGGACTGCAGTTTGCACACCTCTAGTCAAGTTACAGTCTGTTCAAGTACTTTCGAGATGGGTAAATGATCGGAGTTCAGACATGATCCTCAATAAAGGGAGCTATTTCCAGATCTAATTTGTTTTGTAAGCGCCTTGGTCTCCATCCAGACTGGGAGTGGGTCCCATTCCTCAGTGCTGACCCTGTCATTCTCAGTGGGGGCAAACATGTAGAAAAAGGCTGGAAATTTACTGAGCGTGATTGGGGCTCTTCAGTCACTTGCTGTTAGGACGTGGGTGTTTTTGGCAAAGCCAACAGTCTAAGGCCCATCTCAGAGTTGTCCTTTAAGAGGATGACATAGCTGCGTTTTAGAACTGCACCTACCCTGGGAAAGCTGTCTCAGCTGCAGGTGTTTGTGGTTTACCACACAACCAGCGCCATCAGAACCGATTATCTGGATATTATTATTTTGCTGTCAACAATTTTGCGTTTGCTCCATTTCAACTGTGATTGCCCTTCTAAAGAAGTACTTTAGTTGTTCTGGAAGTCGTGTTGGGATGTTCTCGGAGGTGGGGGAGAGTGTTTTGGAAATGCGCAAGTCTTTGTGACCCCTGATGTGATGAAGTGGGGTGGGGTTCGTGAACAGCTCGTACTCTCTGACCCAGAAGCAATATCTTTGCAGGAGGAGTGATGGGGGAAGGAGGGACCAGCCCAATATCAAAGGCGAATATTTCCATTCTGTAATATTCCATCAAATTATTTAGTGGTCAAGTTGGCTCCTTCCAAGCTTACCTATGTTGCCTGTTCCCTGGCAGTTCTGTTACATTCTCTCTCTCTCTCCTTGTAGCGTCTCCAGCACTCTCTCATTGAACATGGCCATCTTCGCCTCAGTGTGCCTGGCCTCGCGACTCCCCAGCTCGCTCCACGCCTTCGTCACAGTGACTTTGGCCATCGAGGTCTTCGCCCTGTGGCCCATGTTCCAGAAGAAGCTGAAGGTGCGGCTTTGTGTGGAGGACGTGCTGGGACCATGGGGTGTGAGGGACCATCAAGGTGAAGGACGAGGTTGAGGGGATGCAGAAGGGGTGGGGAAATGGAGGACTGGACGGTGAGCGCTCGGGTGTGAAGTGAGAAGGTTCTGGGGTTGGAGGGGATGCTGGAGGGCTGCGAGATTGGGGGCATTTGGTGGGGGTTGAATGCATTGGCCACAGGTTATGGGGTGGCTCACAATGGGTCGCCGATTGCTTCCTTATCTCTCCGCCATTTGCCACTGCTCTTTGACTGTACCCTCACTCTGCTTAGTGAGAAAAAATGGAATTCCCTTTCTTTTGGCAAGAGTGAAACGTTGCACAGATGAGTCCTCCCCTCCTGTCTTGGGCGCACTGACTGTGTGGCTGCTTACTATGTAGTACAAGGCCCTGGGACTAACTTTATACTGGACATCCAGATGGGGCTGAGCCCTATTTCAATCATTCATGGGACGTGAGCATCACTGTCCAGGCCAGCTTACGCTGCCCATCCTTGATTGACCTGGGGAAGGTAACGGTGAGCTGCATGTGTTTGAAGGTGCTGTTTCAAGGGGCCTTGATGAGTTACTCCTGTAGAGTTTCGACATGTTGAAGCCAAAGTGCACCGTAGTGAAGGGAGTGACTCTTACGGGTAGTGGGTGCAGTGTTAACCAGCAAGTGGCTGGGTCCTACACAGTGCGGAGTCTGTATTGTTGGAGCTGCACCCATCCAGGTAAGTGGAGAGCATTCCGTCCCACCCTCGTGCATCGTATGAACAGGCTTTGACGAGACAGGAGTGAAAGCAGCAATCGTGAATCCAGGCTGCTTCTGTATGGCTAGTCCAGTTCATTTTGTGGTCACTGGGAACCACCAAGATGCTTTTGAAGCGATGGAAATGCCATTAGTATCAATCAGGGCAATGGCAGTTGTGTGACTTGAATGTTACTTGCCACCCTTCGGTCCCAGCCAGCCTAGATGTGTGGTTCAGGTCTTAGGGCATGAACTGGTTCAGTGTTTTGGGAGTCACAGATGGTGTTGGACTTCATTCTATCAGTGAATGCCTCCACTTCTGACCCTTGTGCAAGTTGGGAGGTCCAATGCTGTGAAACTTAATGGAAATGAGTAGCTGTCCTTAGGTAAAAACAATGACTGCAGATGCTGGAAACCAAATTCTGCATTAGTGGTGCTGGAAGAGCACAGCAGTTCAGGCAGCATCCGAGGAGCAATAAAATCGACATTTCGGGCAAAAGCCCTTTATCAGGAATAAAGGCAGAGAGCCTGAAGTGCGGAGTATCAGTGTCCATAGCACACCCACTCCTCCCCAGCTATCATGGTTGTACAGCCCAGCACTGGTTAATCTTGGGATGAAGAGTATGGCCAGGTCCAGATATTAGAAGGTGTATTGATCAGCCAGCTCAGTTAATAGTATCTCTTTCTGTTTCTCTATTCTCTTGTTGTCCAGGCAATCACCCCTCGCTGTTACCTGGTGGTCACCCTTATCTTCACCCTGGCTGCCGTGCTGGGAGTGCTGACGGTTTCTCTCACGGGAGCTGTACTCTTTGCTCTGCTGCTGTTAGCAGTTGCCTTGCTGTGTCCTCACTACCTCATCAAGTTACAGTCCTCGAAAGAGTAAGTGGTAGCGTTCAGCGCACCCGTAGTGTGGGCCGAAATTCCAGTCAGGCTTATTCTGGTCATCCGTTCAGTGCTGAGGAGGGGGGGGGGTGGGGTGGTGCGGCACCGTCGGGGGGGGGGGGGTCAACGCCGAAGGAGCTCACTGCGCGTGAACTGACTGCTGGGTGGTATAGAATCCTGGAGCTGAATAATTGGCTGGGAAACACTTTTGAGACATCTGTGTGGTTTCTGAAAGGCTTTGTAAATGCCACGTCTGTTTCACATGATCTGGTGACATGGCTGCACTCACTGGAGCTTTGAAGCCGACCCAGTCGCTGACTGTTCACACATGTGGAGGACCGGGAACTGGCGCGATCTTCTGCCCACGCAATCCCGGTTGAATAGCCCACCTCTGCTGTGGTGACGTGGGTCGGATGGCAGGGGGTGCTGTCTGTGCACGGGTAGGCTGGTTGCACTGACTGATGCCTGACTCCATCTTCTCTCTGCCTTCCCCACAGCAACATCCACGGTCCGTGGGATGAAGCGGAGATCAAAGAAGACCTGTCCAGGTTTCTGGGGTGACGAGGAGGATGGGGATTGGGCCAGCGCGTCCTTCGCTCACGTTCCTGTCTGAATCGTTCTGGGACGCTGCGTCCACGGCCCGTCAATAGCGTGCAAGGAGGCGCGTTGCACATGGAGCATCAGATCCGCTCAAGTACAGGTGTCCCTTCAGAGAGTGGCCAGCCTGACGGATTCCACCCCAGTCTGTATCTGTGCCAACACCAGGTCCTCCAACACTTCTCACCTCCCCTAACACCACACCCCCCCCTCCCCCTCCAAATAACTCGCACCCATCGTCACTCCATTCATAAATTGGCCTCTTCTGATGTCAACTGGCTACTTGAATACTTGGAGCATCACTCATCAGTCTTCAATCTCAAGCACGCTCCTGATGGATCTGGATTGGGTATATTACCAACACCACCCTCTTCCCAATCAAGGTTGAATTTATTTCCACTCTCCTCTTACACAGGGGAATGGGTGCAGAGCTGGGCAGGTTGCAGGACCCTGTACTGGCACTGTACACCTGGCCATTCGAGCTTGGTACTGTCTCTACTTACCTCCCTGTTGAAGGCAGTGGTAAAGAGGGTTGCACTCATGAACCTGGCTGAGGATATGAAGTGTTCAAAAGCCAGCGTCAACGCCAGCGACTTGCATGGAGTCGGCAGCATAGAAATGGGTGTGTGCTGGTGTTTGTATTCTGTGTGGAATACCTCTCTCTCCTTCTCTTCATCTCAACACTACATATGTTCAACCACTCCAACTCGAGGGAATCAGTGTCTGGATCTATAGGTTTCTGCTGTGTCCTCGATTTGTAGGAAATTCATAAGGAACTTCTGCTGATCCTGTAACAACCTGTCAGCTGAGAATCCTTCTGAGACATGGACAGCTGCTGTTTCCTGGTGCTTCTGAAAGTGAATTAAATAGTTTTCTGGAAGCTTTGTTGTCAGGCTGTTGTTCTCTTCCATGATTCCTTGCCTACGTGCCGTTTAATTGAATTTAGCAAAACGTAAAAGGACATTTCTGCTACTATGCTGTTTGTAATTTGTGAGCGTGTTACCGGGGGCATTTGATTCCAGCTGTGATATCTCAGTCCCACTGGCTGGGGTTAAGGCGTTAAAATTATTGAGTCATTGTTGACTTGGTCTTCAGTAGAGCTTTTCACAAGGTTCCACATGGTAAAGTTATATTGGTGGTATCGTGGACAGTGAAGGTGATGATCTAAGATGACAAAGACATCTTGATTAGGTAGGTCAATGGGCCGAAGAATGGCAAATGGATTTTAATTTGGATTAATGTGAGACCTTGCATTTTGGTAGGAGTTGGAACATTCTGTTGGTGACACCTCTTCTGGAGTACTGTGTCCAGCTCTGGTTCCCTTTCTAGGAAGGATATAATTAAGCTGGTGAGGGTTCAGAAGAGATTTTCCAGGAGGGTTTGAGTTATAAGGAGGGGCTGGATGGACTGGGACTGTTTTCACTGGAGTCTGGACGATTGAGAGGTGACCTTTTACAGATGATTATGGAATAATAAGGGGTATTGATAAGGTGAATAACAAGTGTCTTTTCCCAAGGTAGGGGGTTTCAAGACTAGGAGTCATATTACGGTAAGATTTTAAAGACGACAGACAATTTATAAAAATGGTGTGTGTGTGAAATAAACTTCCAGAGGAATGTTGGATGTGGGTGCAGTTAGAATGTTTAAAAGAAATTAAGTTTATGAATAAGAAATGTTTGGAGGGACTTGTCAGGTTTCGCTAGTTGACTTTGGGATTATGGTCAGCATAGACTGGTTTGACCAAAGGGTCTGTTTCTGTGCTGAGTCTCGAAGGCAGTGGAGAGGTTGAGGAAGGGAATGATGAAGCTTAGAGCCATGATGCGTATTATGAGACTAAAATTGGAGATGCTGAAAAGCAGGCTGCAGCTATCTCACAGACGGGGGAAGGCGCAGAAGGATCTGAAAATCGACATGAGAATTTTAACAGCAAGGTGTCACTCTGTTGACCAACAAGTGTAGGAACAGAGGGTGAATGGGAGCTAGGGGTAAATTAGAATACGTTCAGCAGAGTGCTGGATGATCTTGAATCTCTCAGGTTAAAATTTGAGGCAGTGTAGGAGTGAGTTGGAACAGCTGAGGGCTTGCAACTGCGGTAGGGTGTAATATTATCTACTTTGGTCATACCAGAGATAACCATGAGCAGCCATTTTCCTTCCCTTCTGAGAAAGGAGTTTTCTCCCATTTGTCCCAGCTCAGCAGGGCTCCTTCTCTTCCTGTTCCCCCTGGTGCCCCTTCACTGGTACTGCATCTCCCAAGCCCTGCTCTGAGCAGCAGAATCCTAGGAGTTATTTAATGGGGTGAAGGGATGCAAGGGTCAGTGAAAACGGAGGAAACTTGAGCTCCTCACCATCTAGTCTGCATGTGGATTCTACTTTACACAAGTTTCCTCAAATCGAAAAGGATCGAGTTTTATTTTTTTATTAATCATTTTCGAGCCGTTGATACAGGACTTGTGCGGCAAAAGGATATGATGACAGGTAAACCCAAATAATTGTAGCCATGATTCTCTTCCAATGCAGCTCCTACACGGAGTCAGATTACAGCAATTAAAAACAAAAATGAAAAACTACACTTTCACAAAAAAAAAGTTACGGTATGTATATACACGGAGCAATTTGAACCCAACTCTCCGCTCACCTGGCTGTGGGGCGCTGGGTTAAATTTCCACATGTTTGTCAGTTTTCTCCTCCACCTCCCATTCACTAGAAACGAGACGACTTTGGTGTGGAATGCACAATTACCAGTAAGAATTGGAAGGGGGAGGGGGTGGGAGATACACATCAGAGTTTCCCTTTGCTGGAGCCATCCTTGGGGAGGGGGACGTGAATGCAGCCAGAGTCTTTACAGCGACCTCTCCCGCACCCCCGCCTTCCCCAGCCCAACACTCCCCGTACATGGAGTCCACTTCCAATACTCGAGAGTTCGCTACGAGTGTGTTTTTTGGATTCCTGATACGATAGGAAGTGAGCTGGGGGGGCCCAAGCCACGTAGCGCTTTGGACCCTACGACGGATTTTCCAGGCAACGTGTGCAAGAAGGGAAAAAAAAGAGAGAAACAAGGGAGGCTGGACAGGGTCAGTTAACACCAGCGAGACCTCCCCCCTTCCCTGTTCTTGTCCCAGCGAATGCATTCAGTGAAACAGCAACGTCTGGTTGGAAGGATCTGGACTCTCACCCAGACCGGTACAATGACAATTTCTTTTTAAAAAAAAATAATATTTATATATAAAACTGATTATCAGCTGAGAAACATTGCCACTCCTGAGCGTGAACTCCACCAGGAGGAGTCCCGGTTTGCAGGAGTTTGTGGGGGGGAAGGGGGCTGCGTGACTTGCTGCAGCCCTCCATCCTAGTGGTTCCTATTATTTATGTTTCACCTTCTGCCCAGTGGCCCTCGCAGATTCCCTTTCTCTCTCCCTCTGTCTGTGGGTGTGCGTATACCCCGCACAACCCAATGCCCCTGGCCCAGCGCCTCCACTCCCCCCCACCATCCTACTCGTACTCGGCGATCAGGACCATCATGAGGACCCCGACCAGCAGAGCGACGATCTCCAGCAGCGACTGCAGCGGTTTCGAGTCGTCCAGCAGCTCCGGAATCACCGAGACAGTGGCGATGTAGACGAAGCCCCCAGCGGTGAACGGCAGGATCCAGGCGGTGGCAGCCTCGCCGATCCCCTCCGCCATCAGTGAGCAGGCAGTGCCGGCCAGGGCACCCACAGCGGTGATCAGCTGCAGCATCATGGCCTGAGAGAGAGAGAGACACGCATGAGAGGAGTCATTGAGATGTACAGACCCTTCAGTCCATGTCGCTCGTGCCAACCAGATATCCAAACCTAACCTAGTCCCATTTCCCTCTAATGTGGAGTGTGGGATGCTGGAAAAGCGCAGCATCCCAGAAGCAGGAGAATCAACCTTTTAGGGCATAAAGCAACTCTCCTGCTCCGCGGGTGCTGCCTGACCTGCTGTGCTTTTCCAGCATCCCCACTCTCGTCTCTGATCTCCAGACCTCACTTTCGCCATATCCCTCTTAAACCCGTCATATACCCATCCAGATGCCTTTTAAATGAATGTTGTAATTGTACCAGCTTCCTCTGGCTGCTCATCACATACACACACCGTCCTCTGTGTGAACAACAAAAAAAACATTCAGAGTCGTGCAGCACGGAAAGCAAGCCTTTGGTCCAATTTGATCCAAACTAAACCAGTCGCATCATTCCTGTTCTTGACCCATTTCCCTCCAAAACAGTTATCATTCCTGAACTTACCCAAATGTCTTTCAAACGTTATCACTGTACCTGCACCCACCACTTCCTCAGGAAGTTCGTTCCACACATGAACCAGCCTGTTTAAAAAAAAAATTGCTGCTCTTGCATTTCTTTTAAAAATCTTTCTCCTCTCACTTTAAAAACTTGTCTTGAAATCCCTGGGGAAAAGCCACCAGCCCTTTACTCAAACTTTATCAATTATCGGTTTGACCTCAACTGGGGTGGTTCAGTGGTTAACACTGCTGCCTCACAGCACCAGGGACCCGGGTTCGATCCCAGCCAGATTTCAAAAGGAAGATGTGATAAAATGTGGGAAGCCTCACTTTCCAGCAACCGTTCAAGATCTGGTCTACCCAGGGAAATTTCACTGTGGGTGAGGTGATTCCAGTGGGGAACATCGAGTTCTGCTCAACGCAGAGAGGACTGAGGGGAGATTTAAAAGCATATAGAGTTACGAGGGGGCTGCGATCAAGCCACCAAGGAGCAACCGAGCTCAGTGCCAGAAGAGCTAGCAAGCTAAAGGGTCACAGATTACAAGCAACTGACTGGCAAAAGAACTGGAGGGAGGGAGGGAGGGAGGGAGGGAGGGACAGAAATGCAAGAAAAGGTTGCTTTTAAAAGCAGAGGGCCATGGTTGGACACCCACCAACTGAAAAGACGGTGGAAGCAGCTTCAATGGGAACGTACAACAGTGGATTCCCCACAGTGGGGCCCACACTGGAGTCAGGACCTAGAGCTTGGACATTGAGGAGACAGAGAGAGAATCAGATCGTCCTGCACCGTGGAATCCTCAGACAAGGGCTGGAACCCCAGAGAAAGCATGACAATAAATCGGCCTGTCTCCTTACACACACCTCAGGCAGCATCAACAAAGAGAAAATGGTGGAGTTAATGGACGGAAGTCATCGAGGGGCCTGAACAAGGTCAGCTGATGGGAGCAATGTGACAGAACTGCGCAAGGAGTCTCCTTAGGCCCATTTTGATGGCCAGAAGAATCCCCCGAGAATTGTAATTATGTTCTGGGCACCGAGGATGAGATTCTCATTAGGTAGTGGTTATTAAGGGGGATTATTGTTTCTTCATGACCTTATTTACCTCATTCATGTGGATCTCCCTGCCCTGCCAAACGCACGCCAAGAACTCTTCAACTGGCGGCTTGCTCACAAGGATCTCCAGGTGAGGCACCAACATCTCAGGCACATTCCTTGGGCGCATGTACCCCCACTCAGAGGCATCGGAGGTGCCAACCTTTTAGTCATCACATGACACATCTCCGATTCACTCACAGTGTAATTCTGCACCTCGGGGTGCAGCAGCCACTGTTGCTGTAACGCTCCAACACGGGCGGTTTGTGCAGAGGGAGTTGCACAAAGCTCATGGACTGAACCATGCTGCAGGCCCCTGGCTATTCACCTGCTCTCTTGGGCACACAACTCTGCTATTTTTAGCCACAAGGGGGAGACAAAGGAGCAGGAAGGCATGGGAGGGTGGGGCTGCTGCACAGACCTTAGTCTGATCCCACAGCTTTCACCACCTCAGTCTCTCACTACAGCGCTCATCTCTGCTTCCGTACTCCTGCCCGTCTCTCACCCATCTTTCCACATCTTTGTGTTCACATTCCCCTGCAGATTTTGTTCCTACAACCCTCTGCTTCCTCACTTTTAATCATTCAATCTTTCCAATCTCCCTGCACACCTTTCTCTCTCAACCCTGTGAGACCTCCCACAACCTGACTGAGGATCATTCTACCTACTGAACACTATCCTCGATCTCTCTGTCCATCACTAGCCCTCTGCTGTTGTTTAGATATTGATGTGGCTGCTCTTCTCTCATTTTCTCCCTGGATTTCTGTCTCTCTCCACATCTATGTGTCTCTGTCTCCCTCCATGTCTGTCCTTTTCTCGGTCTCTCCGTGGTTTCCCACTTCCTCCCTGTGTCTGTCCTTCTGTCTTTAACCTTGGGTTTTTTTTATTTTATTCTCTCCCGCGCCCCTACCCTGTTCCTTCTCTCTTCGGGGTTTTGCTCTGTCCATATCCCTGTTGCTGGTTCCTCCCTAAAAGTTACTGTCTCTGTCCTTTTCTCATCTTGCCCTGGAGTTTACACTCTCTCGACTGTTCTGTTTGCCTCGACTTCTCTCTCCAGTCTAGAGTTATGTTTCTCTCTGTCCTTCTTTGTCTCTCACTGGGCATTTCTCTCTCTCTCTCTCTCTGTCCTTCTGATCCTCTCTGAGATATTTCTCTTCACTCTGTCGTCCCCAGAGTTTCTCTCTCTCCCTTTCTGCATGCACTTCTCTCTCTCTCTCTCTCTCTCTCTCTCCTTGGAGGCGGCTGAGGGGTGACCTCAGATGTTTCTAAAATCATGAGGGGCACAGATAAAGTGAACAGCCAAGCAGATACAGTTACAGCATTTAAAAGGCATTTGGATATGAATCGGGAAGGTTGAGAGTTATGCACCAAGTGTGGGTAAGTGGGACTAGTTTAGGTTGGGAAACTTGGTTGGCTTGGACGAGTTTGACCGAAGGGTTTGTTTCCGTGCTGGATGATGCTATGACTACCATTAAATACTGGAAGGGGGGAGAAAATAATACTGGAAAAGAGCAGGGAAATAGGACTGGTTGGTAGCTCCCGAGAGTACTTGCAGAATGGCCCAATGACCTTCTTTGCGTGCTGCATCATTCAACAATTTAGTCACAGAGAAGCGAGGGACTTGGGCAGGTGATCACAGTGTTACGGACTGCTTTTTATTTTTTTTCCGTAAACCCCGAAATGCTATCACACACGACCTCCCCACCACCAAATTACTGCGATTTTTTAATTTCAAACTGCTAGCCGCCAGCACCAGTAAAACACCCCATGAGGCCAATTAACTAACAACTAAAGCCTGTTAAAGGGGATGCAAAAAACCAGGGACAGTGAGGGAGATTGGGAAGGGGCGAAATCAAAATGGAACTGGAGGCGGCGGAAATAAGCACTACTAAACCCTCCCCACCCCCCCACGGCAGTGCCCACCACACACTGTCTAAAGTCAGTGAGAGCACTGGAGGGACACTGCATGTCTGTCTCTCACTCACACCCCCCCCACCATCATGGAGACCCAGACATGAGTGGAACTATGTAAGAAAGACACGCAGTTGGCAGAGATGAATCTCTCCACAGCCCGCGACACATACCTGTTAAAACCAACCTAACCAGGCCCAGGAGTAGGGTTGTCTTTATTAAGAAGAGCCAGGCTGAGGGGTTTTGGGAAGGAATCCCAGAGATTGGAGCCAAGGGTGGCACAATGGTTAGCACTGCTGCCTCACAGCACCAGGTTCGATTCCAACCTTGGGCAACTGTCTGTGTGGAGTTTGCACATTGTCCCAGTGTCTGCTTGGGTTCCCTCCGGGTGCTCCGGTTTCCTCCCACAGTCCAAAGATGTGCAGGTTAGGATGGACTGGCCATGCTAAATTGCCCCACAGTGTTTAGGGATGTGTAGGTTAGGTACATCGATCAGGGGTAAATGTAGAGTAATAGGGGAAAAGAGTCTGGGTGGGATACTCCTCGGAGGGTCAGTGTGGACTTGTTGGGCTGAAGGGCCTGTTTCCACACTGTGGGGATTCTAAGATTCTAGGCAGCTGAAGGCACAGCCACCGACATCGCAGCGATTAAAATCGGTGGGTGGGAAGAGAAGTGGAGGTGGGTGGAAATCGAGGAGTGTAGAGATCTGGGTTGGAACATGCAGTTGGTGGAGATTATCCAGACAATTCAGGAGGGAGATACAAGGCCGCAGGGCAGGGGGTAACTAATCAGCGAGGTGAGAATATTCAAGTCAGGGTCGTGGCTGTCATGTGGAGCCAGCGTTGGTCCGCGTCACAGACCGGGGTTGGGGGGGAAGAACAGGTCTCGTATTAAGACCGACTCCAGGGGGAGACGCTACCCAGCGACACTCACTTTGTGCTTGCTGCAGCCGGACTGCACCAGGATGGCAAAGTCTCCAATCTCGTGCGGTATTTCGTGGAGCAGGATGGTGATGGTAGTGATGATGCCCACGTTGGTGCTGACCAGGAATGAGGCGCCAATCGCCAGGCCGTCGGTGAAGTTGTGGGTGAAGTCAGCCGCCAGGTTCAGGTATCCCGACACTTTGATGTCCGAGACTGCGGGGGGTGGGGGTGGGAGAGAGAGGGAGAGAGAGAGACGCTCTGAGAGACAGTGCTCAGTGCAGACCTGCTGTGTCCCCCCGGGGTCCACCGTGCGGCATAACCTCACCTCCAGCCCTGCCCACTGCTGCGCCCAGCCTCCTCCAACCATGTCCCCAGCCCCGCCCACCCTCCTCATACCCCCCCAAGCCCTGCCCACCTCCAACCCCACCCACCCGTAGCCCCACCCACCCCAACCCTGCCCACCCTTAACCCTGCCTGACCTCACCCACCTCCAACTACACCCCCAGACCCCACCCACCCTAGAGTCTGGGGCGATTGGGGGGGGGGGGGGGGGGGGGGGGGGGGGTCATGGTACTCACCCTGTCCCGGTGCCTTGGCAGCTTCACTCTTGGTGCGGGGGTTTTCAGGTTTCCGGCGCCTGCTGCCCGGCCTCGGTTCACCATGTTTGTTGTTGTCCTTCTCCTCCTCCTCGGAGCTCTCCTTTACCTTCGGAGCAGCAGCTGGAGGATCAGTAAGAGAGAGCGTCAAAGGCTGAGAGCCCCAGCATCTGAGTGCTTCCCCGATCAGGGGGTTAGATACAGAGTAAACCCTCTCTACACTGTTCCCCATCAAACACTCCCAGGGACAGGGACAGGGACAGCACGGGGTTAGATACAGGGTAAAGCTCCCTCTACACTGTCCCCCCATCAAACACTCCCAGGACAGGGACAGCACGGGGTTAGATACATAATAAAGCTCCCTCTACACTGACCCCATCAAACACTCCCAGGACAGGGACAGCACGGGGTTAGATACAGAATAAAGCTCCCTCTACACTGACCCCATCAAACCCTCCCAGGACAGGGACAGCACGGGGTTAGATACAGAATAAAGCTCCCTCTACACTGACCCCATCAAACACTCCCAGGACAGGGACAGCACGGGGTTAGATACAGAATAAAGCTCCCTCTACACTGACCCCATCAAACCCTCCCAGGACAGGGACAGCACGGGGTTAGATACAGAGTAAAGCTCTCTCTACACTGACCCCATCAAACACTCCCAGGACAGGGACAGCACGGGGTTAGATACAGAGTTAGAGGGATCTCTACTCTTAAAATGAATGTAAAGCTTTCTCAAGATGTCCCCATCAAACAGTTCGAGGACAGGGACAGCATGGAGTTAGATACAAAGTAAATCTCCTTTTACAGTATTTAATCTAACACCATTAGGGTGTTATTGGCACAAACACTTTAGTTGCACCCCACTCCCCTACCCCTCTGTATCCAGTAGCCAGCTGTACCCCGACTTCCCAGTAATCTGGGGAATTTTCAAACGGACCTTGATCAGATGGGCCAGTGGGCTGAGGTGTGGCAGATGGGAGTTTGATTTAGTTCAATGCAAGGCGTTGCAATTTGGTAAGGCAAACCAGGGCAGGATTTACAGTTAATAAAAGGGCCCTGGGGAGTGATGCTGAACAAAGAGACTGGGTGCAGGTGCAAAGTTCCTTAAAAGTGGGGTCATCGGTAGATAGGGTGAAGGTGTTTGGTACACTTGCCTTTATTGGTCAGTGCATTGCATGTAGGAGTTAGGAGTTCACGTTGCAGCTGTATAGGGCATTGGTGAGGCCACTTTTGGAATACAGCATTCAAATCTGCTCTCCTTGCTTTGAAAGGATGCTGTTAAATTTGAGAGGGTGCAGAAAATATTTACAACGATGTTGCCAGGGTTGGAGGGTTTGAGCTACAGTGAGAGGCTGAAGAAGCATGGGACTTTTTCACCCTGGAGGGTCAGAGACACAGGGAGGATCTTATTGAGGTTTATAAAATCATGACGGGCATGGATAAGGTGAATAGCCAAAACTAGATGATGTAGGTTTAAAGTGAGGGGGGGGCAAGATTTTAAAAGGACCAGAGGGACAACCTTTCACGCAGAGGGTGGTACGTGTATGGAATGAGCTGCCAGAGGAAGTGGCGGAGGCTGGTACAGTTACAGCATTTAAAACGCATCTGGATGGGTATATGAATAGGAAGGGTTTGGAGGGATAGGGGCCAAATGCTGGGAAATGGAACTAGACTAATGGAGGATATCTGGTTGGCTCGAAAAGGTTGAACCGATGGGGCTGTTTGCTTGTTGACTCTATCGGCAACTAGCATTTTCCAGTTCTAACCAAGTGCCACGTAACAGAAACAACCTGCCTTAGGTGTAAACAGTTTGGAATGAATCTGGAACTCAAAAGAATGGAGGTGATCTTCTTCAAACATGTACGATTTGGAGAGCATTTGGGCTGGACAGAAGCAGAGAGGGGGCTTCCCTTCATGGGGAAATCTAGCCCCAAGGTCACAGTTCCAAAATAAGGGGTCAGCATGAAATGAGCGATATTCACTTTTTGTTTTAAATCTTCTGCCTCTCACTCTCTCTCTTCCTTTCCTCCTTCCTCCCTCCTCCTCCCGCCACCCTGAGACGTTATTCATGTCGTTCAGCCCGTTCACAGTCTAAACAGTTGCAGGGTTTGAGCTGCAGGGAAGGGGCTGAACAGGCCGGGACTGTTTTCCCTGAAACGTCGGAGGCTGAGGGGTGACCTTATGGAGGTTTATGAGGGGCGTGGATAGGATAAATAGACAAGGTCTTTTCCCTGTGGTAGGGGAGTCCAAAACTCAAGGGCATAGGTTTGGGGTGAGAGGGGAAAGATATAAAAGGGACTTAAGGGCAACAATTTCACGCAGAGGGTGGTACGTGTATGGAATGAGCTGCCAGAGGAAGTGGTGGAGGCTGGTACAATTACAGCATCGAAAAGGCATCTGGATGGGGACATGAATAGGAAGGGTTGAGCGGGAAATGGGCCAAGTGCTGGCAAACGGGACTAGATTAGGTTGGGATATCTGGTCAGCATGGATGTTTCCGTGCTGTGTATCTCTCTACGACTGAGGCAGAAACCCAGATAAGGAGCAGCCAAGCCACTGACGACTTCGTGCGGACACCGTTGGGATGAGTAAACCAGAAGGTCAGGTTCAACGCCCTGGGGAACACAGAGTCCAGTCTCGTCACGGTGACCGAAGGGATGCAAGTTTGATTGACACAACTGAACGTGGCTGCCAGTCCCAGCGGTGGCCGTCACAGCCGGAGTGGTTCACAGCCACCACCTGCTCTACATGACTCCAGGCCCACAGCAACGTGAAACGGTTCAGCTGGCCACTCAGTTCGAGGGCCAGGACAGATGGGGCAGCAAGCGTGGGAGACTCAGAGCACACGGCGGTTTCTCCAGAGTTCAATCCCTCTCCTTCCAGCTCTGCAACCCCTCGCGCAACAAAAGGGAGGCGCCCCCGCCCACCCAGATGGCGAACACGCTCCCCACAACGCACCGTGAGAATGACTGTGACCGTGACCCCCTTTCACGTGTCGCACAAACTTCTCCACCACGAGGAAGGCGATGATTCCACAGAGGACCCAGAGGCCGACAGACATCACGTGGGAGTGATCGTGGCCGTGGGCGTCACCTGCAGAGGGGAGTCGGGGTGAGGGGTGGGGGAAGAGGTACAGAGAGGCGATTGTCAGCAACTTTGTTCATGAAAAGTCCAGCAATCAGACCGGGGCCCGACACTACATGCAGACAAGAGACAGAAACTACCGGCAGTGCAGAGCAGAGGGAGCGCCGCATTGTAGTGGTGGGGAGGTGGGGGGGGGGAATGTGTGTGTAGGTGGGGGGGTATGTGTGTAGGTGGGGGGGGGAAAATGTGTGTGTGTGTGGGGGGGGGGGGGATGTGTGTGTGTGTGGGGGGGGATGTGTGTGTGTGTGGGGGGGAATGTGTGTGTGTGTGGGGGGGGATGTGTGTGTGTGTGGGGGGGGGGGAATGTGTGTGTGTGTGGGGGGGAATGTGTGTGTGTGGGGGGGGGAATGTGTGTGTGTGGGGGGGGGGAATGTGTGTGTGTGGGGGGGGAATGTGTGTGTGTGGGGGGGGGAATGTGTGTGTGTGGGGGGGGGAAAATGTGTGTGTGTGGGGGGGGAATGTGTGTGTGTGGGGGGGGGGAATGTGTGTGTGTGGGGGGGGGAATGTGTGTGTGTGGGGGGGGGGGATGTGTGTGTGTGGGGGGGGGGGAATGTGTGTGTGTGGGGGGGGGAATGTGTGTGTGTGGGGGGGGGGAATGTGTGTGTGTGGGGGGGTGAATGTGTGTGTGTGGGGGGGTGAATGTGTGTGTGTGGGGGGAATGTGTGTGTAGGTAGAGGGGTGGGTGGGGAATGTGTGTGTAGGTAGAGGGGTGGGTGAGGGGAATGAGTATGTGAGAGTGTGGGTGGGGGATGCTGGACAAACAGTGGGGAGGATGCGTGGGGGGCGACGAACGTGCGCGGAGGGACGGGACAGGACGGACGCGCGCGGGGACGGGACGGGCGTGCACGGGGGGGGGGGGGACGGGGGGGGGGGGGGGGGGGGAAAACGTGTGCACGTGTGGGAATGTGTGCGTGTTTTTGTGTGTGCTCGCGCGGGGAACGTAGGCCTCGTGGATATGCCACCAGATATCCACGCAATGCTGTGGGGACCCGAGTTCGAATCCCAGCCGGCAGACAGTGGAATTTCAACTCAATAAAATATGTGGAATTACAAGTCTAATGATGACCGTGAAACCACGGTCAATCATCATCAGTGCAGTGCACCTTATTGTCAGTACACATTTCCCTCAATTTCCATCAATAGGGAAGGGATTTAGCTCTCCGCGGATGACCTTTTGGGAAGGAAATCTCAAATCCGTAATTATACCGGACAAACTGCTTGGCACCAAACAGGGCACTTGGAAACACCAGTCTCAGCCCAGTCCACCCTACAAAGTCCATATTATCACCTGGTGGGAAAAAGGTGGGAGAATTCTCTCACTGACTGGTCACGCAATGTCCATCATCATCAAATGGGTCGGATGGGAGGGGAGCAAGGGGAACAAGGGGGTGGGAAGGGGAGGGTGTGGGGGGAGCGTCGACGACATTGGCAGCATCACTGACTGAACTGGTCGGGTCCTAAAGAACTTTGCTGCTGGACTGGGTGCGGCAGGAATCGCCAAGAGGGAAAACCATACCTATCTTCCCCAATCAACTGACCACAGATGGATTGGTTATAACGACTACACTTACTTAGAAACATAAACGTGAGATTGGATTATTTCTTGCTTTTCGATGACTTGAAGGAAAACTGGAACTTTCTAGTCATTCACTGGGGACACACGAGCACATGACGTTGCTGAAGGCTGGCGTCTGACACTGTCCTATTGGTACCAAGTGCAGTTGTCAAGGGAGGTCAACTGTCTTGTGACAGGTTTTGGACAGGTTCTGCCCCCCCCCCCCCCCCCTTCTTTTACATTGAAAAAGGAACAACAAAGATTTGGCAAATAAATCAAAAAACAAAGAAAACCCATAACTCAGGCCAAGACTGAAGTTCACGAGGCTACCAGGAGATGACAGTGCTCCGATGAGGAGAGATCGAGCCTGTATTCACGAAAGTTTACAAAGATAGAAGGTTGACCAGAACGAAACGTTCCCAAATTGTAACAGGGCTAGACAGAATAGACACCGGGAGGATGCCTTACATGACTGAGGTGCCTACAACCATGGGTCACAGACTCAGAAGATGTGGGTAGGCCACTGAAGAAATAGGAGGCTGAGAAATTCACCAGGTTTTGGATTATTGATGGTTTCAAGTGGAATGGGTTTATTGCGGGAATGTGACATTGAGCCAAAGTTCAGCCATGATCAGAGTAAATGGTGAAGCAGGTACAACCGACTGAACGGCCAACTTCAGCTCCAATGGCTACACTTCCAACTCAGTGCCGAGGGTCAGTGACGGGGGAGTGCCGCGCCGTCAGAGTATCAAAAGGGCACTGTCCGAGCGTCAGTGTTGAGGGAGCGTCAGTGCTGAGAAAGTGTCGCACCGTCAGAGAGTCAGCGCCGAGGGAGCGCCGCGCCGTCCGAGGGTCAACGTCGAGGGAGTGTGGCGCTGTCCGAGGGTCAGTACTGAGGGAGTGTCACACTGTCACAGGGTCAGCGTCGAGGGAGCGCCGCACCGTATGCTTGTGTTATGGGAGCGCCGTACCGTCAGAGGGTCAGTACTGAGGAAGTGCCGCACTGTCAGAGGGTCAAGTACTGAGGGAGTGCCGCACTGTCATAGGGTCAAGTACTGAGGGAGTGCCGCACTGTCAGAGGATCAGTACTGAGGGAGTGCCGCACCGTCAGAGGATCAGTACTGAGGGAGTGCCGCACCGTCAGAGGATCAGTACTGAGGGAGTGCCGCACTGTCAGGGGGTCAGTACTGAGGGAGTGCCGCACCGTCAGGGGGTCAGTACTGAGGGAGTGCCGCACCGTCAGAGGATCAGTACTGAGGGAGTGCCGCACCGTCAGGGGGTCAGTACTGAGGGAGTGCCGCACTGTCAGGGGGTCAGTACTGAGGGAGTGCCGCACCGTCAGGGGGTCAGTACTGAGGGAGTGCTGCACCGTCAGGGGGTCAGTACTGAGGGAGTGCCGCACCGTCAGGGGGTCCGTACTGAGGGAGTGCCGCACCGTCAGGGGGTCCGTACTGAGGGAGTGCCGCACCGTCAGGGGGTTAGTACTGAGGGAGTGCCGCACCGTCACAGGGTCCGTACAGAGTGAGTACCGCACCTTCACAAGTGCACTGTAGTGCTATTGCTGTCTTACCTCGATGTGAGTGCCCATGGTCGAGATTCAGATTCTCTAAGGGTCTGTGAGATGGATCAGAAGCCTCATTGTGAGAATGTGGATCTATGTGAAAAGAAGCGTTGACTTTTCAAAACAAACTTCTGACCCCCACCTTGCAGCACCTTGTGGTACCATTCCTCCATGCACCCGAGACTCGAGGTCCACTCAGCCGGCCTCCCTTCAAGCAGCTGGACATCTACTCACCTTTCACTCCCATTGACATTGACCCCTGCACTCGCCCCAACACGCCACTTCCCTTGCCCTCCACTTTCCTACAATCCACTGCCCACAATGCCAGCAGTATTTGCATGCAGTTTTCCTGGCCAGTTGAGGGTCACGTAGAGAACTTTGCAGATAAGGACTGCAGTTTTTTTTTTAAAAAGAACATCCACAGGGTGGCTTGGTGGCTCAGTGATTAGCTACCTCCCAGCACCAGAGACCTGGGTTGATTTCCACCCTCAGGTGACTGTCTGTGTGGAGATTGCATATTCTCCCTTGTCTGAGAGAATTCCCTCTGGGTGCTCCAGTTTCCTCCCACAGTCCAAAGGTGTGCAGGTTAGGGTGGATTGGCCATGGGAAATTGTCCCGTCGAGTCCAGCGATGTGCAGGTTAGGGTGGGTTGGCCATGGGAAACGCAGGGTTTACAGGGATAGGTTGTGGGTGGGATGCTCTTACGAGGGTTGGTGTTGACTTGATGGGCCGAATGGCCTGCTTCCACTCTGAAGGGATTCTATGAACACTCAATGACCTGTGTACATTCACCACTTTGGAGAGGAGCTAACAATTTTGCTGAACAGATTTAAACTCCACCAGCCATGGAGACACAACAACTACAATTTTATTACAAAACAAGCACTCTTGGCCTTGGACTCTCACTCACTAAACATTGTCACAAAGAGAAACGAGAGGATGGAGCAGTCCGGCCAAGGGATACCGCAGCTGCTGAGGGACGTGTGGGAGGCCATACAGGAACATTTCACCAGTCTTCCTCCTCCCCGCACCCACCCACCCACCCGGCCTCAAAGACAGCGCTCTCAAATCAGACAGAGTCTGGGTCTGATGACTGTCCCCTGCCCTCACAGCTCTCGACATCACCTTTCCACGTCCCGGAGTTCAGAAACAGCCCACACTGACTCAAAGGGCGCTGTGCCCTCGAATGTGACCAAATAGCGTTAGCCCAATATCTCGCCTCCTCCCCTCTCCCCAAGAGGTCATTCTGCCTCACCGTGACCCCTCTCCCCTCATCTCCCCAACCCGCCCGTCGTCACCACTTTGTTTCAGCCCCACCCCCACCTCCCACTCGGGTCCTCGCTGCCCCAACCTGTCACAGTGCCCAATCCAGCCTGCAAACCACTGTCCCCTGTCCCACAACTTGCATTTCAGTGTGCTTTAGCCACATTACCTGCCTGACCCCAAAGCATGCCATCGCTACCACCAACCCCCCCTCCACCCCACGCTCCTTTCCATCCCATTGCAGTTTTCTCCCCTCCCTGTGTAATGGCCTCCCACCTCCCCCGCCCCATCCCCTTCTCTGGCCTGCGCTCAGTCCAGTCCCCACCTTTCGCTGCCTCCCAGTGCCCACTAACCATCAGAGAGTCCACAGTCCCTACAGTGCGGAAGCAGGCCCTTCAGCCCAACAAGTCCACACCAACCCAGACCCATTCCCCCCCCCCCAACCTACATTTACCCCTGACCATGCACATAACCTACACGTCGCTGAACACTGTGGGAGGAAACCGGAGCCTCTCTCTGACACAGGGAGAATGTGCAAACTCCACACTTGCAGTCGCCTGAGGGTGGGAATCGAACCTGGCGCTGTGAGGCAGCAGCACTAACCACTGAGCCACTGTGCCACCCTCAAAGCACACCACTAACCCACACCGTTACTCACCGAGCGCATGGGGGATGAGATGGAGGAAGGCATCTCCGAGGAGTCCGCCTGATGCGAAGCTCAGCAGCACCTTGAGGAGGCTCTTGTGCTTGGAGGTGTTCGACTCGACGGGGATGAAGAACAGGATGAGGAAAGGGGCGGCACTGATCAATACGGTCGCTCCAATAGCCTGCCGGACACAGACACGGTCACTTCCAGTCACAAGACCATTATCACCACATCCCACAGCTCCCCAACGGCTTTAGCAAACTGCTGCCACAAGGTGCCTCACTGGGCAACCACTCCTGCCACTGCGTTCAGAAGGTTGTGGTCTGAAATCTCACTCCAAACACTTAATTCAAAAATAGCGTTTCAGGGCAGCAGAAAGGGAGCGCCGCACCATCCGGGGGGTCAGCGCCACAGCAACGCCATACCATCTGGGGGTCAGTGCTGGGGCAGCACCACACCGACCAGGGGTCAGTGCCGCACTGTCTGGGGGTCAGCTCCAGGGGAGCGCTGGACCATCCAAGGGTCAGCGCTGAGGGGAGCGCTGCACTGTTGAAGGGGTCACTATTACAGGAATGCTGCATCAAAGTTTTAAGTCGATGTACCGTTGTCATCCCAGCAGAACAGAGAACAGTCTCACCAAGCAGTCTGGACTGATCTCAAACATCGTACAGGGTGATCCGGTGGGAGAGATCCATGTCTGGTCCTGGGAACACAAACTCATACTTCACTGGATCAGTATTCCAGCATCGTCAGGTCACAGACCCACCCCCATTTGTGAGGTCACAGACACCCCCCTCAACTGTGAGGTCACAGACCACCCGCTGCAAGGAGATGAGGCACTGTGAGGTCACAAACCCCCCTCCCTGCTGTGAGGTCACAGAGCCACCCTCTCCTGCCGCGAGGTCACAGACACCCCACTGTGAGGTCACAGACACCCCTCCTGCCGCAAGGTCACGGTCCTCCCTGCTATGAGGTCACAGACACCCTGCTGTGAGGTGACAAAACCCCTCCCGCCGCGAGGTCACAATCCTCCCTATGAGGTCACAGACACCCCACTGTGAGGTGCGGGGCGTTGAGAGATCACAGACACCCCATCGTAAGACGATGGAGCACTGTAAGGTCACAGACACCCCACTGAGAGGTGCAGGGCACTGTAAGGTCACAGACATCCCAGTGTAAGGCGATGGAGCACTGTAAGGTCACAGACACCCCACTGTGAGGTGACAGGGCATTGTTGGTCACAGACATGGCGCCGTGTGGCGACAGGATGCTGTGACATCACGGGGCTTTGCAAGGTCACAGCATGTCTGCTGTGGTCTGCAACTTTTGACCACAAAAAGAGCTAATAACAAATAAGTACCTCCCACTTTGAAAAAAGCTTAACTTCCCTCTCTGTCAGTTACCAACATATGTTTACAATCTGACTCAATGCTGATTTCCACCCAGACAATCTTGATGATGTAACAGCAAAGAATAATTCTGCCCAAAACAGCTGCCTTGATTTCACCAGTGGGAAATAAAACATCAGGGCCACTACTGATTGGCTCATTCCAAAGCTGGTCCAATCTTGATGATTCCTGGTGTTGTCCCATTGCCTCCCGGATACATGAGCTGGTATATTGACCAGCAGCTACATAATATTTTGCACTGAAGCTCACCAAACTTGGTGACAAACATGCTAGGGATTTGGAAATTTATTTGACATCAGCACAGGAGGCAAGTACAAAAGCCAACTAAGTTACAAACTTTGACTGGATTTAAATGCAACACAACTGACCCTTTGAAATGTTGTAAAAGAGAAAACATGGTGCAGCACGAGAGACACTTAGGGAGTCCGTACACAGGTCATAAAAATGTCATGAACAGGTACAGAAATAATAAGACAGACTGATGAAATGCTGGTGTTTGTATCAAGAGGCACAAGTGGGGTAGAAGTTATACATACAAACAGAAAATGCTGGAGGAACTCAGTGGGCATGACAGCACTTGTGGACAGAGCTAAGATTTCAAGTCCAATAGGACTCTTCTTTGGAACTGAAAGAGACTGGAAAATAATGTTTTTTTGATGTTACTTACAAAGTGGGGAGGAGGAGCAAGGGGAACAGATGGTGTGAGTGCCCAGAGCCAAAGATAAGTAAGTGTCGGACTGGCATTAAAGGAGTGACAGAGATGGAAAATAGGTGTAAATGACAGACTTGAAATAACGAATTCAAGTCAGCTGTGCTGGGAGCAAAGCCAACAAAACACAAACAACATGCAGTGTGCAGTGGGGAATCAGGATGAAGGACATGGTTTCTGCCCTGAAACCGATGAAATCACTGTCATAACCTCTGGGACTAGTAAGTGCCTCAGTGGAAAACAAGGTGCGCTTCCTCAGCTCACGTTGCATTTCACAGCAGCAGGCCAAGGCCAGAAACGCTGGAATGGGAGTAAACCAGTTTATGGAATACCGGGAAAACTAGCCATTTGGATACAGGACTGGCTCCAAGGTAGAAGACAGAGGGTGGTGGAGGAGGGTTGTTTTTCAGACTGGAGGCCTGCGACCAGTGGAGTGCCACAAGGATCAGTGTTGGGTCCACTACTTTTCATCATTTTATATAAATGATTTGGACGTGAGCATGGGAGGTATAGTTAGCAAGTTTGCAGATGACACCAGAATTGGAGGTTTAGTGGACAGAAAGAAGGTTACCTCAGATTACAACAAGATCTTGATCAAATGGGACGATGGGCTGAGAAGTGGGAGATGGAGTTTAATTCAGGTAAATGCAAGGTGCTGCATTTTGGTGAAGCAAATCAGAGCAGGACTTATACACTTAATGGTCAGGTCCTAGGGAGTGTTGCTGAACAAAGAGACCTTGGAGTGCAGGTTCATAGCTCCTTGAAAGTGGAGTCGCAGGTGGACAGGATAGTGAAGGTGGTGTTTGGGTATGCTTTCCTTTATCCAGGTATTGAGTACAGGAGTTGGGAGGTCATGTTGCGGCTGTACAGGACATTAGTTAGACCATTGTTAGAATATTGTGTGCAATTTTGGTCTCTTTCCTATCGGAAAGATGTTGTGAAACTTGAAAGGGTTCAGGAAAGATTTACAAGGATATTGCCAGGGTTGGTAGATTTGAGCTATAGGGAGAGGTTGAACAGGCTAGTTCAACTGCATCATTTAAGAGGCATTTGGATGGGTATATGAATAGCTGAAAATGTGTTGCTGGAAAAGCGTAGCAGGTCAGGCAGCATCCAAGGAACAGGAAATTCGACGTTTCGGGCATAAGCCCTTCATCCTGATGCTTGAATGCTGCCTGACCAGCAACACATTTTCAGCTCTGATACTCCAGCATCTGCAGACCTCACTTTCTCCTTGGGTATACGAATAGGAAGGATTTGGAGGGATATGGGCCAAGTGCTGGCAGGTGGGACTAGATTGGATTAGGCTATCTGGTCGGC